>NC_039358.1:162234256-162570444 GCF_003573695.1 Papaver somniferum | reverse complement strand
TCCCCAGCCACACTCTTTTGCCTTTTTCATCTTTGGATCGTGTCTTTGAGGAGTAGGGAAGTTCCCTCAAGCGAACGACTTAACTAACAGGTCGTGCAAATATGATGAATCTCTTGACATGGAGAGTTCGTATGTACCTCTTAAGTCCCAGGTCCAATCCCTTTGGTAATGCAACTACTTTTTCTACGGGAGATGAAATTCTGGAAGCGTCTCTCATTGATGTTGTTGCCGTCGAGCCAGATATGAAATATCTTGGACGTTGTTTTATCATTGTGGCAATCGTGCATGTGGTACCGGAGTTCGAGTGAGCGATTTTGGACGCGCAAGAGGTTGTATCTCGGTGGTTTTCTTCTTGCTGCTTCAGTGAAACTGCTTACAGAAGGTTGAAGGTTGTATTGCCTGTTGGTGAGACGTATGCTTCCACGAATATCATGAGGCTCTTCATTCCTGGCAGGCCTGTTTGTTTCAAGCAGGGCAGGTGTTGTTGCAGCAATTGTTGTTCAGTCGCATTTGGATCGTGACTCTCCAGTGCCTGAATTCTGGACCTCTTGACATAATCATTTGGATGTTTGTTGTTTCACTGAAACATTCTTCCTAAGTCTGACAGAGTGATTCGCCCAAGCTGTGGATTCTTTCTCGGCATGATGACGCGGGCATTCGTAATCTTCTTGAGGCTGCTCTCTTGAGGCGTCGGCTTCAGTAGATCTGAGATGTCTCGGGATTTCTCTTGTATGGGTTGACATAATAGGCGAACTCCTTTTATTATGTGATATCTGTAGGTGTCTTTCTAGGACTCCATTGGTGTTGAGATTTGTTGTCGTTTATCTCCATACTGGAACAACGGCTATGCGAATCCTCTCTTTATCCATCTGGGTGTGGATCCTGGTGATGCTAATATCAATGATAACTTTGAGGCGTTTCTGGTCTGCTCCATATAACACTGGTGGTGTTACAGAGAAGACGGTTTCTCCATACGGACCTTCGAGAGACACAGTTGGGCTCTTCTAAGTAGTCGTCATGTTTTCTTGTGTCTCCACGCGGCTTTCTGGTCCTTTCATATGGGAGATTTACTAGTGCTCAGCTATCCGAGGCATTTCCAGTAGCATTGCTTGAAAAGCATTTTTTGCAAAGCTTCTTAGCGAATGGAACACCGGAATTGAAATTGGTTGTTGAACCTAAATTGAATTTAATGATTGAATTGGATCTAATATCCACCCTTTTGAAATTGACAAAACTGGAATGAGTATTGAGAAACTGATTTTTCAACCGAGAGATTAATCTCCCACTGTGGTCGCCAATTGTGTAAGGGTAAAAACTAATTCTGTTATTTTTGGTAAATTTGGGTGTGTTGATGAGAAACGAATTCATACCCTAAACAAATGCACTGCACGGGAGTACTTTTAGATTTGAGAGATAAATATGTAAGACTCTGGCTTAAACCAAGAAATGGTCGTTCCAGATTCAGTTCGGTCACAAGGTGAAGGAGAAGGGTTGATCTTAGGGAGGGAAGCGAAGAAGGTGTTTGAGATCAGAATTTTGAATAAGGTGTGGCTATTTTATGAATTGTATCATAATATGGTTTCTGGATACTTGTGTTGATAACACTTGTGTCTTGTGTTTTGAATAGGTTGAAAATCCTACTTATACAAGTCATTGAGCGCACCCTGATCTCATAGGAAGTGGAGGAAGTTAAGTAGCAGAGAAGTGGAATTGTGCGGAAGGTGGTGATCATCGTGTTTCCGTTATAAGGGAAGACCAGTCACACCTTCACCCACTACTCTCATTACTGTTAACCGTCTGTCTTTCCTGACACTTTCTCGTAATGGGCGTGTTGTACACCACACGTTGTAAACCGTCAGACCAATATCCCAGTGAGTATCCCCCAGTTTGTGACATGTTTGATGTCTCGAGTAAGTGGGTCGAGTCGTGGGACTCGTCGCTGAAAGTAGCACATATTTCTTTTAGGTCAAATAATAAATTATTTGTGAAACCAATATTTATAAAGTATTGCTTGTAATCGATGTATATAAAGCATCACTTTCAAATAAGCAGCTGAAAATAATCGATGTGCTAGAAGCATCCTGTTTTTGAGCTCGATCGAATCAGTCACGGATTGAGCGTCTTAAAAGTAGCACGACCGGCCATATTTGGGTAATCATTTGAGGACCCTATGGTCGAGCTGTCTCTTGGTCGATCACTCCCTATGGAGGAAGGATGGGCGGTGATCACAATGCTACTTTGTTAGTTTTCTAAAAATAAATCTACACCATCCAACTAGGATGGCGAAGTTGGATGAACGAGAAGATTTGCGGCAGTTGTATATTGTTGTTGACGCAATTTTAGGGTTTAGGGGCCACGCGTCCAACCCTCTTTTGGGAGAGCGACTCGAGGCACTAAGTGTTAGTTCGAACAAGTCGATTGACCATGTGTAAAGATGGGTTGCCAGCGAGCATGTTGACATCTCCTGGGCCATCTAAAATTAGATCTAAGCCACTCGATTCGGCTGGTGAAGATGGATGGTCGTGATCGATTTGCGGCAGTAATATACTGCCGCAAGTACCAATTAGGATTTTAAAGCATCCGCGTCCGCCCTAATTCAATCGAATAGTTTGATGTGTCATTGGATTGCTATGGGCAAGTCGATCGACTGGGAAGAAGGTCGGGCCGCCAATGAACGCATCGGCGCCTCTTTGATCGTTCGAGATGCGATCTATGCCGTCCAACAAGGTCGGCGAAGTTGGACGGATGTGATGGAGTTTGAGACCATTTTTTCCGGTCTTACCTCATTCAACCTATTTTTAGACAGCGCGAACACCCATGTTTGGGTTGACGTTTGAAGCGCTTATGAATGAACAAAATAGGATTCGATCGACTAGGGAAATAGTGGGCCCGCCGGTGGTTAATACGGTGATTGCCTAGTTCTGTCAGGAGTAGCCTAGGCTTGCTGAATCGCGCGGCCAAATTCTGTGACCGTGATCATTTTTTGAGACTGATGTGAACAGTTTAGATTTTCCCTAAGGAATTTAAACGTGTTTGATCGAGCTATCTCTTAATTAAAAGTGCGTCGATACGAAAATCTCTTTGTCAGAGAACGATGCATCCTGTGTGAGTACTTTCATGCCGATCTCAATACTGACACTTCGGGAGATTCACGCTACTCTGCTGAGAGTGAACATTTAATCGTCATGTCATGTCAATATTGAGAGTTCGGTTGGGAACATAGCATAGGAAAATTCTAGGAAAGTCATGCATTAGTGAATAATGCTGGTGGAAGATAAAATTCACAGAATATATTGGGATTGCTGTTGTACGCACTATTCTGAGTAAATTTCATATATACAGATATATTGAATTGCTCAATACATATGTGAGCGAAGAGGCTTAAGCACTCATTGATTTTAAATGGCTTCTGTTCCTTTGCAGGATGACAACGCATTAAATACATGATTTATGATTTTAGCCTTGAACTAAAAACCACCATCAAGTGCGTAGTATCCTGCCGGGATCGGAGAGGTAAGGAGCGCAAATGTACCTTGAATCAGTGTGAGATTGATTTGGGTTCAACTACAGTGCATACCGAATTAGTTTGTACTAGGCTAGTGTCTGTAGCGGCTTAATACAGTGTGGTGTTCAATCTGGACTAGGTCCCAGGGTTTTTCTGCATTTGCGGTTTGCTCGTTAACAAACTTCTGGTGTCTATGTTATTTATTTTCCGATTATATTTTGTTATATAATTGAAATATCACAGGTTATGCATTGAATCAATCAATCGGTAAATCCAACCTTTGGTTATTGATTGAAATCGATTGATCCTTGAACATTGGTCTTTGGTACCGTTCAAGTTATTTCTCTTGTATTCAATCAGGCTCGCAGATTTCTATTTTTTTGAGTGAGGATTGAATCGAAAAATTGAGATATAACTCTTTGATATACTTATTATTAAGATTGAGTCTGACCGTCTAGTTGATTCTCTTAAAAGTATATCGGAGTTAGTCCATACAGATTACTAAGCGAAATATTGGGTGAGGTTGTTAGACCCCCGCTTTTTCAATTGGTATTAGAGCAGGCAAACACATTTAAAGACCTCCTAAGTATGTGTTTGTAGCGATCTGACTCTATGGAAAGAAATTCTATCTCAATAAACGTACCACCAGTCTTCGATGGCTCAAACTACTTGTGGTGGAAAATCGCTATGTGTGCTTTTATTCAAGCTCGTGATTTTCAAACATGGGTACGTGTTGTTAATGGCTCTGATCCTCCGGTTAATACAGAAGGTGATGTATCTATGCCAAAGGATATTGGTAGATATAGTTGTTAGAGCATTTCTCGGTCGAACTCGCATGCGTTGCTATCTCAAGCATGTTCGTCAATATTAGTGATCAATACTATAAGTCTTGATTACTAGCCTATTAGATCTAAGGTCTTGGATTAGGATAGAAAGTGTAGTTGAGCTCAAGACTCCATGGCAATCATCATACAAGACGAAGGACTACTCAAGGAACTGGTGGATCTTCATCGACTAAAAGGTATGTGGAGACTTGAACTTATCTGTCACTCAAAAGTCTATTTACTCTATCTCCTACTCTTGATACAAAAGACGTTTTGATATATAGACTTTCATTATACACATTTGCTATTTAAAGTCGAGTTTATCTCGCCTATCTATTTCTCGAAATGTGTGTTGGTAAGCTTTAGTCATGTTATGTTTCAATCACTTTGAAAATTGCTCTGACGAAAAATGGTCTGTGAATAACGGCTATATAACGTTCTCTGAGAATGTTTCAATGATTGAAATGAGAGTTTAGATTACATAACCATTGGCAGGATATAAGCATTGTTGTGGAAACATATATATGCATAAGTCCTTATTCCTTGAACTAAAGTTTGCGAACTTTGTTGATCAAGAGAAATGCAAGTGGCATGAGCCAATTCCGCGAACTCAGTCCGCGAACTTGCGGAACTTCTCGGCCCGAGATTTTCTGCTGGAGTTTGTGTACTCCTTCCATGAGCTTAAGTCCGCGAACTTGAGCAGGTTATATCTAAAGTCGGTTGTTCTTGAACTAATGTTTAAATAAACTAAGGAATGCTTTTGCAAACCGTGGCTATAAAGTTCATGAACCCATTCGAGTGAATCAAACCAATTTTTCTTCAATTGTGTCTTGTGTAGTTACATAAGATTTCCTTGCAATTGAACCACTCTCTAACTAGTTCATTTGAGCCATTTGAACTAGTTATGGTGAGGAAGAATAAGGTTGATATGAGAGTAATCATATGGCTAACCTTTTGGTTGACTTATTGAACCAACAAATGTTAATGTTTGGGTACGGTTCATAAACCCAAAATTGAACATTTCATTTGTGTGTGACAAGTTTCGATCTAACGGTTGAGAAATATTAGCTTGAATCTAATCAGGTTTTCATGTAACGGTGAATATTGAATGCTTTGTTACTAAGCTAACATTGATTGCAAATACTGATTTGAAAGTATATATAAGGGAGAACTCTAGCAACTGGGAAACCTAATCCCCACACATTCTTTGTGACACTAGTTGTTCTAAGCTAGAGTCGATTCTCCTTTAACCTTTGGTTTCTTCTTCTAAACCAGGTTAACGACATAAAGACTTCATTGGGATTTTGAAGCCAAACCGATATTACTTTTCTTGTAGTTGTGTGATCTGATCTTGCATCTTCTATCGTAAGATTACAATTGTAATAATTAACTTGAGATTGATATCTTCAATAGGCAAGATAAAATGTAATCACAAACAAACTTCATCTCATCGTTTGTGATTCCGCAATATCTTTTTTCGCTGCATCGATTAAGATTATTGTGAGGTGATTGATAATACTAAGCTGTTCTTCGGGAATATAAGTATGGTATTATTGATTGGTTCCTGTTTACCTTGATTTAACAAAAGACAGAACAAAACTCGTAGGTATATTCGCGGGAGACGGATTTATCTATTATCGCAGACTTTTCTGTGTGATACAGATTTGTTTATTAAAGTCTTCGACTTTGGGTCGTAGCAAGTCTTAGTTGTGGGTGAGATCAGCTAAGGGAATCAAGTGCGCAGTATCCTGCTGGGATCAGAGGCGTAGGAGCATAACTGTACCTTGGATCAGTGTGAGATTGATTGGGGTCCAACTACAGTACAGACCGAAGTTAATTTGGAGTAGGCTAGTGTCTGTAGCGGCTTCATACAGTGTGTGTTCAATCTGGACTAGGTCGCGGGGTTTTTCTGAATTTGCGGTTTCCTCGTTAATAAAATTTCTGGTGTTTGTGTTATTTCAATTTCCGCATTATTTTGTTTTATCTTTATAACTGAAATAATACAGGTTGTGCGTTAGATCATCAATTAGAGTAATCCAACCTTTAGTTGTTGATTGTCATTGATTGATCCTCGGATATTGGTCTTTGGTACCATCCGAGTTATTCCTTGTATTTGATTAAGACTCGCTGATTTCTATTAGCTTGAGTAAATCAAATCAAGAGAGAGATATTAACTCCTTGAGATACTTTTACCTAGATTGAGTCTGACTGTCTAGTTGATTCTCTAGAAAGTATTTCGGAGTTAGTCCATGCAAAATTCTAAGCGAAATATTGGGTGGTGTTGTTAGACCCCCGCTTTTTCAATTAGTATCAGAGCAGGTGTTGATGGTGGTTTTTCTCTTAGGGTTAAAATCGTAAAACCGTACATCTGACATGACGTCACTATGACCATTAGCGCATTCATTGAACCAATCAGCATGCATACGTAAGAATTACCAGGGTACCTTTTTTTTTACATGTGTCATGTTCCACGGCAGAACCCTTAGCATTGACCGACATCATCTATACCAAACCCTAATTCTCATACTACCATGCCAATGGCGAACCATGCCAGCCACGTCTCCACGCCAATGCATGCCAACCATGCCAGCCGCACCACCATGCCAATGACAAACCATGCCAGCCACATCTCCGCGCCAAGGCATGCCAACCATGCCAGCCGCACCACCGTGCCAATGGCAAACCAAGCCAGCCACGTCTCTGCGCCAAGGCATACCAACCATGCTAGCCGCACCACCATGCCATCCACGTCTCCGCACCAAGGAATACCAACCATGCCAGCAGCACCACCGTGCCAATGGAAAACCACGCCAGCCACGTCTCCGCACTAAAGCATGCCAACCATGCCAGCCGCACCACCGTTCCAATGGCAAACCATGCCAGCCGCACCATTGTGCCAATAAAAAACCATGCCAGCCACGTCTCCTCGCCAAGGCATGCCAAACATGCCAGCCGCGTCACTGTGCCAATGGCAAACCATGCCAACCACGTCTCCGTGCCAAGGAATGCCAACCATGCCAGCCGCACCGCCGTGCCAATGGTAAACCATGCCATGCCGTCCTTTCCTTCACGGCTACCAAAACGAAAGGTTGCAACAATCAACGGCCACCCTTCCGTCTGAGATGCAGATCTTAGCCATCCAAGGTCGTCAACCAACACATTGTAACCTTTGTCCCAACGCAAACACCCTAGTTTTGGCCACGCCTAAACCATGCCAAGGCATGCCGACCAAGACGCACGTGCCAATGGCATGCGTTGCCAGCCACCTTTCCGCGCCTAAACCATGTCATGCCGGCCTTTCCTTCACGAATGCCAAAGCGATGGGTTGTGACAATCAACGACCACCCTTCCACCTGAGATGCAGATCTTAGCCGTCCAAGGTTGCCAGCTAACGTGTCGTAACCTTTGGCCCAACGCCAAGCCCTAATTTTGGTCGCGCCCAAACTATGCCAAAACCCTAGTTTTTGGCCGCGCCTAAACTTTGCCAAAATCCTAGCCTGGCCACGCCAAAATCCTATCCTGGCCACGCCAAAATCCTAGCCTGGCCACGCAAAAATCCTAGCCTGGCCACGCCAAAATCCTAGCATGACTATGCCTTCATGTCGTTGGTTGCCAAACGGAGGGTTGCAACAATCAACGACTACCCTTCCATCTAAGATGCATATCTCAGCCGTCCAAGTATGCCACCAAACTAAAAGACTTGTGTCGACCTTTTGGCCACGACACCAAATTCTTTGGCTTGTGCCACCAAAATCTAACTTTGGCCATGCCGCATCCCTCTTGAATTCTTCCTGATTTTTACTGTCGGGATGTTTTCACCACCCAAACGAGATCATAACCTAAATATTCCCTCGAGGGGAGATAAAGAATTCTTTTCCAATCGAAATGGAGGGGCGGATCGTCAAAATCCGAGTCAGTACGCGAATTCCATGGCGATTCTAGTAAAGGGCGCTAATTAGGGTTTCGGTATGTCAAATCCTAATTTAGATACAACCGCACACTTCCAACGGCTTCCTTCCAAGCCGCAAGCGGCTCCCTTGCAAGCCGCACACTTCCAGCAGATCCACTTCACACCAAAGCCATGCCGGCCATGCAACCATGTCGCTGGCTTCCAAATGAAGGGTTGCAACAATCAACGGCTCTCTTTCCTCCTGAAATACGAATCTCAGCCATATAAACTTGCCACCAAACGATTTGTGGCAATCCCTTGGTCACGGCACCAACCTGTCTACGACGCCTGTCCTTTGGTCACGACACCAACCTGGCTACGACGCCTATCCTTTGGTCACGGCACCAACCTGGCTACGACGCCTATCCTTTGGTCACGGCACCAACCTGGCTACGACGCCTATCCTTTGGTCACGACACCAACTTATCTACAAACGCCAAATCCTTTGGCCATGCCACACGTAGCTACATGTTTTCCACGAAAAAACTCGAGACATCAACACATGTCACAAACTGGGGATGTTCATTGGGTATTGGTTTGGCGGTTTACAGCGTGCGGCGCACACTACGCCCGTTACAAGACAGTGTCATAAGGAGGAGGCGGTTAGTAAATACAAGGAGTAATGGTGAAACGCTTTTTTTCATTATGGAACATCAATTCCAGGCGTTACCGGTTACCACCTCCTCCCATTTACTCATCTGTTTTCCATTTCTTACGAGACCAGAGTACGTTTCACTTCAACTTGTACAAATAGGTCTTACCTATTTCCACCGAACAACAAGTTTTGGTCAGGAGCATACAATACTCAGAAAACATTTGCTAGCTTTCCCATCTGTTAGCTTCCCACTTTCTGATACAAGTCGTCAAACAACTACTCTTCAAGAATCAACTATTCTGGTTTCAACACTCTCTTCGCTTCCCTCCCCAAAACCAACCCTTCTCTTCCACTTTGTGACCGAAGCAAGTCTGGAACGGCCATTTCTTGGTTTAGGCCGGATTTGTGCAGATTGATCTCTCGAATGTAAAGTACTCCCTTGCAGTACATTGTTTAGGGTTTAGACTCGTTTCTCACCCACACACCCGAAATTACCAAAATCAGCAGAAACCGTTTTCACCCTCAAACAATTGGCGACCACAGTGGGAGATTGATCTTTCGATTACAATGTCAATTTTCAATCCTCGATCTCATACTTCGACCCAGGCATCAGGGAGGTAGAAGCAAACGATCCACTCAGGGATCGACGACTCAGTTATCAGACGGCCCGGTTACCAGTCATGACGCGACAAGGGATGACTGGGACTTCCCAGAGGTTAGAAGCAAACGATCCATCCAGGGATCGACGACTCGGTTATCAAGTGACTCAGGGACGGCTGGGTACTTTCTACGATCACGGCAGCGCTTCCCACAAAACTCAAACTTGCACCCGGAAGATCCATTTTTTGTTAGGAGATCCGAAAAACCGAGTAAGTCTTGCTAGACAAAATACATGGTCCACTACTTCAAATATTCACAGGGGAGATGAAAAACGATAGCCATACTGTTTCCATGTTTCATTTCATGCTTTCTACTGTCGCATAACATTTACAATTCCATGATTTTCCTGGGGTACTCATGCTACTTATAGTCATAACCAAAAAAACATCATTATTCTAAAACAGTTCATTCCAAATAATAATCCAAAACCCTCATAGATAACAGTTATCTATCAATTCAAATCAAACCATAAACCAGGCGCTTTGTTTGACTTAAAAAAAAGAAAACCCTAACGCTCGGTTCTTCGTGGAATCAGTCACCTACTCGTACGTGCCTACTTTGCATAATAATAGTTACCCGTCACTATTCATGAGGTAGCCGATGTTACTACGGTGGTATTCGAAGAGGGATTGTTTATGATGAATTATTTCTACAAGTTTATGAAAGGCATACCTACGGCTAGGGTTTACACCAGTTCAGAAGAACAATATTTCTACAGACTTATGGAAGGCATACCTATGGCTAGGGTTTGCACCAACACAAGAAAAACAAGAAAACAAATTGAAAGATAAACGTTGAAGTACATACCTGGAATATGCTTGCCCACTTTACTGCTACCGCGCGGCGCTAAGCCAACGCCATGTCAAGCCAGCGTCGTGCCAAGCCAACGATCCGCGCCACGCCAAGCCAACGATCCGCGCCACGCCAAGCCAACGTCGTGCCAAGCGAGCGCCTTGCCAAGCCAGCGTCCACGCCAAGCTAGTGTCGTGCCAATCCAGCGCCGTGCCACGCCAGCGCCCACGCCAAGCCAGCGCTCATTCCAAGCCGATCCAGCACTAATAGCTTGCAACTTTCCAATGCTAACAGCTTGCATCTTCCCAGCACCAGCAGCTTGCATCTTTCCATCGCTGCTCTTGAACGCTCAGTAGAAGGGAATCAGCAATCCAATTTCATCACACGTAGAGATCAGGAACGACTTCTCCAAAATCGAGGCTAGGAGATCAGCAACCCCCCTTGAGTTCACAAAGACTCTCTTCCTGTCAGGAGATGCGTGATTTCTAGGGACTTCGCCCACAAAATCGTGTAGTCTATGATGAAACATTTATGAGAGATTCTATATTTTCCCAAGGCGCAATGTCAAGAAATATTTGCATCCCTCAACCGCGTTGCGTCAGGAAAGCAGCTATTTCCAGCCAGGAAGTCGTTACTTAACCCCTACCTCTCCTGGAAAGCACGATAAATAGAACTGGGGACTCCTAACCACTGTTTGCTTGAAGGGTGTCCGGTTTGACAGCACACCGATTGACGCAGCCTCTCCACTTCAACGTTCGCTTCAACAGCCGATCCGCTTTAACGTTCGCTCCAGCAGCTGCTCCAGAATCCGAAGCTGAAGCTTCAGAGTATGTCTTCTTAAGTTTCGACATCCTATCCAAGAGCCGAAGCCACTTAAATGCCGCTTCCTCCTGCCAAGTATCATACCGTGGCCACTACTCCTTCCTGCAAAGGGTCGTACCACCACGCTCCCTATGTCAAGGATCATGATCGCAGCCAGCCAATCTTCGTAATCATGACCGCCTTTTAATCCATCCCGCCAAAACTCATGATCATGAACAGTTTGCTCGCTTACGCATCCATCCAATCCTTTTACTTCCATAAATGCCCATACAATTCCAGCCAACCTACTTTGTTACCACGACAATGTAGTCTCTTCTAATTACATCTGCTACCAAGAACTGTTGCCACTCATTTTTTGATACCAGCCAGAGCTTCACCACAGCAGTAATCGCTACAAAGATGAAAACATGTCAACCATACTTGGGAACTGAGGATATACACGGAATCCCTTCACTGCCAAAACTCAGAAGACACAGTCAACCAAAAGGTCATAGCCACAACAAGATCATCTCTTCTTCAAGGGTGTAGCGCAAGATTATCATCACCTCTCTGTCTAGAAGACGCCTTCAACACTTTATGAGGCCGCGGAGGATCCCAAGCCTGCTCAGAGGAAAACAACTTCAGAAACTAAAGAAAAATGCGACTGGGGACTGCTCATCGCAGTGCATCCCGACGACCATCAAAGACTCATGAGATAACTCTAGAGACGCGACTGAAATATTTTCTTGAAGAAACATAGGGAGCCACGATAAACAACATAACTCTGTCATTCCTACTTCCCCGCTATCCATAATATTTTGTCCATGTGCATCCCAACGTCGCATCCAGAAGAGTACAATAAGCTTGTATCAAATCCCGTGGACATGGATTCAAGGCGATGCAATGAAAGTAGGCTACAAATGGGGACTACCATCATGGGACGCCTTCACTCCCCTCAACCTGGCTATTTCTGATTTCAACATCGTCACTGCCGAAGTTTTACGAGCCGCAGGAATTTCTCAACATGAAGCCGTACATGTGCATCGAAGACTCCAAAAGCACGCCACAAAGATATATTCACATATTCGGCCATGCCATCGGATCTAAAAGAAATATAACTGGGGACTGCTCACCGCGTCCCATTCCATACGATAGTCTAAAATTCAGAAGCTGGTTCGAAGGATGTCTCTTGGAACAAAGTCCTTGCAGAATTGATAGCAGCACAACGGCAACATAATGTCTCCCAACTCATCTATTTCAAATTGTGTCTTCGGAAGATTTCTACCATACAATCATCCACAACATATCGATCATCGCGATCAGAAGGACCAGACACTGAACAACCTAAAGTCAGGGATGGACCGACAACGCAACAATAATCTCCAATATTAACCCTGACATGATCGTTGTCGAGCATATATTTCATCCATCCATCCCAAGAATGCAGTGGAGTTTTGGTAAATTTTGGAATCCACTGGAGAAACACTTCAGACGAAAGCACAGATCCAGACGAGCAACAGAAGAGGGTCGATACCTCTTTTCATGCGGACAGAGTTTCTAGAGTTTGAACAAAATGAAGATTCCTTCTTGCTCCATGAACGGGAATAGGTGACTGGGTGCGACTATGCCACCTCGGGCCCGCAACATCCCTCCTCCTGAATTCTTCCTAAATTTTACTGTCGAGCTGGTTCACCTCCCGAACGAGCTCAAACCTAAATATTCCCGCGTGGGAGATAGGAAATTCTTGTCCGTTCAGAATGGAGAGGTGGACCGTCAAAATCCGAGTCTGTATGAGAATTCTATAACGATTCTAGTAAAGGGCGCTAATTAGGGTTTCAGCATGCCAAACCCTAATTTAGACAAAGTTGCCATCATTCCACGGAACTGAAGCCAGTCGTCACCCTTCCAAGGAATTCAAGCTGGCTCCACTCCAAGCCGCGCAACACAAGTGGCTCCATTCCAAGCCGACCAATGCTGACGGCTCCATTCCAAGCCGAACAATGCTGACGGCTCCACTCCAAGCCGCGCAACGCAAGCGGCTCCTTTCCAAGCCGCACCAACGCCAACAACTCGCTAAGCCAGCACCTCAGTGTTCCCTAACCCAGCCAAGATGATGTGTGAACAGACCAAGCCGATGGTCTACATCTCACCGCTTCATGGTCTACACCACAAGTAGAATCTATGCAAGGCCGCCAACACGAGAATCACGAACTCTCCTTACCTCTCGAAAAAGGTTAGCCGGGTCTTCTTGACCATCTTTTCACGACTTGTCATTCCGATTTTGTCCTTGCCTGTCACCATCTTATGCTTACCTCGCAACAATGCTCATGTTCCGAGCTAAGCAGGGGACTTAATGTTGATGGTGGTTTTTAGCTTAGGGTTAAAATCGTAAAACCGTACATCTGACATGACGTCATTATGACCATTAGCGCATTTATTGAACCAATTAGCATCCCTACATAAGAATTACCAGGGTACCTTTTTTTTTTACATGTGTCATGTTCCACGGCAGAACCCTTAGCATTGACCGACATCATCTATACCAAACCCTAATTCTCATACTACCTTGCCAATGGCGAACCATGTCAGCCACGTCTCCGCGCCAAGGCATTCCAACCATTCCAGCCGCACCACCGTGCCAATGGCAAACCATGTCAGCCACGTCTCAGCGCCAAGGCATGCCAACCATGCCAGCCGCACCACCGTGCAAATGGAAAACCATGCCAGCCACGTCTCCGCGCCAAGGCATGCCAACCATGCCAGCCGCACCACCGTGCCAATGGAAAACCATGCCATCCACGTCTCCGCGCCAAAGCATACCAACCATCCCAGCCGCACCATCGTGCCAATGGCAAACCACGCCAGCCACGTCTCCGCGCCAAGGCATGCCAACCATGCCAGCCGCACCACCGTGCCAATGGAAAACCATGCCATCCACGTCTCCACGCTAAGGCATGCCAAACATGCCAGCCGCGTCACCATGCCAACCACGTCTCCGCGCCAAGGCATGCCAACCATGCAAGCCGCACCGTCGTGCCAATGGTAAACCATGCCATGCTTGCCTTTCCTTCACGTCTACCAAAACGAAGGGTTGCAACAATCAACGGCCACCCTTCCGTCTGAGATGCAGATCTTAGCCGTCCAAGGTCGTCAACCAACACATGGTAACCTTTGTCCCAACACAAAAACCCTAGTTTTGGCCACGCCTAAACCACGCCAAGGCATGTCGACCAAGTCGCACGTGCCAATGGCATGCCGTGCCAGCCACCTTTCCGCGCCTAAACCATGCCATGCTGGCCTTTCCTTCACGGCTGTCAAAGCGAAGGGTTGCGACAATCAACGACCACCCTTCCACCTGAGATGCAGATCTTAGCCGTCCAAGGTCGCTAGCTAACGCGCCGTAACCTTTGGCCCAACGCCAAGCCCTAATTTTGGTCGCGCCCAAACTATGCCAAAACCCTAGTTTTTGGCCGCGCCTAAACTACGCCAAAATCCTAGCCTGGACACGCCAAAATCCTATCTTGGTCACTCCAAAATCCTAGCCTGGCCACGCCAAAATCCTAGCCTGGTCACGCCAAAATCCTAGTCTTTCCATGCCAAAATCCTAGCCTGGCCATGCTAAAATCCTCGCCTGGCCACGCCAAAATCCTATCCTGGTCACGCCAAAATCTTAGCCTGGTCACGCAAAAATCCTAGCCTGCCCATGCCAAAATCCTAGCCTGGCCACGCCAAAATCCTAGCCTGGTCACGCCAAAATCCTATCCTGGCCACGCCAAAATCCTAGCCTGACCATGCCTTCATGCCGCTGGCTGCCAAACGGAGGGTTGCAACAATCAACGACTCCCTTTCCTCCTGAGATACGAATCTCAGCCATACAAACTTGCCACCAAACGATTTGTGGAAATCCCTTGGTCATGACACCAACCTGGCTACGACGCCTGTCCTTTGGTCACGGAACCAACCTGGCTACGACGCCTATCCTTTGGTCACGTCACCAACCTGGATACGACGCCTATCCTTTGGTCACGGCACCAACCTGGCTACGACGCCTATCCTTTGGTCAAGACAACAACTTATCTACAAACGCCAAATCCTTTGGCCATGCCACACGTAGCTACATGTTTTCCACGAAAACACTCGAGACATCAACACTTGTCACAAACTGGGGGATGTTCATTGGGTATTGGTTTGGCGGTTTACAGCGTGCGGCGTACACTACGCCCGTTACAAGACAGTGTCATAAGGATGAGGCGGTTAGTAAATACAGGGAGTAATGGTGAAACTCTTTCTTTCATTATGGAACATCAATTCCAGGCGTTACCGGTTACCACCTCCTCCCATTTACTCATCCGTTTTCCATTTCTTACGAGATCAGAGTACGTTTCACTTCGACTTGTATAAATAGGTATTACCTATTTCCACCGAACAACGAGTTTTGGTCAGGAGCATACAACACTCAGAAAACATTTGCTAGCTTTCCCATATGTTAGCTTCCCACTTTCTGATACAAGTCGTCAAACAACTACTCTTCCAGAATCAACTATTCTGGTCTCAACACTCTCTTCGCTTACCTCCCCAAAACCAACCCTTCTCCTCCACTTTGTGACCAAAGCAAGTCTGGAACGACCATTTCTTGGTTTAGGCCGGATTTGTACAGATTGATCTCTCGAATCTAAAGTTCTCCCTTGAAGTATATTGTTTAGGGTTTAGACTCATTTATCACCCACACACCTGAAATTACCAAAATCAGCAGAAACTGTTTTCACCCTCAAACAGCAGGCAAACACGTTCAAGACCTCACAAGTCTGTGTTTGTAGCGATCTGATTATGGACGAATCTATCTCAATTAACGTACGACCAGTCTTCAATGGCTCAAATTACTTATGGTGAAAAATTGCTATGCGAGCTTTTCTTCAAGCGCGTGATTTTTAATCATGGGTATATGTTGTTAATGGCTATGATCCTCCATTGTGGCAGTTGGAGATGTAAATGTTCCCAAGAATATTGGTGAATACACCCCTGCTGAGATACTTGCTGCAAAACAAAATTCTGACGGTTTGAATACGATCATACATGGCATTACCCCAAATCTTCAGCACCATGTGTTTAGTTGCACTAAGTCGCAATAAGCTTGGGAAATCTTAGAAACTGTATTCGAAGGTAATACCGGTGAAAAGGAAGCTAGGTTTCAAAACCTTAATTCCGATTGGGAAAACCTTCGTATGGCAGATGAAGAAACATTTGATGAGTTTAATCACGAAGTGTCTGAAATTGTTAATGCATCTTTTGCATTGGGTAAGACTATTCCTGAAAAGGACATTGTGATGAAAATTCTCAGATCTCTGCCATCTAGATACGAGTCTAAGAAGCATGTCATCATTGAGGGAAATAACCTTGATACTCTATCCATAAATACTCTTGCTGGAAAGTTGAAAATTTTCGATCTTGAACTTGAACAAAGAGAGAAGCGTCATCTGTTTATCAATCATATTGTTGCATCTGACTGTAAGTCTCGACTAGAGCTGGCAAACCAAGCCGAAACCCGCGGGTTGGCCCGTTCCGTCCCGTGAAAACCCGTACCCGTCCCGGATGGTAACTAAACAAGACGGGCGCGGGTTGTATAATTAGTGGCTTGTGAATAAACGGGTTAACCCGGCCCGTACTGTGAAACCCGCGGCTGGCCCGTAAACCCGTAATTTCATTCCCGTACTGTGAAAGAGCAACAGATCCAGGCTCCAGTCCAGCCTCTTCTTCGACAGCAGAAATCAATCACTACCTCCCCCATCCATTGTTCTTCTTCCCACTGAGTTCCTCATATCAACACCACTAATTTGATTCTATGAAATCTCGTTCTTGAACTGAGCTGCAGTATCAACAGCACCACCAATCGAATCTCCTTCTGCAACCGATTAAACCCATTTCATCTTCACAGCATCGACAACTCCTTCAATTCCTTGACAATGACTATGAACCCATCTTGATTCTTCCCTGAACTCTTGATTCAAACCCACAATTCCTATGGCTTCTTCTTCTCTGAATTTCATATCTCAGAAACAATCGTAACAGATAAAATTACCTCAGCTCAGACCCATCTTTCAATTTCACATACACATGAACCCATCACTGAACATCAACATAACTCTAACTACAAATACATGCAGCTCCACTCCATCCCAAACTCAAGCCTTAGTTCCATTAGTACCAACAACACTCGATAATTGAAACAACTCGATTCAGAAACTAAAATTAAATCAACTTAGAACCCTAATTGAAACAACTCGATTCAGGAACTCTAATTCCTAATTGGGGAAGAACAACAAGAACCCTAATTCTTAGAATCAAAATTAAATCCTATACAATCATCTCTACCTTAATCAATAACAAACCCATGAAATATTATACCAAAACAAATTCAATTTCATAAAGAAATCAATCAAAACTGAAACCCCAAATTTACCTGGTTTTGATTCTTCATCAGAACAATCTCCAATCGATAATTCAACATCCAAAATCTTCAACAAAACAAACCCATCCTGTAGTTCCGTTTAAATCTTCTTAATCCTTTCTCGTATCGAATTCCAAACAATTAACAGAAACCCTAATTTTACTTCTCTATTTCATCATCTCGAGCAGAACCATATCAATCCCCTGACTCTCCTCCTTAAAGATTCACCACCACAACAACACCTCCATCATATAATAGTTTCATCAAACACTTCTCTCAATTGATCTCTCACAAACTCTCAGAATCGCTCGGAAAAGAACTCAAGAAAAACGAAGATGAAGAAGAAATAAGAAAAAAGAAGAATAAGAAAAGGGATACGACTCTCAAAGATAGTTAGGAATTAACCCGTGAGCACCCGTGAACCCGCAAGCTTTACCCGGGACGGGCGCGGGTCGGATAAATGACCACCCGTAAAGAATTTCAACCCGCAAGCCTAGGCTTGTATTAACCCGTAACCCGCGGGTTGGTCACAAGCCAGCCCCGTCCCGCCCGTTTGCCAGCTATAGTCTCGACGTCATAAATTAGCTAATAAAAGGGATGAGAATTGCTTTAATTTGACTCTGTCACTGTTTATACAACAGCTAAAGAAATCTCTGAGACAGAGAAAAATAAAGTCTCAAAAGAAAGCTCAGTCAATCAATAAAAAATTTCAGAAAAACTATGTTAACAGTTTCAAGTGCTATAGAAGTATTCACAATACTTCCAAATGTCCTGATACGGAAACGAGTGAGATAACTAAAGCATGGATGGATACTCTTGACTATTTTCTTGAGGATGATGTCTATGATGGTTCGCTTAATCTCTTTGCTAATAATCACATATGTCCTCCTAACAGTCATTCCATGATAAACAATCTTACTTCCTCAGAAAATCTTCATCTTGAAAAGGAAGTTTTAATTAAAAGTATTGAAAATCTGGAACACCAACTGTCTAAGTTAAAATTGGAGTTGATCAATTGTGATTCTTACAAAACATATCGAATCTCTTCGACTATGAATTGTCAGCAAATTCCGTCTGATTCTATATCATCCTTAAGTCATTTTGATAACAAGTATCATATAAAAAATCACAAGAATTTACCTACTCCTGTGATTTCCTCACATGTTTATCAGGATCATCTTAAAATCCGTGGCACTTTGAAACATGAAAAGATCTCCTCTGTCAAGCGTTGTTTGCAGAAGAAAAAAAAGAAATCTCATACAAAAGCTCCCTCCTTTGTAAAAGAGATTTCCAATAAAATGCATAGTTTACAAAAATCAACAATCAAGGTATTAAAATCTGTGTTAAAATAAAGAAAGAATGATGAAGATAACTTTTCTTTCTTAAGAACAAAACAAGGCACAACGTACACCTCATCCCCTCAAAAGAAGTTACCCAGTTCTGCAGGGGATTGGAACATCTACAGTCTGTAATACTGTATTGATGATTTTTGTTTATCCCTCTTAAATAAAAAATCATAATCTTCAAGAGGGTTGTGATGGAAGTTTTCTGTTTAGCCTAGTTTTCAAACGTTTTTCTTAAAATCTTTTTCTGAGGATAAATTTTAGGGTTTTGGTCAAAGGTCATTTTGGATGTTTATCTTATCCTCAGATGTTTTTAAAATGAGGTTTTTCTCCTTAGCATAACATTTCTTCTATCTTCTCTATCATGTCCTCTTCAAGTCTTTCCAGTAAGGAAAGTGATGTTTGGACTATTCTTTTTCCTTCTAAGAAGATACGATTCGATTCTTCTGATAATGTGATGAGCCCTGATATTCATGGTTCCTCTCTGGACGGGAACATCTCTGTTTCTCAGTTTGATAAGCTTTCTTTAACCATGAACCTTGTCTTGGAACAAGTTCGTGCCCTAAAAGGTGAAATTGAAGCTTCTTCCAAGACACTCGAAGAAAAGATGGACAATCTGGAATCAAGGATTGATCTAATTGAAGATGAGCTTGATGAATACAGAGAGTATGAGAAGAGTACTCAAAGTAAGTGAAATGCTTTATAGGAGTTTTTACCTAGTAAATCTTCTTCTTTTTCTGTTTTTGTTTAGAAGAATAACTAGAGGTTGGAATAGCCATTATTGTGATTACACATAGCTATGTCCAACGTTTTCATCTTCATGTTTTTAGATTTATTGGTTTAAATTCTAAAATTGTTTGGAAGATGATTTTTGCAGTATTAATCATTATGGTTTTATATATTGCAATATTGTTATGGGATATGTGTGTCTGCGTCCGTGAACTTTGATTGTCCCATACCTTGTCAAAAGTAAAGTCTTTCGGATATCGATATGCATGTATTGATAAAAGAATGAATGGACTTTTGACAAATACAAAAATTAAGCCTATATTGTCAATTATTGATGGAAGATAGGTTAAAATCTTTTGTTTTCAAGGATTATTTCTATTGTATGTCATTGTGCAAATGGTGATGAAAAATAGAATGAATCCTTGTGTATTTCGCAGTATTGATCTTCCCTGATCCATATTTTATGTATTACTGTGAGGCTCCGTAAAGTTTCTTATGTTGAGCATTGAACGACCAAGTTGATTATTTTTATGATTAGCTATGTTGTTTTTCCGTGAGGTAATTTATGTCGAGCATTTTCAACTAAATTAAACATCTTGTTTGGTTATTTAGTTATGACTCCATAAGTCTTCTTATGTTTGAGCGTTCATGACCGGGTTGATTGTTTTCATATTAACTTAGTCATTGCTCCATAGATTCTCTTATGTGAGTATGAACAATTAAATTTAATACTTTTTTGATTAGTTTGATTGTGTATTTCGAGTAGATTAATTATGGGTTTACTTGTGATTAATCTAATTGAGCGCTCTTAAGTCTCCATAAATTTACTTGGCTTGAGCATTTTTGGTTAAATTAATCATGAACTTCTTGTGGTTAATTTAATATTTTGGATTCAAATTCATACTTTTATGTGATTTGTTATGTCCAAAGAAATCCTTCTTTTCTTTCGAAATTAAGGTCGCTCTTGTTGTTCCCTTGGGAATGACATTTTATGGGGGAGAGTTCTTTTTAAACTTGCGCTTAATTTCCAAATCTTTGTGGGGAGTGCGGATGTGGAATATTATAGGGTTATCTTGTATCTTTAAACTCCTTGATGAATGCATTTAGCTTCGGCTTTATGACTGCATCTAAATAAGATGATGTGTGTCTTTCTTTTGGTCATGAAATGTCTCTTTCGGAAATTTCATTAGGATACCGTTCTTGTACCTTTTCCAATTTTATTGACAAAAAGGGGGAGAATTAATATGTAGTTCACACTACAAATACATATGGTTTTCGGATCATTATGTAAGGGGGAGTGGTTTCCATGTGAGATGGAGTATTGACTAAGGGGGAGTGATACATATCACCATAGTATTGTTGTTGAAGTTGTGATACAATTGAACTTTGACGATGTATAATGATTCTATGACACTGTATAACAATGATTTGGAACTATTGTTTTCTTGTTGTTATAGCTACGGATTTTCAACAACGATGATGCTAAACTTACAACCTTTGGGATCATTGGAGTACTTGGTAGTGACGAAGATTTCGAGTGATGTTGAAGATTAGGCATGTGGAATAGGAGCTACAAAAGTTAATTTATTTATTTTTTGTATTCCATATATATTAATAGTTTTTTCACTAAAATTGACAAAGGGGGAGATTGTTAGAGCATTGTTCGGTCGAACTCGCATGCGTTGCTATCTCAAGCATGTTTGTCAATATTAGTGACCAAAACAATAAGTCTTGATTACTAGCCTATTAGATCTAAGGTCTTGGATTAGGATAGAAAGTGTAATTGAGCTCAAGACTCCATGGCAATCATCATACAAGACGAAGGACTACTCAAGGAACTGGTGGATCTTCATCGACTAAAAGGTATGTGGAGACTTGAACTTATATGTCACTCAAAAGTATATTTATTCTATCTCCTACTCTTGAGACAAAAGTCGTTTTGATATATAGACTTTCATTATACACATTTTCTATTTTGAGACGAGTTTATCTCGCCTATCTATTTCTCGAAATGTGTGTTGGTAAGCTTTCGCTTTAGCCGAATTCATCTTTACCAAGTGACGAAAGTTATGTTATGTTTCAATCACTTTGAAAATTTCTCTGAAGAAAAATGGTCTGTGAATAACGCAATATAACGTTCTCTGATAATGTTTCAATGATTGAAATGAGAGTTTAGATTACATAACCATTGGTAGGATATAAGCGTTATTGTGGAAACACATATATGCATAAGTCCTTATTCCTTGAACCAAAGTTTGCGAACTTTGTTGATCAAGAGAAATGAAAGTGGCGTGAGCCAAGTCCGCGAACTCAGTCCGCGAACCTGCGGAACTTCTCGGCCCGAGATTTTCTGCTGGAGTTTGTGTACTCCTTCTATGAGCTGAAGCCCGCGAACCCAGTCCGCGAACTTGAGCAGGTTATATCTAAAGTTGGTTGTTCTTGAACTAATGTTTAAATAAACTAAGGAATGTTTTTGCAAACCGTGGCTATAAAGTTCATGAACTGATTCGAGTGAATCAAACCGATTTTGCTTCAATTGTGTCTTGTGTAGTTACATAAGATTTCCTTGCAATTGAACAACTCTCTAACTAGTTCATTTGAGTCATTTGAACTAGTTATGGTGAAGAAGAATAAGGTTGATATGAGAGTAATCATATGGCTAACCCTTTTGGTTGACTTGTTGAACCAACAAATGTTAATGTTTGGGTACGGTTCATAAACCCAAAATTGGACATTTCATTTGTGTGTGACAGGCTAAGTTTTCGATCTAACGGTTGAGAAATATTAGCTTGAATGTAATCAGGTTTTCATCTAACGGTGAATATTGAATGCTTTGTTACTAAGCTAACATTGATGGCATACCCTGATTTGAAAGTGTATATAAGAGAGAACTCTAGCAACTGGGAAACCTACTCCCCACACATTTTGTGTCATACTAGTTGTGTCAAGCTATAGTCGATTCTCCTTTAACCTTTGGTTTCTTCTTCTAAACCAGGTTAACGACTTAAAGACTTCATTGGGATTGTGAAGCCAGACCGATACTACTTTTCTTGTAGTTGTGTGATCTGATCTTGCATCTTCTATCGTACGAGTACAATTGTAATAATTGGCTTGACATTGATATCTCCGATAGGCAAGATAAAAAGTAATCACAAAAAAACTTCATCTCATCGTTTGTGATTCCGTAATATTTTTTTTTGTTGCGTCGATTAAGATTATTGTGAGGTGATTGATAATACTAAGCTGTTCTTCGGGAATATAAGTCTGGTATTATTGATTGGTTCCTGTTCACCTTGATTTATCAAAAGACGGAACAAAACTCGTAGGTATATTCGTGGGAGACGGATTTATCTATTATCGTAGACTTTTCTGTGTGATACAGATTTGTTTATTAAAGTCTTCAACTTTGGGTCGTAGCAACTCTTAGTTGTGGGTGAGATCATCTAAGGGAATCAAGTGCGCAGTATCCTTCTGGGATCAGAGGCATAGGAGCATAACTGTACCTTGGATCAGTATGAGATTGATTGGGGTTCAACTACAGTCCAGACCGAAGTTAATTTGGAGTAGGCTAGTGTCTGTAGCAGCTTAATACAGTGTGTGTTCAATCTGGACTAGGTCCCGGGGTTTTTCTGCATTTGCGGTTTCCTCGTTAACAAAATTTCTGGTGTCTGTGTTATTTCAATTTCTGCATTATATTGTTTTATCTTTATAATTTAAATAATACAGGTTGTGTGTTAGATCATCAATTAGAGTAATCCAACCTTTGGATGTTGATTGTCATTGATTGATCCTCGGATATTGGTCTTTGGTACCATCTGAGTTATTCCTTGTATTTGATTAGGACTCGCTGATTTCTATTAGCTTGATTAAATCAAATCAAGAGAGAGATATTAACTCCTTGAGATACTTTTACCTAGATTGAGTCTGACTGTCTAGTTGATTCTCTAGAAAGTATTTTGGAGTTAGTCCATACAGATTGCTAAGAGAAATATTGGGTGGTGTTGTTAGACCCCCGCTTTTTCAATAGTCCAGAAGAAATCCTTGCTGCAAAGAAAATTTCTGACGGCTTAAATGTTATCATACATGCCATTACCTCTGATCTTCAGCATCCTGTGACTACGCGCACAAAGTCTAAAGAAGCCTGGGATATCTTAGAAACCGTATTTGAATGGAATACCTGTGAAAAAGAAGCTAGGCTTCAAAACCTAAGTTCTGATTTGGAAAACCTTCGTATGGCAGATGAAGATTCATTTGATGAGTTCAATCACAAAGTGTCTGAAATTTTTAATGCATCATTTGTATTGGGTAAGACTATTCCTGAAAAGGACATTGTGATGAAGATTCTCATATCTCTGCCATCCATATACGATTCTAAGAAGCATGCCATCGTTGAAGGAAATAATCTTGATGTGCTTTCCATAAATACTCTAATTGGAAAGTTAAAAATTCTTGATCTTGATCAGAACACAATCAGAATATCTGTGTTCAATGTTGTGACCAACGCAAGTGAATCTTCTAACTTGTCTTGGGCTGATGAATGTTGTTCCAATCATGTTGATTTTGACAAATTACTGATAACAGAAAAGACCAAAGATTTTGTGAAAAGAAGCATAAGATGTTATAAATGTCTCTCTCCAGTTAATGTTTCAGATGATTCAATACAAGAAAGATCTTCCTTGAGCGTCAACATCTTGGATGCTTCTGATGGGTGCAATGAAATTTCAGCTCTTGCAGCAGAAACCGCCTCCTACTCAATTTCTGATTCAGAATTCGAGTCTGACACAGAGATTTGTGAATTCTTGAATAAAAGTAGAGAGATTCGCTAAGAGAATCTTCAACTAAAGGCTTCGTTGAAGAAACTTGAATCATCGCTCCAGGTGAAAGATCTTGAGATAGATTGTCTTAATGATGAATTCACCAGAACCGTGTCTCTAAAGGAAAAGGAGATTAATACTCTTAAGAATGACCTGCAAAGGTTATCCGGAAGTTCTGACAAAATCTCAGCAATGTTATTCGGTCAGAAATCCTTTGACAACACAAATGGTTTGGGGTTTAAAAGCAAAACTATAAACACAAACAACTCTCTTGTTCCGACTAATGCTGGAACAATATATGTTGAATGTTATGATAAACATGAGGCAATTCAACAGAACAAAAAAATCCTTATTGATTTGTTCGTTTTTTGGAAATGCAAATCATGTTCAAAGTATGTGTTGGAGATTCAAGAGGAACAACAAAAGAATTTCCAAACTTCAAGAGAACATGCAAAGGATGAATCTGGCGTTGGATAACCAACAAGGTTTTCCTAAAAAATCCAGTAATTTTAGATTCAGATGAGGTAAGAAATATGTTTATACAACAAACCTTGATAAGCCACTAGGTGGTAAAAGAGGTGAGCATTCGGCTCACTTCGTCACTGTCTAATACCAGTAACGACCGCAACCTCATCTTTAACTTGAGAAAATGAGGTTTGCATCAAGGTAGCTCAAGTTTTGTTTTTTGTATTTTTCTCTTATTTTTGTTAAGAAAATATTCTCCTAATGTTTTAGATAATGGATAATAAACCATGAAAGACTTGTTCAAAGTTCTTCTAGGGTTTGGATGTCCATAAGTCTATTTATAATCATTTGTAATCAAAGTCCTTCATCTCTTTTCTCCTTGAAAGATACAGTTTCATGGCTCCTGTAACTAGAGGTGCCGCAAAAAGGAATGCAGTCGAAGCAGTTAATGTGTATCTGTGTGAAGGAATCTCCTCCTCAAGGATGAAGAAAGAGAGATCTACAAATGATGGAGAAGGTTCTTCCTCTAACCGCCTCCTGTCGGTTTGTCATTTTGATAATAACTTTAGAGGTATGGTGAAATATTTCATCAACAAAAGAAATGATTTAAAATCTCAAATCGTTTCCTTTTTAGAAAAGATAATTCACTATGAACGAATGTTGTCTCTGACAAAGAACACCTTGTGTGAGATAAAAAGAGAACTTAGTGAGTTGACTGATATTTCTGAAGATTTAGAGGAATTGAACGATCCCATAATCAATGGGTTTTTCAATAATGAGAAGGAATTCTCGGTAGATGCTCTGAGAAAGCTCTATAATATCTAGGAAACTTCTTATGGGAATTTATTCTTGTGTTTTTAAGAAGGATAACTAGGGTTTGGAATAGTCATTATTGTGAGTACGCATAGCTATTTCTAACGATTTTCATCTTCAATGTTTTTAGATTTATTTATTTAAATTCTAAAGTTTATTTGGAAGATGATTTTGCAGTATTAATCCTTATGGTTTTATATATTGCAACTTGTTATGGGATATGTGTGTTTGCGTCCGTGAACTATGATTGTCCCATACGTGGTTAAAAGTTAAGTCTTTCATATGTCGATATGCAAGTATTGATAAAAGATTGAATAAACTTTTGACAAACAAAAGTTAATCCTATTATGTCATTATGAAAATATTGATGGAAGATAGGATGAGCTTTTGTTTACAAAGATTAAGTCTATTATATGTCATTGTGCAAATAGTGATGAAGAATAGAATGAATCTTTGTTTATTCCGCAGTATTGATCTTCCGTGATCCATTTTTTTTTTATGTATATACTGTGCGGCTCCTTATGTGAGCATTTCCGATTAAATTAATCATAGGTTCTCTTATGGTTAATTTGATTGATATTTTTGGATACAAATTCATGTTTCATGTGATTTGTTAATGTCCAAAGAAATCCTTCTTTTCTTGTGAAAGTAAGGTCGCTCTTGTTTTTCTCTCGGGAATGACATTTTATGGGGGAGAGTTCTTAATTGAACTTGTGATTAATTTCCAAATCATTGTGGGGAGTGCGGTTGTGGAATATTTTAGGGGTTATCTTGTATCTTTATAAACTCCTTGATGAATGCATTTAGTTTCGGCTATATGATTGCATCTAAAAAGTTGATATGTGCTTTTTTGGCCATGAAGTGTCTCTATGGAAATTTCATTAGGATCCCACTAGTTTTCGTACCTTTGCCAATTTTATTGAAAAAAAGGGGGAGAATTAATGTGTAGTTCACACTACAAATACATATGGTTTTTGGATCATTATGTAAGGAGGAGTGGTTTTCATGTGAGATGGAGTATTGACTAAGGGGGAGTGATACATATCACCATAGTATTATTGTCAAAGTTGTGATACAATGGAACTTCGATGCTGTGTAATAATACTATGACACTGTATAACAATGATTGAGAGCTATTGTTTTCTCATTGTTATGGATACGGATCTTCAACAACAATGATGCTATTGAATACCTATGGAATCATTGGAGTATTTGGAAGTGATGAAGATTTCGAGTAATGTTGAAGAACCAAGGAGATCAAGCATTTGGATGAGAAGCTGCAAAGTTTATTTATTTTGTATTCCATATGTTTTGATAGTTTTGTCACTAAAATTGACAAAGGGGGAGATTGTTAGAGCATTGGTCGGTCGAACTCGCAACCGTTGCTATCTCAAGCTTGTTTGTCAAGTTTAGTTGCCAAAACTATAAGTCTTGATTTCTAGTCTACTTATAGCTAAGTCTCGGACTAGGATAGTAAGTGTATTTGAGCTCTAGACTCCACGGCGTTCATCATGCAAAGATGAAGAACTACTCAAGGAACTGGTGGAACTTCATCGACAAAAAGGTACGTGGAGACTTGAACTTATCTATCACTCAAAAGTCTATCAATTTTATCTCCTATCTTGAGACAAAAGTCGTATTGCTATATAGACTTGATGCGTGTCGTTAATGCAACAAATTAATATATATATTTCCTACTAATTAACTGATAATATAGCGGTAGTAAGAGATCGTTCCCACAGAGAGCTGTGTAATTGACAGGTTATTTGATCAGCAAAATAAAGTAAATAACAAAGGGGAGTTTTGGTTTAAAGATAAATATAAGACAATAAGATGAAACGGATGATCAAGGAATCCTTCGCCGTTACCAAGTGATAACTGGATTAATATACTTATCTATATTTCATAAGAACCATTCATCACCAACCGTAAAATAACAGCTAGATCAGTGTTATCCCCAAAACTCCTTCAATCACTGGATACGGAAGTTCTCGACTACCAGATTATGTCCAACGAACCACCAAGTAGTAGATCACTCAAGGTATAATCCAATTGAACGCCTTAAGCTTTGTGAATTTAAGTTGATCCCAGTAGTTAAACTCTTAGATCAAGGTTTACTTGTTGGTGTTGTCTTCACACACGATTTCTCCACATAATCCCTCTGTAAGGTCTCGCGATTTCTACTTGTGTAGAGAGTTAATCGACGATTACTTATCTCATAACTTCTACTAGCAATAGAATGATCAATAGACTAATCTAGTATGCATCCCAAATCAATCTAAGAACCATTCATAAACCCTAGATATAGTGAAACAAACGATGATGATAAAAACTCTCAATAGGTTTGTATTGATAATAAAGCTTCACGCTTAGAACATTGAATTCATCCTTAATCAACAAAGGATTTAGCTACTCATATTACAAAGAAAATAATAATGGTGGTTTCCCCCTAAAGGGGTAAACCCTAGGTTTTGATGTAGAAATCGTGATATAATATTCGATGATATATATATGTTTTACATAACCTACCTTTTTATAGGTTTAGGAACCCGACCCAAAAATATGACATAACGACTCCAAACGTGCCCTTAGTCCTTCCAAGGTGTGAATACACGTTTCCCATTTGATAAGTTCGCGTACCCAGTCCGCAAACTTCAAATTCCAGCAGATATTTTCGGAAATAAGTCTGCGAACTCGGTTCGCAAACCCAGTTCGCGGACTTCACTGTCTTCGGTATTCAATGAAAACGTTTTTGGCCACAACTTCTTCATCCGAAATCGGAATGACCTCATTCTTTTTGCATTCTTTTTATCTTTCAATTCTATTCAATATGATGATGATAAATCCTTAATTTGAATGAGTTAAGATTGGTCTTTGGTCTGTGTCTTGATTATGAGCGTTTTGCTCCTTTTCGTCGCACTTCTTTCACTTCTCTTGGACTTGGTGCTTGGATACTTGGGATACTTCTCTTCTTAGCTCTTTTCAGCACTTTGTATCTCCTTTTTGGATGATTCACATATTGGAGACACATAAGAGAAAACAATAGTAATAATACGAATACATGCAAGAATAATAGCTAAAACAAGTATGGAATGAATACTAAAATCATATGAATTATGAACTTATCAAGACTTCGATTATACACATTTGCTATTTCGAGCTGATTTTATCTCGCTTATCTATTTCTCGAAATATGTGTTGGTAAGCTTTCGCTTTGGCCAAGTTCATTTTTACTCGTGACGAAAGTCATGTTGATTATTTCAATAACTTGAAAATCGCTTTGATGAAAAATAGTTTGTGAATAACAACTATATAACATCCTCTAAGAAAGTTTCAATGATTGAAATGAGAGTTTAGAACATGTAACCATCTTTGGATATAAACATGGTATGTTTTCACATTTGTGTAAAAGTCCAAAACCGGGAACCCAAAGTATGCGTACCCGTACGCGTACTGGCGGTTGTTGGAAATCTGGGATAGTATGCGTACCCGTACGCGTACTAGCGGAAAGTTCACATCCGTGAATTTATGCTGGAGTTTGAAAGTGAAACCAAACTCAATCCAGTTACTTAAGTACACGTAACTGTTCACATACTTAATTAGGTTACTTTCTAAATCGGTTTGTTCATGAACTAAAACATTTATATATTAAGGAATGCAATATTCGCAAACCGTGGCTATAATTTTCATGAATCGATTCAAGTGAATCAAAACCGATTTTGCTTAGATTGTGTCTTGTATACTTCTATGAGATCTAAGCAATTGAACAACTCTCTAACTAGTTCATTTGAGTCATTTGAACTAGTTATGGTGAAGATGAATAAGCTTGATATAAAAGTGCTCATATGGATAACCATTGGTTAACTATTGTTGAACCAACTAAGTGTACACGTTTAGGTAGGGTTACTCAAACCTAAACGAAGTTACATTTCATTTGTGTATAACCATCTAAGTTCGATCTAACAGTTGAAAGATATTAGCTTGAATATAATCAGGTTTTCATCTAATGGTGAATATTGAATACTTTGTTATTAATGTAACTTAGATTGCAAACCCTGATTTGGAGACTATATAAAGGAGAACTCTAGCAACTGGGAAAGCTAATCCCCACACCTCCTGTGTGATACTAGTTGTATAAGATAAAGTTGATTCTCCTTTAACCTTAGGTTTCTCTCGAGACCCTGTAGGTTAACGACTTAAAGAATTCATTGGGATTGTGAAGCCAGACCCAACTATTTTCTCTGTAGTTGCGTGATCTGATCTTGCTGTTTCTATCGTGATTGAGTGCAATCGTAAGATTGTCTTGAGATTTGTATCTCCGATAGGCAAGATATAAAAGTAGTCACAAACACCTTCGTCTCATCGATTGTGATTCCACAATATCTTGTTTCGCTAGTCGATTAAGATTATTGTGAGGTGATTGATATTTCTAGGCTGTTCTTCGGAAATATAAGTCCGGTATATCAATTGGTTCCTGTTCACCTTGATTTATCAAAAGACGGAACAAAACTCGTAGGTATTTCTGTGGGAGACAGATTTATCTATTCCTATAGACTTTTTTGTGTGAGACATATTTGTTTATTAAAGTCTTCGACTTTGGGTCGTAGCAACTCTTAGTTGTGGGTGAGATCAGCTAAGGGAATCAAGTGTGTGGTATCCTGGTGGGATCAGAGACGTAAGGAGCGCAACTGTACCTTGAATCAGTATGAGATTGATTGGGGTTCAAATACAGTCCAGAACGAAGTTAATCTGTAGTAGGCTAGTGCCTGTAGTGGCTTAATACAGTATGGTGTTCAATCTGGACTAGGTCCCAGGGTTTTTATGCATTTGCGGTTTCCTCGTTAACAAAACTTCTGGTGTTTGTACGTTATTACTTTTCCGTATTATATTTTGTTATACAATTGAAATAGCATAGGTTGTGCATTGAATCGATCAATCGGTTAATCCAACCTTTGGTTGTTGATTGAAATTGATTGATCCTTGAACTTTGGTCTTTGGTACCGTTCAAGTTATTTTTCTTGTATTCAATCAGGCTCGCAGATTTCTATTTGTTTGAGTGAGGATTGAATTGAGAAATTAAGATATAACTCTTTGATATACTTATTATTAAGATTGAGTATGATTGTCTAGTTGATTCTCTTAAAAGTATATTGGAGTTAATCCATATAGATTGCTAAGCGAAATATTGGGTGAGGTTGTTAGACCCCCGCTTTTTCAAAACTCTAGTTAGGGTTTCAAGTAAGCATATGAGATGTTTGTCTTGAAATCACATTAGAAGAATATACATAGTGACCCGGTTACGAAACCGTGTATAATGACTGTTATTTGGAAAATATGCCTTATGAACTATAAGCAATTTGACGTTCATTTAAACACTTAAGAATTTAATCATGATACACATACACAAGTGTTTTAATGATCAATGATGTCTTAGAAGTTTTTAAAAGAGTCATAGCAATGATATACATATTTAAAAAATAAGCTTTGGGCATCTGCCAAATTCTACTGGGACCATTGGTAAAACAGATTCTGAACCGTAAGGCAATAGTTCACGACTCAAGATGCTATGATTCGTGAACTAGTTTCGCCAACCCTACTCGGCTTGAGAACTCGGATGGACTCGGTTCGTGAACCAGGTTCGTGAACCAGGTTCGCCAACTGCTAGCCTTTTGCACCAACTTGAAAAATTCATATCACACGGTTCGTGAACTGTCCACAACTGAATTTGTAGTTTGTGAAATAGTTCGCCAACCTTCCATGTATTTATGAAACTCAGATTTCTATGGTTTGCGAACTGGTTCACGAACTTACCCTGAGCAGAAATATCAGAAATTCTGAATTTCTCTCTTTTGATGTTTGAAACATTCCCAAATGATAAAATCATTTGCATGGGAAATTTTCAGTTGATCCACAAATTAATGCTTGAACATAAATTGTTTCGAACTAATATTGTTAAGGACCTTTGAACATTTATGCTTGAATTGTATTTCAATATATTTAACAAGACAAGCTTGCCTCGAAAGTTTTTTTTTTTTTTTTTGCAATAAATCTATTATAAGTCATACAACATAGTCTCATACCATAGAATGGTAAGATAACGAATAAAATATAATGGTTTAGTCTTCACTCACATGAATAATGAAGTTCTCCAAATATCTTCGTCGATATTTGGTTTTCGAGGGTGATGTATGATACTCAACTATCAAATTCTAACCTATTCCGAGACTTGACTTAGTATACTAGAAATCAAGATATAGTTTTGATCAACTAACATTGAAAACAAGCTTGAGATAGAAAAACTTGTGGGTTCAACCGAGCATTGCTCTAACAAATATTTTCGAAATCTACTTTTGGCAAAGAAATAGAGTCCATAAAAGAGCTATAATTGTGAAGAATCATTATATGAACAAACTGAATTTGATTAATGGTGGAATCCTGAATTCCAGTTTCTCCCAATATTGATAATACCTTTATATATTTTCTAGTTTATACTAAGAATTAGGTCTAAAACCGAATCTTCACAAGTCTGAGTTGAACGAATCATTTTACCGCTTTTCTATAACTATTAAAATCACATCAATGTCGTTCTGGTTTTTATTGGTTTTTCTGGTACTAACTCTTTTTCTTTTTTTTTGATTTTTTTATAACGTCAAACCAAAACGAACCACCTAGAATGGGTTTTGCGTTTTTGGGGTTTCTGGATTTTTCAGTCTCTGGTTTCTTAGGTTTTTTGTCAGTTTGGACTAGGTTTGGTATGAGATGAAAACCAAACCATGTGCAGCCCTACCCACATATTATATACTCGGTTCTAGTCCTACTAAATATAAAGCCATTTGAATTTGGATTCCACTTCCACAACTCCAATTTCATATTGATTCTTATCATACTCTTGTCAATTAACACCATGGAATCAGCAAATAACATGCACCAAGGGATTTCCCCTTGAATATCCTTTGTAACTTCATCCATCACCAAGGATAAAATGTAGGGGCTTAGAGATGACCCTTATTGTAATCCCATCATAAGAGGAAAGTCATTAGTTTCTCCTTCACAATCCTAAACACTAGCCACAACGCCATTGTAAATATCATTGATGAGGGTAACGTACCTTGTCGGAGACTCTTTTTTTTTCTCAAGAACCCGTCGAATGACTTGTATGGGATATTTTCGTACAGCGCCTTTCCTATTTTCATCCTATTTAGATCGATCATGATGTTATCCTCCTCTCCATTGAAAAGCTTGTTGAAGTATTCTATCTATTTTTTCTTTATCTTGGCGTCCTTTACCAAAATTCAATTATTCTCATCTTTGATGCATTTAACTTGGTTGAGTCTCTTGTCTTCTTGTCACATAGTTGAGCTACGTTCTTTTCTTTCCCTAATTTTTCTTTAGCTTCTGGTACAAATCTTTATGTGCACAACCCCTTGCTTTACTTAGCTTTTGCTTGACAACTTTTTTGTCGCTTTGTACTTGCGTATGTTTTACTCACTCTTGTGATGATGCAATCATTTTTTTAGTAATTTTTCTTCTCTTTGATCACCTTTTGCACGTCTATTTCCTCTCATTATTCCAAACACCTCTGCAGCCACCTTTCGAATGTGTGTTGCTGACGAGGTGTCAACTCGCAAATAATAAATTCCTTACTTTTATTTAAATTAATAGTAGTATACGGATTATATGGTTCGTCCCAAGGGAGAGTTGAGCTAAAGTTTTCAATTCAATTTCTGAGTAAGAATAATGCAAGGCAATGAACACAAACAAATGCAAATATGAGGATGAGAATGATCAAGGACTCTTTCTCGGTCACAAAATGTTAATCTAGTTGACATAGCTATGTTTTTGCAATCACCCATTACTAATAACGCTAGAATATTTAGTACACTCAAATATTCCGCAATCTCATGAATTCACCGGATACGGAAGCGCTCGACTACCAGATTCTACTCATTCGAGCTATCTAGAAGTACGCTCTCTAGATATAACACGATCAAATACATTAAGTTCCATAAGATAGGCTATTCCTAGTGACAAACACAAAAGCTCGACTCATCTACTAGTGTCATTCAATACATATGAATATTTAACAAAATCTCATCGACAACACATAGCGCTACTTGTATTAAGAATCTCTAGACAATTACGGGTTGAAGAGGTCTTAATTAGCAATAGAATTATCTATCAAATGTTCAATTTGCAACTTAAACAATTCAAGAACGATTCAGAAACACTATTAGCACAATAAAAAATGAGCAATAACAAAATAATTACGAGAAAACATGTTTTTTAAATATCAATTGTGAATCATGTTCGGACGTCGAAATCGTCCCTAATCAATATGCAATTATCTACTGGAGTTCATAATCTGAAAAAACGAGGGGTCTAACAACACCACCCAATATTCGATTAGCAATCTGTATGGACTAACTCCGAAATACTTTGATAGAGAATCAACTAGACATTCAGACTCAATCTAGATAAAAGTATCTCAAGGAGTTAATATCTCTCTATTGATTTTATTTTTACTCAAGCTAAATACAATAACGAGTCTTTATCAAATACAATGAATACTTGGACTGTACCAAAGACCAATGTCCAAGGATCAATCAATATCAATCAACAACCAAAGGTTGGATTTCCAATTGATGATCACGAACGCACAACCTGTATTATTTCAATTATATAAAATATAATGCGGAAAAGAAATAACACAAACACCAGAAATTTTGTTAACGAGGAAACCGCAAATGCAAAAAAAACCCTGGGACCTAGTCCAGATTGAATACACACTGTATTAAGCCGCTACAAACACTAGCCTACTACAAACTAACTTCGGACTGGATTATAGTTGAACCCCAATCAGTCTCCCACCGATCCAAGGTACAGTTGTACTCCTACGCCTCTGATCCCAGAAGGATACTGCGCACTTGATTCCCTTAGCTGATCTCACCCACAACCAAGAGTTGTTGTAACCCAAAATCACAGACTTGATAATAAACAGATCTGTCTCACACAGAAAAGTCTATAAGAGAATAAATATGTCTCCCATAGATAAACCCTAGGTTTTGTTCCGTCTTTAGATATAAAATCAAGGTAACATGAACCAATTGATAATCCGGTCTTATATTCCCGAAGAACAACCTAGATTAATCAATCACCTCTCTACAATCCTTCCTGACTACACAAGCGGATTGTCGAGGAATCACAAACAGTGAGACGAAGATGTTTGTGAATTCTTTATCTTGCCTATCGAAGAACTCTCACAATCTCAAGCCAATCAATCGATTGTACTCGTACGATAGAAGATGCAAGATCAGATCACACAACCACGATAAAGTAGTATCGGTATGGCTTCACAATCCCAATGAAGTCTTTAAGTCGTTAACCTAATTTTAGAGAAAAAAATCAAAGGTTAATGGAGATCGACTCTAGCGGGCGCACTAGTAGCACACAGACGTGTGGGGATTAGTTTTGCACAATGCTAGATATCTCCTTTATATAGCCTTCAAACCAGGGTTTTGCCTTAGTTACAAAGCAATCCATATTCACCGTTAGATGAAAACCTGATTTAGATTCAAGCTAATATTTCTCAACCGTTAGATCGAAAACTTAGCTTGTCACACACACTTGGGTAGACGTTTACTGGGTTCGTGAAAACCATGCCCAAACATGTACGTGTATGTTGGTTCAACATAGTAACCCAAAAGGTTAACCATATGAGCATTTCATATTAACCTTGTTCTTCTTCACCATAACTAGTTCAATTGACTCAAATGAACTAGTTAAAGAGTCGTTCAATTGCTATGAGATCTTATGTAACTACACAAGACACAATTGAAACAAAGATGATTCGATTCGATTGAATCAGCTCATGAACATTATAGCCACAGTTTGCATAAAGAATTCCTTACTAATTTAATGTTTCATGTTCAGAGCACGTCTTTAGATCAAAACCTCTTAAATTCACAAACAAGTTCGCGGACTTAAGTTAATCGGTTGAGTTTTCCAAACTCAGCAGACAATCTCGGGATGAGAACTTCCGCCAGTTCGCGGACTGGGTTTGCGGACTGAGTTCGCGGACTTAGCACACAAACGAGTTTTGGAAAATCCCAGCAGAAATTCTCGGTCGAGAACTTCCCACAGTTCGCGGACTTGGCAAGCCAATTCCACAATTCTTCCGATTTCTCTTGATCAACAAAGTTCGAAAACTTCGGTTCAAGGAATACATGGTTATGTAATCTAAACTCTCATTTCAATCATTGAGACATTCTCATAAGACGCTATGTAGCCGTTATTCACATACCGATTCACGTCAGAGCAATTCTCAAAGTGATTGAAACTTTTCATGACTTTCGTCACTAGGTGAAGATAAACTTGACCAAAGCGAAACGCTTTACCAACACACGATTTCGAGATAAAAGATAAGCAATGAACGCTCAACTCGAAATGTCAAATGTGTATGATCTAGTCTATATAGCATACGAATTTTGTCTCATAATAAGTAGGAGATAGAAGAGATAGACTTTTGAGTGATAGATAAGTTCAAATCTCCACATACCTTTTTGTTGATGAAGTTCCACGGTTCCTTGTATAGATCTTCGTCGTTGTATGATAAATCACCATGAAGTCCTTGAGCTCGACTACACTTTTCTATCCTAGTCCGAGACTTAGCTATGTAGGATAGAAATCAAGACTTATAGTTTTTATCACTAACATTGACAAACATGCTTGAGATAGCAACGCATACGAGGTTGACCGAGCTATGCTCTAACAATCTCCCCCTTTGTCAATTTTAGTGACAAAACTATTAATATATATGGAATACAAAAAAGATAAAATTTAGTGGCTCCTATTCCATAGTCTAATCTTCAACATTCCTTGAAATCTTCGTCCTTCCAAGTACTCCAATGATCCCAAAGGTTGTAAGTTTAGCACCATCGTCTTTTGCGGAATCCTCTTCGAATTCTTCATCAGAATCATTGTTAGGGCGATTGACGAAGTCTGAATGAATATCAGGATCATTGTACATCATCTCCCAATAATCTTCTTCTTCACGCTCAGCTTCAAGGTCGGATTGAACCAGCCTCTCAATCTCCCTAGTGCACCGGTCTGGCTTGATTTTGCGCTCCGGTGGCACCCACACAGGCTCGTCTTCCGAAGCATCCGAGTCTGAAGCTACACCCTCAGCACGATATTGAAGCTTCTCCTCAGCTGCTACTATCCGGTGTTGGATTCGGTCCCTTCGTTGTCGATGATCAGCTAACATGTCATCTTCAGCTTTCCTTTTCAAGAGTTCCTCCCGAGTTACTCTACGGTTGTTAAGGGGTACGCCGCATTTCATTTCCGCAGAATGGTCCATCTTGGCGCGAGATTCTGTTGTAGAAATCTTCATCTCTCGAACCTTGGAATCCTCGTCCGAAGAACTGGAGGAATACTCATGATCATAGTCACTGCTACTGTTAGTGGAAGTCACCATTGTCTAGAACCAGAATCACGGGATTACGGATATGCTACTGGAAGTCACCATTGTCTGCTACTTTAACAATAATACTACGGTGATATGTATCACTCTCCCTTAGTCAATACTCCATCTCGATCATGGAAACCACTCCCCCTTACACAATGATCCGAAAACCATATGTATTTGTAGTGTGAACTACAATATTTCTCCCCTTTTTGTCAATAAAATTGGCAAAGGTACAAGAATGGTATCATAATGAAATTTCCACAAGAGACATTTCATGAACAAAAGAAAAATACATACCAGCTTAATTTAGATGCAATATAATAGCCGAAGCTAACAACATTCATCAAGGAGTTTTAAGATACAAGATAACCCCTATGAAATTCCACAGCCGCACTCCCCGCAAGATATTACCATTAAGCACAAGTTCAAAAGAACTCTCCCCCATTTGATGTCATTCCCGAGAGAACAATAAGAGTGACCTTAATTTCGAAAGAAAAGAAGGGTTTTGAAACACTAAAGAGATACTAAAAAGATAACAACAACAATCCTACAGAAATTGAACTGGAAAGTATCTACTGGGGTTTCAGACTCAATTTCCCAAAAGATAAGGATAAGCATAGGGTCAAGAGTCAATGAACGTTTTAATGAACCAAAACAACACCAATATACTGCCACAAGTGTTGAAAAGGTGTAGTGTCTAAGGGTTTGGTGAGAATATCAGCTAATTGTTGTTCGGAAGGCACAAATTCCATACTGATGATACCATTTTCATAAAGATCACGAATAAAATGGTACCTTATGTCGATGTGCTTTGTTCTTGAGTGCTCAAAAGGATTCTCAGTAATTCGAATCGCACTGGAGTTATCACAAAAGATTTTCATTATCCTAGTATCAATTCCATAATCAGCAAGTATTTGTTTCATCCATAGGAGTTGAGTACAACATGATCCAGCAGCAATATATTCTGCTTCACATGTAGACAGGGATTGAGAATTTTTCTTCTTGTATGCCATGCTACAAGATTGAGACCTACATAGTAGAAGCCCCTGATGTACTTTTTCTGTCTTCTACACAACCTGCCCAATCAGCATCAGAATAAGAAGAAAGATCAGCATTAGTATCAAAAGTATACGAGAGACCATATCCAGCAGTGTGATTTATATATCGTATGATTCTCTTTGCAGCTGCAAGATGAGATTCTTTTGGATCTGCCTGAAACCTGGCACAACAACCAACACTGAAAGCAATATCAAGTCTAGTAGTTGTATGATACAAAAGGCTACCTATAATGGATCGATATAGTTTTTGATCCACTTTTGCTCCTTTCTCATCCCTGTGCAATTTACCAGTAGTAGGCATAGGAGTCAGTTTAGGAGATGACTTATCCAGACCAAATCTTGACACAAGATTACGTGCGTACTTCTCTTGGGATAAGTAATACCCTCCTTATGTTGTTGAATCTGTAATCCTAAGAAATTTTTTAACTCACCAACATTGCTCATTTCAAATTCTTTATCAAGGGAGACTTGAAAGTCTTTTGCAAATTTTTCAGAGGTTGATCCATAGATGATATCATCTACATAGATTTGAGCAATGACAACATCTTTCTCACTCCATTTGGTAAACAATGTTTTATCAGCTCCTCCTCTTGAAAATCCTTTTCTAATAAGAGAGGTAGTGAGTTTCTCAAACCAGGCTCTTGGTGCTTGTTTCAATCCATATAACGCCTTTTTGAGCTTCATCACATGATCATGGAAATCAGGTTTTTCGAACCCTTTAGGTTGATCAACATCGACTTCCTCTTTTAAAATTCCATTCAGAAACGTTGATTTTATGTCCATCTGAAATAACTTAATCTTGAGAAAGCAGGCATGGGCCAATAAAAGTCGAATGGACTCAAGACGTTCCACAGGAGCAAAGGTTTCGTCAAAATCGATTCCTTCAATCTGTGAATATCCTTGAGCGACAAGTCTGGCTTTATTTCTGACAATTGTGCCATACTCATCAGACTTGTTCTTGAATATCCATTTGGTACCAATAATATTGACATTTGGAGGACATGGTACACGTTCCTAGACATCTTGTCCTTCAAATTGATTTAACTCTATATGCATTGCATTCACCCAAAAGGGATCTTTCATAGCTTCATCAATATTCCTTGGTTCCACCTGCGAAAGATAACAACCAAAATTGCATATATTTTGAAATTGGCCTCTTGTTTTGGCTGTAAAATCCCTTCCCCCAATAATGATGTTGGGGTCATGATTCCTTTGAACCCAAAGATGTCGTGGAGGAACACGTACTTGTTCATCAGGAATGGCTTGATCATTGCTCTTCTCCTCGTCACTAGAAATCTCAGGATCAGTAACAGTTGGGATAACTTCAACTGATTCTGGAATTTCTTTGACTTTCTCAATTGTCTCTGTTGGCGACAATTCAGCAGGAGAATTATCTTGACGAAAGTTACTGATATCATCGATGATAATATTAGCAGATTCCATCATGACTTGAGTTCTGAAATTAAAAACTTGAAAACCACGACTATCAGAAGCGTAGCCAAGAAAGATTCCTTCGTCACTTTTGGTGTCGAATTTTCCTTTCTGTTCTCGATCTTTCAGAATATAGCACTTACTTCCAAAAACCCTGAGATAGTGTAGATTGGGTTTTCTTCCATACCATAACTCATAAGGAGTGTTAAGGGTTTTAGACCGCAAATACACACGGTTGATCAAGTAGTATGCTGTAAAGACAGCTTCTCCCCAAAATCTTAAAGGTAAGTTTTTGTTGTGGAGCATTACCCTGGCCATTTCCTGAATGTTCCTATTCTTTCTTTCATCAACTCCATTAGCTTGAGGAGAAATTGGTGGTGAGTATTGTTGAATGATCCCCAGTTCGTCACAGAATTCGAATACCTTGGTGTCTTTGAATTCAGTGTCATAATCGCTCCTAATTTTCTTTAGTTTGCGACCTTGTTCGTTCTGGATCCTTTTAACAATAATCTTGAATTCACTCAGAGTTTCATTCTTTTGAGATATGAATGCAACCCAAGTGAATCTGGTGTAATCATCTACCATAACTAAAGCATACTTCTTACCGGCAATAGTGGGTTGTTGAATTGGTCCGAAGAGATCCATATGAATTAAATCAAGTGGAGCTTTAGTGAGAATATCTCGTGATGATTTGTGGTGAACTTTCGTTTGCTTACCCTTTTGACAGGCACCACAAACACCTTCAATCTTTTCATTGATTTTGGGAATGCCTCTAACAAGTTCTTTGTTAATGATCTTAGTTAGAAGACGATAATTGATGTGACCAAAACGCTCATGCCAAAGATGTGTAGATTCCACCTTAGTCAAATTGCAGCGGTTTCTAAACTGAGTATCAAGAAGATAACAATTGTTTTTACCACGAGTTCCTTTAAATATTACCTTCCCGGATTTGTCAACAATGTCACATCCATTCGCATTGAAGACAACTCGATGGCCCTTGTCGCAAATTTGACTAATAGAAAGAAGATTAGCAGTCATACCTTTAACGTATACCACATCATGGATTTCTGGAACACCGGGTAACTTGATCGTTCCCTTTTTGCTAATGTAGCAACAACTTCCATCTCCGAACGTTACATGACCTCCTTCGTAGTCAACCGATGATACAAACCAAGTTAGATCTCTTGTCATATGCCGACTACATCCACTATCAAGAAACCATTGAAAAAGAGATGTAGATCTTAAAGCAAAGGCACCCATACTACTAGTACTTATCGATTTAGAGTTTCCTGGTAGAGTTGTATGAACTTTTAGAGAGTCATACAGTTGTTTATATTTCTTACAAAGATTACTTGCAACATTAAGACTCTTTTGAAAGGACATACAAACTTCCTGTATATGATCGGATGGACCACAACATGAGCCTATGCTTTGAAGATTGTCTGACTGGTTCCTTGTCATATTAGTTTTCTCAACATCCTGCCGTTGATTACTATCTGACTTATGACTTTTCATGAGAGAAGAACAACTGAGATTTTTCAATCTTTCAAGGGAAGTATTTCCGGATATCAAATCCTTAAGAATCGCAATTTCAGCAACAAGCCCATAGTTGATCCGTATTTGTTCATCCAACCCTTTTTGAAGAGATATCAATTTGTCAGACCTTTTCTTGCAGTTGTTTTTCAAACCTGGTGAAGCATTAATTGAAACTTTATAATCCATAGAGTCAGATCGCTACAAACACAGACTGATGAGGTCTTAAACGTGTTTGCCTGCTCTGATACCAATTGAAAAAACGGGGGTCTAACAACATCACCCAATATTTCGTTTAGCAATCTGTATGAACTAAATCCGAAATACTTTGCTAGAGAATCAACTAGACAGTCAGACTCAATCTAGATAAACGTATCTCAAGGAGTTAATATCTCTCTCTTGATTTGATTTTTTACTCAAGCTAAAATCAATAGCGAGTTTTTATCAAATACAAGGAATAACTTGGACGGTACCAAAGACCAATGTCCAAGGATCAATCAATATCAATCAACAACCAAGGGTTGGATTTTCAATTGATGATCACGAATGCACAACCTGTATTATTTCATTTATATAAATATAATGCGGAAAAGAAATAACACAGACACCAGGAATTTTGTTAACGAGGAAACCGCAAATGCAGAAAAACCCCGGGACCTAGTCCAGATTGAATACACACTGTATTAAGCCGCTACAGACAGTAGCCTACTCCAAGCTAACTTCGGACTAGACTATAGTTGAACCCCAATCAGTCTCCCACCGATCCAAGGTACAGTTGTACTCTTACGCCTCTGATCCCAGAAGGATACTGCGCACTTGATTCCCTTAGCTGATCTCACCCACAACCAAGAGTTGTTGTAACCCAAAATCACAGACTTGATAATAAACAGATCTGTCTCACACATAAAAGTCTGTAAGAGGATAAATCTGTCTCCCATGGATAAACCCTAGGTTTTGTTCCGTGTTTAGATATAGGTAACAAGAACCAATTGATAATCCGGTCTTATATTCCCGAAGAACAGCCTAGATTAATCAATCACCTCTCTACAATCCTTCCTGACTATACAAGCGGATTGTCGAGGAATCACAAACAGTGAGACAAAGATGTTTGTGACTTCTTTATCTTGCATATCGGAGAACTCTCACGATCTCAAGCCAATCAATCGATTGTACTCGTACGGTAGAAGATGCAAGATCAGATCACACAATTACGATAAAGTAGTATCAGTCTGGCTTCACAATCCCAATGAAGTCTTTAAGTCGTTAACTTGATTTTAGAGAAGAAAATCAAAGGTTAATGGAGATCGACTCTAGCGGGCGCACTAGTAGCGCACAGACGTGTGGGGATTATTTTTGCACAATGCTAGATGTCTCCTTTATATAACCTTCAAATCAGGGTTTTGCCTTAGTTACAAAGCAATCCATATTCACCGTTAGATGAAAACCTGATTTAGATTCAAGCTAATATTTCTCAACCGTTAGATCGAAAACTTAGCTTGTCACACACACTTGGGTAGACGTTTACTGGGTTCGTGAAAACCATGCCCAAATGTGTATGTGTATGTTGGTTCAACATAGTAACCCAAAAGGTTAACCATATGAGCATTTCATATTAACCTTGTTCTTCTTCACCATAACTAGTTCAATTGACTCAAATGAACTAGTTAAAGAGTCGTTTAATTGCTATGAGATCTTATGTAACTACACAAGACACAATTGAAACAAAGATGATTCGATTCGATTGAATCGGCTCATGAACATTATAGCCACGGTTTGCATAAAGCATTCCTTAGTAATTTAAAATTTCTTGTTCAGAGCACATCTTTAGATCATAACCTCTTAAGTTCACAAACAAGTTCACGGACTTAAGTTAATCGGTTGAGTTTTTCAAACTCAGCACAAATTATCGTGATGAGAACTTCCGCCAGTTCGCGGACTAGGTTCACGGACTAAGTTCGAGGACTTAGCACACAAACGAGTTTTGGAAAATCCCAGCAGAAATTCTCGGTCGAGAACTTCCCACAGTTCGCGGACTTGGCAAGCCAATTCCACAATTCTTCCGATTTCTCTTGATCAACAAAGTTCGAAAACTTCGGTTCAAGGAATACATGGTTATGTAATCTAAACTCTCATTTCAATCATTCAGACATTCTCAGAGGACGCTATGTAGCCGTTATTCACATACCGATTCACGTCAGAGCAATTCTCAAAGTGATTGAAACTTTTCATAACTTTCGTCACTAGGTGAAGATAAACTTGATCAAAGCGAAACACTTTACCAACACACGATTTCGAGATAAAAGATAAGCAATGAATGCTCTGTTCGAAATGTCAAATGTGTATGATCTAGTCTATATAGCATACGACTTTTGTCTCATAAGAAGTAAGAGATAGACTTTTGAGTGATAGATAAGTTCAAGTCTCCACATACCTTTTTGTTGATGAAGTTCCACGGTTCCTTGTATAGATCTTCGTCGTTGTATGATGAATCGCCATGAAGTCCTTGATCTCAACTACACTTTTCTATCCTAGTCCGACACTTAGCTATGTAGGCTAGAAATCAAGACTTATAGTTTTGATCACTAACATTGAGAAACATGCTTGAGATATCAACGCATGAGAGATTGACCGAGCTATGCTCTAACATAATCAATTAAAACAAAATAACAAGCTACAAACAAAACTAAAAAACAGTTCAAACCAATGACACAAAGTTTTCATCTCGTGAAGTGATGTAGTGGTGGTGGCCTGGATGCAAGAATTGTGGATGGAGTTACGACTGGTGTTTGTTCACTTGTTGTTGATATGGCTTCCTGGTAGTCTGTTGCGGCATGAAGGAACTGGCGATGGATTATGGAAGTGCTGGTGGTCATGATGGAATGGTGGACTGCAGTTGTTGTTGTTAATGTTGTAGATGTATGAGCTGATTGAGATGCAAGTATGCAGGTGGAACAGTGGATTGATGTGGACTGTATGCAGGTGGTAAATATGGCGATGTTATGTTGTGGGTGTATGCACATGGTGATGGATGCAAACTATGGTGGTACTTCTTGTTGTGGATGGGGAAAAACGGTTTGCTGGTTTTTAGGAAAGTGAAGAATCGAGCGTGCGGTCGAGACTCCTCAACCGAGCAAACTGTTGAACCTCACACAGATGCACTGCAAAGGGAGTTCTTAGATTCGAGAGATCAATCTGTAGGACTCCGGCCTAAACCAAGTCAATGGTCGTTCCAGAGTCAATTCGGTCACAAAGAGGGAGATGGGTTGATCTGTAGGAGGGAAGCTGAGAATTGTATGGAATCAATGATGATAAAGGATTGTGGATGTGTTGAAGATTTCTGCAATAATTGGTAAACTGTGAATTTTTTTAATAAGTTCTGAAAGATTGATGAATTCTTGAGAGTGATTACTCGTAAAATTCTTGTTAGACGAGTGTTCTAGTGTTCGAATCTTGTTCTTCAATCATGGATTCAGAGACTTATTTATATTGTCAGAGTGGTGAACACATTGATCCCTGTAAGTGTGAAGGTTTCTTGAGTGAAAGAGTGGGAAAGAGGAAGATCGTGTTAAAGTCAGTTCCATGTCGTGTGGAGACTTGACTGATCGTGTACCCACTACTTTGCTAACTCCTTCAACCGTTTGCACGACTTACGCACATTTCTCGTCGTGGATGAATCCACGTGCCGTAGACCGCCAGACCAAAACCCTAAGTGATATCCCCCCATTTGTGACGTGATTGATGTCTCACGAATCGTGGAGTTGTATGACAAACGTGTCTTAGTTAGTCAGTTGTTGACTGATTAGACAGTGAGTCTAGATTTTGTTGAATAGAGCATGAATGACAAATGCTCAGCGATTCATGAATATTAATATTGCTCGTCTGAGCAAATATTGTAAATTCGACGAGTTGTTGAAAATTGATGAGTTACTGAATACGTGTGGATTATTCGAGCAAACTACTGAATACTAATAGTGGGATCAATATTCGAGCAACTGAGGAAGTATTGCTCAATTCGACGAATTACTGATAAATTACTGAATATTGATAGTAGGATCAATATTCGAGCAACTGAGCAAGTATTGCTCAATTCGACGAATTACTGATAAATTACTGAATATTGATAGTGGGATCAATATTCGAGCAACTGAGCAAGTATTGCTCAATTCGACGAATTATTTACTGGTGACGTGACCCAATAAAATATTAATTAAAATACTGGTAAATTATCGAATATTGTATAATTAAGCCATATGTTGCTCGCTGGATCAACAGTTTAGTGTTTGAACTTGCTCAGAATGGTGATTCGTAGAGCGTTTGTTCGAAACCCTATTTTTTTGATCAATCCTTCATCAATTGACGAATTTATGAAAATTGGTCATGAGTGAAGAGGGACCGACCACATGGGATGATGGAAGACCGTGTGGTTCCTGAATGCTTGAGTGAGCGTGCACCAGGGTCTTGAGTTGACCAGTCGGTGAAGGAATGATGATTAGTGTCGATTTCATCATTTACTGAAATATTGTTGGGTTCAACATTAGGTGATAAAACCTATGTATGAAAGATGGAGACCGACCAAGAGAGCATGGGACCGGGTCTTGGTGGTCACGGGACCAGTTGTTGATCGTTTGAGCAATCCCCAGGTTGGTTGGAGAGAGTTTGAGCAAATTAGGTCAGAATTATGAAATCATGTGGGACCGGCTTTGTGCAATCCTTATGGATGACTCTGGTCGGTCACGAAGGCATGCACATGTTTTCGTGGTGTCCGTGTCTCCGTACTGAGAGTTTCGGTATATTTTCTGACGTGCGTTCGAGCAACATTGTGAATTTTCCAAAGAGTTTCATCTTGACTGAAATTTTTGATTTTTGTTGGAATGAGCATGTATGCTCAATTGATCAATATTTTGTAAATATTAAAATAAGAGTATTTTAACATTTAAAATTTCCATGAGAGGCTAACCGGTCGTGTGACCATGTTGGATTTTGGTTTTTCATGATTCGAGCAAAATTTGAGAAATTACGACGAAATCATGAATTTTGCTCAAACCAAGGAGTTTCATGAATTGAGGAAAATAATAATTATAAAAGACTAGGGATTGCAAGGTGTGGGACCGGCCATGGTTAGGGCATGGCCGGCCGGCTATGTTGCCCGATCCCACATACCTTTCCCTATTTTATAATATTATTTTTCATGAACCCGTGAAGTTATAGAGAATCCATGAGTTTTCGTTGAAACATAGGAGTTTCATGAGTTTAGGGAATAATAATTATAAAAAGCTAGGGATTGTGAGGTGTGGGACCGTCCACGGCTTGGGCATGGCCGGCCGGCTAGGTTGCCTGGTCCCGCATACCTTTCCCTATTTTATAATATTATTTTTCATGAACCGTGAAGTTACGGAGAATCCATGAGTTTTGCTCAAACAAGGAAAGTTGATAAATTGAAGGAGTTTTTCATGAGTTCATGAAAATAACAAAATAGGGCAAAATAATGGAAGAGGCGTGGGACCGGCCACGTCTAGGGTACGGCCGGCCGATCAGTGGGCCCATGCCATGGGCACCTCTTATTATTTTATTATTATTTTTTATTTTCTCCTGTTTTGTGTAGGATTCCTCATCTATCCATATTTTTTGGATGCTCGTTTGTGCATCCGGGTGCTCAGTCGTGCATCATTGTCGAGTACACTTGCACCATTTTTGCAGGGCTTACTCAGTGATGATTCAGATGCCCGGTTGTTGAGTATTTATTGCTAATTCATGAAATTCAGTGGATAATAATTCATGAAACAGAAAAATAAAAATGAGTAGTTATTTATTATCAATTCATAGGATCGGTTGTGGATTCGACCACGAATTCGGAATAACAAAACAAGCATTACCATCCCATGGGATCGTGGGTTCGACCTAGAATCAGAGTAATAAAATTATCTATTACCATTCCATGAGATTAGTCGTGAATTCGATCATGAAATCGGAATAATGAGATAATATAGTAGTTTATTGCCATTCCGTGAGATCAAGTCGTGGATTCGATCATGGAATCGGAGCAATTGTTATTGGCATTCCATGGGATCGGGCCGTGGATTCGACCATGTAATAGGAGAAATTGTTATTGCCATTCCATGGGATCAGGCCATGGATTTGACCATAGAATAGGAGCAATAATAGATCATTCTGGGAATTCAGTGGTGAATGTCACGGCAGAATTCATCTATTGCAGAAAAGATATTAGCCAGTTAAAGCGTCACATCCATTCTGAATGGTGCATAGCCATGGAGTCACGGGTGTTGTTTACGACCTGAAGATGTTATTGCTCTCAATATACGGAGAACCGCCTAAATCTATACACGGTCTCTCCACATAGTCAGGGAATAGTGAGTGTCACCGACGTCCTGAAGGTGTTAATGCTCTCAATATACGGAGAACCGCCTAATCGTTCTTCTATGTGGAGGTGGGTCTCTCTCCCGTAGTCAGGGAACAATGAGTGTCACCGACGTCCTGAAGGCGTTGAACTCTCAATCTACGGAAAACCGCCCAATTATGTTATTCTGCACATAGGTCATGATGAAATTCTAGGGATCGAATCGCTTAGCTAGTGGGGATTTTTGAAAACATATTCATCATGGCTTCGTAAAATATGAATCGTTGCATGCCTGAAAGCCGTGTCAAAAACATGCCTCATGATTTTACGGTTTTTCCCTTTGTTGAAAATCCACCATCAACATTAAGTCCCCTGCTTAGTGGGGGACAGTCATGTTCCGCAGTAAGCATTAGGTGGTGATTTTCAGTCGACGAGATCTGTGGTTGAACTCAGTCGTACAAAGGTAGTCTCAGGATCCTCCATTTGCTCCAATGGTGTCATGTAAGAGCAAACGCGTAGATAAGGACCCTGATAGCAAGATAGAGTGTCATCTCGTAAGCATGGAGAGATGAGGCACTGCTGATTTGGGCGTTCAGAAGCCTAGTTATGGTCGGTTTAGGATTTATGGGCCCGAGTTCAAAAAAGGAAACCCACACTTTATTAGGTTTTTGAAATAAATTTGTTATAAAAGGGAAGAAACCCTAAAATTTATTTTATTTTTTGACCGACCAGGCTTCTTCGTCTCTTTACCACCTTTACGTGAGCAGCAGCAAGAGAGGAAGAAAATTCGCCGGATGCCACCCGCCGATCACCGTCCGGACAAAATCCGGCCGGCGCCGACCAGGTAAGTCCGTATTTTTTTTTTGCTGTGTGTTCTATGATTTCATGAGTTGCTCTAAAACAAGAAAATTCCATGGTTGCATGCATGCGTAGGATTTATGAAGAACTTTTAGAAAACGTATATGTGCGCCCATTCGTTCATTAGTTTAAGAAACGAGCAAAAATCCCTAATATGGAAGAGATACATAAAATTTTGAATAGACATGGTCTAGTTGCAGTAGTAAAAGTTTTGTTTATTAGGTTTCATGAAAACCTAAGTTTGTTTTTGAAGCATGAACATTATAAATACTTTTAGGAACGTAGGTTCGTAATAAAAGTAATAAATAATGATCCTTAGGGTTAAAGGAAATTTTAAAAAGACCTGGAGTTCATGATAAAATTTATTTGTAGACTTTCAAAGTCTTATTTGAAATATGTGGACCTTTACAAAAATAGAAAAGACCCTCGTTTCATAGACAAATGCTCGTTTGAGCAAAAAGAAGTTTTTTTTTATATATTCACGTGAGTTATTAGCTCACAATTTTTTTTTTTATAAAATACGTGACTTATTCACGTTTTTATTTAAAGGAAAGTCAAGTTCTGATTTATGAAAAATTGTCGAAAGCAAACTATATTTCTATGAGTCGATGAGTTCGTAGTATATGTATGAGTTTGGTGATTTTCGTGTACTTAGATGTAAAAAATCAGCTAATGTTCACATGGAAGGTTATGTGAATTATTCATAGTTTCGTGAAAAGCCAATGTCGACTTTAAATAACAATATTTTTGCTCGGCTTTGCATGCTTGAAAGAACGAGCAAGTTTTTGTGGTTTTACGCTGTTATCACTAAGTTCGTGAAATCGTAAATAGGTAAGAGTTAAGACTTACCATTTTGGCTATGAATTCGGTATTAGCATATCTGTAATCCCGTGCTTCTAGTTTCAGACAGTGGTGACTTCCAGTAGCAGTAGCAGTGACTATGATTATGAGTGTTCCTCCAGTTCTTCGGACGAGGATTCCAAGGTTCCAGAGATGAAGATTTCTACAGCAGAATCTCGCGCCAAGATGGACCATTCTGCGGAAATGAAACGCGACGTACCCCTTAACAACCATAGAGTAACTCGGGAGGAACTCTTGAAAAGGAAAGCTGAAGATGACATGTGAGCTGATCATCGACAACGAAGGAACCGAATCTAGCGTCGGATATCAGCAACTGAGGAGAAGCTTCAATCTCGTGCTAAGGATGTAGCTTCAGACTCAGATGCTTCGGAAGACGAACCTGAATGGGTACCGCCGGAGCGCAAAATCAAGCCAGACCGACGCACTAAAGATATTGAGAAGCTGGTTCAAGCCGACCTTGAAGCTGAGTGTGAAGAAGAAGATTATTGGGAGATGATGTACAGTGATCCTGATATTCATCCAGACTTCGTCAATAGCCCTAACAATGATTCTGATGAAGAACTCGAAGAGGATTCCGCAAAACATGATGATGATGAATCTGATAATTCTGACAAATCTGATGACTCTGACGATTAATCTTGCTCATGAATCCCTCTAAGATTATTTATTTTTCGTTGAATTGGATACTTTCTGGTTATTTGAGCATCTTGGCTGTAGAGATGTTTCGTTAGAGATTATTTTTCGAACTGTAATTCCTTGTAGTATCTCCTTTCTGAACCTTCCTCACATCTCCAGTCACTGGACCAATGTCCACGTAGACGATAATTACCCACGGAACGCAATCACATGAGCTATGTAGGAAATACGTGGCCTGCTAGACGACCGATATGTAGTCGTAATGTTGACTATGCCCGAACTGTCATTCCCTAGTATTATTACGCTTCTCTCATCTTTCATGCATCTGATTCGAGATTTAGGGTTTCAGTAGAAACCGCAACAGACTGGTTTACCCGTTACAGGATAAGCATCCACGTTTGACTTGCGACACTTTAGGGTTTTATTTAAACAGTCGACCCTCTGCTGCTTTTGTGTATTATCAGAAGAAATTTTGATCACGATCCTACCTCTCGTCACCATTTCCAGAAGCAGTGTTTCTTCTAGAAGTGAATCTCTTGCCGAACATGATGTCGTCTCGGTGAGTTACATATTTTCTCTTATCTTTGTTCAATCAGGATGATTTATCAAAATAAAACAATTTTTCGCAGGATAATGAGAAGAATCAGCAGTCCTCTTGTAGCTTAAGACCCAAACGGACTATTAGAGCTCCTGCCCGATACAGGTCGGCTCATGCTGGAACGTTTGTAAGTAATTTCATAAGTTCTCGACTTAAGTTTTTACCATGCTTAATGGTCAATAAATTTAAATACTCCTTCATTCCATCGCAGGTTGATGTTCGTGTTGTTGTCGATGCTAGAAAAAGGAGAACGGGAAATCCGTGGTTGTGACTGATGATAGCTTCGACCGTGTTGACGAGAACTCTACTGACTCCATGAAGACTGGGGTTAAAGTTCATGCCCCTGAGTATTCAGCAGATGGACTCCCATTTGAGGCTCCCATGATCAACAATTGCCCGAATAATTAAGTGGTTGGTGGATTCGTCATTCCCAAATGTCACGCGCCCATGTACACCCAAATTTGGAGAAGGTACGGGCATATTTCTACGACCGAGGTATGGAAAGGTTTTCCTCCAACCCTCCTGACTACAGTTGCAGGATTGTTATCGATCATTGACGAGATGAACCGGATGCATCTGAGAGATGTCAAGAATCATGAACTACACAAATGGGACGAGATTATTTTGAACTGTAAAATCCTACAGTTCAACATAGGCTGGCTTCGTCATAGGCTCGAGATGATCAAAGTTCACAAGGCGGCGGCTGCTGCTGATGCGATTTCTGCGACCACTGCCATATTGGAGGAGGAGAATATGCTTGCCTTGGAGTCAGCAAGAGTTGAGAAGGCGGTTCAGGACTTGAAAATGAAAACCAAAAAATTTCGGAAGAAGCTTGACAGGTTTTTTATAGAGATTATCCTCTGTTGGATGGTTTGCTCTGAGTGAGCGTTTTTGGGAGAGATTTTGTTTTGATATTGAGAATTGTTTAATAAAGCACATGATTGGAAGAATTTTTATGAGTTTCATGAAAACTTTAAATTTTTATTGAATGAGCATGATGCATACTCTTTGAAGGAATAAAAATTACATTTTGAAAATTCCCTCAACTCCTCCATGAACAGCTAAGATTTTGTAATATCCGTTGGATACTGCCTTGATGATCACATAAGTCCCTTCCCATTTCGGAGAGAACTTGGGAGCGGACATGTCTTGTTGGATATGTTTTGTTGTCTCCTACTTGAAATGTTCGAGGTCTTACCAGTTTGTTGTAGGCCTTGGAAACCCTTTGTTTGTAGGTTTCCACGTAGTTTTCCACTTTGGCTCTTCTTGAATCGAGCATGTCCAATTCAGCAATTCTTGAGTCTGAAACCTCGGCTTCATCCCATTGTACCCCACTGGCCGTTGCGATTCTTGCAGAAGCAACCTTGATTTCGGCCGGGAGAATGGCATCGGCGCCATAGACGAGAGAGTACGGTGAAGTCCCGATTGAGCTTCTTGGTGCGGTTCGGTAGGCCCACAAAGCCATGGGAAATTCCTCATGAAAGGTTCTTGGATTGTCATGAACTGTTCGACTGATAATCCGGATCAAGGTTTTGTTGGTACTCTCTGCTTCTCCGTTTCCTTGGGGATAGTATGGTGTGGAGAAAATCTGTTTGACTCAGTATTCTTCGAGCAATTCTGCAACGTGTTTGTTGGAAAAAGGAGTTCCATTATCCGTGATGATATGTTTAGGAACGCTGAATCTGCATATGACGTACTCTTTAATGAAAGCTGCAATTGTGACTCCAGTGGTGCTTCGAAGAGGAATAGCCTCGACCCATTTGGTGAAGTACTCCGTTGATGTGATGATGTATTCATGCTGCTTCGAAGATGCTGGATTGATCTTTCTGATGTTATCCATTCCCCAGCTGTAGAAGGGCCATGGACTGCAAACAGAATGTAATGGGAGACAAGGAGTGTGAATGAGGTTACCATGAACTTGGCATTGATGACATTTCTGAACGTAGGAAGCTGCATCATCTTCCATGGTTGGCCAGTAATATTTCTCATGGATTTGGAGAAACAATTTCTTCTTCCCTTGGTGTTCACCTTCATGAATTTATTTCAAGATTGTGGGGATTTCATGCTCGGCCAAGCATCTCAGAAGATTCCTACCGAAGCTTTTGCGATACAAAATCCATTCCAAGTAGAGAAAACGTTTGGCTCTCTGGATGAGTTTGATCGCACCTTTCTTCTCTGACAGAAGATCGTTGTCACAGAGATATTTTATGTAAGGTTCTCTCCAGTCCCAGTGTGATGGAGTGTTAGAACCTCCAAGTGATGAGGCGATGTCTGACAATTGGGACAGGATCCTTGCAACTTTCTCGACTGAGTCTCCATGGAGGGCCAATAGTACCCAAGTCTTTGAAGTCTTCTGTAAAGTGTGATCACCAAGGTTTGCCCACATACTTCCTCATGTATGCGTTTGAGTTGCTCGTTTGCTTCTTCATCCCCAAGGCATCGTGATAAGGATCCATCTGGATTGCGATAATACAAGGCTCCATGCAGCAGAAAAAAGTTCTTCAACTCCTTGAGACTGATTTTCCAGTCTGTAAGAGAACTACTCAATTCGTGAATGATGGGCGCTTTCCAGTCGTTCGTTTGGGCATCTTCGACTTGGGTAATCTAAGTGCTCTGTACTGTGATAGATTTATCTGACCCTTCAAACTGCAGTTTGGATGCTAGAGTCGCCAGACAATCAACATGTCTATTGTTGGTGCGACCAGTATGGACGATTGTTGCATCAGAAAAATGAGCTAATAATCGTTGTGCCTCGGCTCTGAATGGGGCGAGTGTCACTTCTTTGAGAGAGTACACACCATTCATTTGATTGACCAGCAATTTTGAGTCTCCTCTGATCTCCTAGTGCTTCGCCCCTGCTTTCTTGGCCAACGATATCCCTAAGAAAAGAACTTCATATTCTGCTGAATTGTTGGTGCAGTGGAAATCCAACTTGAATGAATGTGAGAAGACTTCTCCGGATTGAGATACTAGCACAATTCCCGCTCCACCAGTATCATTTCTCGGAGTGGCGGATCCATCAAAGTATAATAGCCATGTTTCTTCTTGAATGATTGAGATTTCTGGAAACTCAGCCGGCACTTCTTCATGTAACTTCGTGATATCTTCTCCAGGGAAAGCAGCAAGTAAGTCCGCAACTGCTTGTCCCTTGATTTCCTTCGGAGGGACGCACGCTATGTCGAACTCTGACATCTGAAGTAACCATTTTTCTGGTCTTCCAATCAAAGCAGGCTTCGACAGTAAAAAATTTATGGGATCAGCTTTGGCCACCAGCACAACTCTGTTTGATAGGAGATAATGCTTGAATCTCTTAATTGCGTGGACTAGTGCTAGACATGCTCTCTCAGCCTTTGGGTATCGGAGTTGAGCATCCCTCATTGTACGACTGAAGTAGTAGATTGGGCGTTCGATACCTTCTTCATCTTCTTGAGCGAGGAGTGTTCCGATAGCAACATCACTGGAGGTTGTGTAAAGTATTAATGGTCGTCCTTGCACATGAGATTTCATGACAGCAGGTGATAGTAATATCTGTTGTATTTTCTGGAACGCCTCCTGTTGAAGGGTCGTCCACTTAAAACTTGCTCCCTTCTTCGGCAGAGGAGTGAACGAAGCAATTCGTTGAGCCAGTCTAGGGATGAAACGCCGAATGTAGTTTACCTTGCCCATGAAACTCTAGAGTTCCTTCAAATTTCCTGGAGGGGGCATGGTAGTGATGGCCTTCGTTTTGTCTGGATCGACCTTGATTCCTTCTGCAGTGACTAGGAATTCGAGAAACTTTCCAGAAGAAACGCCAAAAGCACACTTCAGAGGATTCATCTTTAGTTTGTATTCTCTGCACCTCTCGAAGACTTGTCTCAGAATGTCTAGGTGGGATGCTCGAGTCTTTGATTTCACCACCACATCATCAACGTAGTCTTCTACTTGCTTGTGCATCATGTCGTGGAATATTGCAGTCATGGCTCGCTGATAAATGGCTCCTGCATTCTTCAAGCCGAAAGGCATTACTGTGTAGTGGAAGTTTCCGATGGGAGTTCGGAATGCAGTCTTGTTAGCGTCATGTTCATACATCTTGATTTGGTTGTATCCGCTGGAACCGTCCATGAATGAGAACATGTCGTGACCACTGGTTGCATCGACGAGCATATCAATGTTGGGTAAAGGAAAATCATCTTTCGGGCAACATTTATTCAAGTTCCTGAAATATACAAAGCATCAGATTTGATAATTCTTCTTCTTTACTGGGACAATGTTCGCCAGCCATGTTGGATGTTGAATGGGTTTGATGAATTATGTTGTCAGTAGTTTCTGGATCTCCACTTTGATTTGTTCCTCAACTTCGTGTCTGAATTTCCTGGGCGGTTGCTTGACAGGTTTGGAACCGGGAGTGATGTGGAGATGATGAGTGACCAATTTATCATCTAGGCCGGGCATCTCTTTGTACGTCCAGGAAAAGATATCTTGATACTCTTTCAAAAGGCTGACCAATCCTTCTCGTTCCTCAGATGAGAGAGCATAACTGATTAGAATCGTCCTTGGTTTCATCCATTCCAAGGTTGATAGTCTCAAGGTTGTCAATTTTGGAATCTGTACCATCTTGCAGCTTTCGTGGTGCATCTCGATTTTTTTCATCAAGTGATTGCTCGCTTTGGCATGATTCTTGGGGACGGGGAGACTTTTCATCGACCTCCCCTGTTAATTGCTAATCTTTGCGACGGAGATAAATGACTCTCTCCTCAGCATCATAATCAGTAATGAAATTTGACTTTTTGTGTGTCGTACCTTGACCTTGGCAACGTTTGAGCGGTGTGGTGGGCAATTTCGCAGATTTGACGCCTGCTGGTGACGGTTTGTCGGTGTTCTCAATTGACTTCCAGTTTGGGAGTGGAACACTGCAGATCTTTTTTGGAGGTTCAGGGATGCTTTTTGGGGGTTCCAGGAACTCAGCATCATGAACCGGAGCATAAGGAGACACTGAAGCTGGGATGCGGACAATTTTGTTGTTGAACAAAGCTTTCATACATTGATGGTACGTTGAAGGAACAACCTTATTGTCATGAAGCCATGGTCTCTCGAGTATTATGTGATAATCCGGGTCTTTTTCGATCACGTGAAACTTGACAGTGGATTGAATTGGTCCTACTTTCAGATCCACGTAGACATACCCGTAGTGTGACTTTGTCTTCCTTCAAAACCCGTCATTAATATGGGATGATGAACGATCTTGATTTGCGGAACTTTGGCCTCTTTGAGAGTCTTCATAGTGATGAGATTGGTAGAAGCGCCAGTATCGATAAGAACTCTCCTACATTCGGAATCCTTAATAAAAGCAGTCACAAACAAGGCTTTGTTATGTCTTTCATTCGCCATTCGATCTTCCTTAGTAAAGGTGATGTTGTTGATTGAAAGTTCAGATACCGTGGACACTTGTTCAACCATCAGGGACGATGGAATATCAGACGATATTTTGTTGAGTGCGGCGAACGTGTTTGTACGCTGATCTCTGGAGAAATGTAGGAGTTCACATAGATTCTCAATCAAACGTGCGACCTCTTATTCCACCAGATTTTCGTAAGTGGTGAATCTGTTGATTCGAGGATGATCCTCGGTTGAGGGATCAGTTACCAGCGTCGAAACTTCGTGCGCAGTAGCGCCGCCCAAATCTGACGTCAGTCTGATGAGGAAATTCAATATGTTGTTCATCGTTTCTTTCATCAGGTCCATGTTCCTTGTATGAATCTCATGTACTCGTGCCAACTTGATCAAAGTCGGGATTTCTGCATTGACCGTTCCATTGGGCGGAGTGTTGGAGAGAGAAACATTTCCATTCGAAAGACTCTGATCGAAATTCGAAGTAGTTGAGTTAGACCTAAGACCAACCAACTTGTGAAAATGAGAGATTGCAACCGGGAGATTAATCTCTTACTGTTTTCACCAATCTGTGGATGGGGAAAAACGGTTTGCTGGTTTTTTAGGAAAGTGAAGAATCGAGCGTGCGGTCGAGACTCCTCAACCGAGCAAACTGCTGAACCTCAGACAGATGCACTGCAAAGGGAGTGCTTAGATTCGAGATATCAATCTGTAGGACTCCATCCTAAACCAAGTCAATGGTCGTTCCAGAGTCAATTCGGTCGCAAAGAGGGAGATGGGTTGATATGTAGGAGGGAAGCTGAGAATTGTGTGGAATCAATGATGATCAAGGATTGTGGATGTGTTGAAGGTTTCTGCAATAATTGGTAAACTGTGAAGTTTTTTGAATAAGTTCTGAAAGATTGATGAATTCTTGAGAGTGATTACTCGTAAAATTCTTGTTAGACGAGTGTTCGAGTGTTCAAATCTTGTTCTTCAATCATGGATTCAGAGAATTATTTATATTGTCAGAGTGGTGAAAACATTGATCCCTGTAAGTGTGACTGTTTCTTGAGTGAAAGAGTGGGAAAGTGGGAGATCGTGTTAAAGTCAGTTCAATGTCGTGTGGAGACTTGACTGATCGTTCACCCACTACTTTGCTAACTCCTTCAACCGTTTGCACGACTTACGCACATTTCTCGTCGTGGATGAATCCACGTGCCGTAGACCGCCAGACCAAAACCCTAAGTGATATCCCCACATTTGTGACGTGATTGATGTCTCACGAATCATGGAGTTTGTATGACAAACGTGTCTTAGTTAGTCAGTTGTTGACTGATTAGACAGTGAGTCTAGATTTTGTTGAATCGAGCATGACTGACAAATGCTCAGCGATTCATGAATATTAATATTGCTCGTCTGAGCAAATATTGTAAATTCCACGAGTTGTTGAATATTGATGAGTTACTGAATACATGTGGATTATTCGATCAAACTATTGAATATTGATAGTGGGATCAATATTCGAGCAACTGAGCAAGTATTGCTCAATTCGACGAATTACTGATAAATTACTGAATATTGATAGTGGGATCAATATTCGAGCAACTGAGCAAGTATTGCTCAATTCGAAGAATTATTTACTGGTGACGTGACCCAATAAAATACTAATTAAAATACTGGTAAATTACCGAATATTGTATAATTAAGCAAAATTAAGCCAGATGTTGCTCGCTGGATCAACATAATTTAGTGTTTGAACTTGCTCAAAATGGTGATTCGTGGAGCGTTTGTTCGAAACCCTATTTTTTTGATCAATCCTTCATCAATTGACGAATTGCTGAAAATTGGTCATGAGTGAAGACGGACCGACCACATGGGATGATGAACGACCGTGTGGTTCCTGAATGCTGGAGTGAGCGTGCACCAGGGTCTTGAGTTGACCAGTCGGTGAAGGAATGATGATTAGTGTCGATTTCATCATTTATTGAAATATTTTTGGGTTCAACATTAGGTGATAAAACCTAGGTATGAAAGATGGAGACCGACCAAGAGAGCATGGGACCGGGTCTTGGTGGTCACGGGACCAGTTGTTGATCGTTTGAGCAATGATTTTTAATTTTTGATGGGGTTGTAGTAAATAGGATTCGTTTCAGACTTGTGAAGGAAATTGAATTTTTAGATTTAATAAAAATATATATACAAAAATATTAACAATGGGTGAGAGGTACTGGGACTAAGGATTTGGTTGAATTCACTACACAAGGTTCATTCATATATTCTTTGACAATTAAAACTCAATAAAATTAACATAGACTCTGATTTTGCCAAGATAGATTCTTAAAACATTGATTGTAAGTCCTAAGCATAATGTATCAAAACAACTAAGCTAAGCATACATCATCAAATTAAATAACAACCAATTAATTCAAGTCATATTTCAATTTTAGATTAATGCAAAAGTCATAAAAAAGAATAAAATAAATTACCCCAAGGATGAAATTCAACCTCCTCCGTCGTCTCAGTGTTGGGTTTTAGCTCCTCATGATGAAAACACACTCAAAATATATTTTTATAGATCAAATGGTGTTTACAATGGAGAGAAAAGGAGAAATGGTGTAAAACTGTAATCTGCGACGCACAAAAAGCGTCACAGAATGAACGATAAAAAACAAGTGCTGCTGCTGTTTAGACTGCACTGCGACCCACGGATGTGCGTCTTAGACACTGTTGATAAACGACTGTCCTTGCGAGTCTGTTCTTCGTGTTCTTCATCATCAGCAGCAGAAACAGAGTTTCATCAACTCTTGATTTCTGCTTCTATGGACCTCCTCTCGACCCCAAACTCTCGACACCCTTCTAGGACACCCAGGGAACCTATTTATACCCAACAGCCACAAGAAATCACGCTCATTAACTCTCCATGATCCTCCATTACTCGGTGTTAAAAGGAAATATTTTCCGAAAATTTTCTTCCCTGAAATGATTCTCCACGCGTAAACAGCTTCTGATACTCCCTTATTTAGCTTTTACACGCATCTTCAATGACTAAGTGTCATCCAAACACGAGCAGCACACATCAAATTTGCTGAAAATCCGTGAATATCATTTTCAAACTCGTGTTGCCCTGATTTCTTCCACGTGATTATCCAGCCAAATTCAGTCGAAACAATCACCCATACCAGCTCTGTTATGATATATTACATGTTTCCACAAAGTTTCAGCGATTGAATCGCACAAAATCACGTCCAAATGCAATCGAGAAAATCTGCCAGTGAAGAGCAAATATTTTCCCGCCAAAATATTTTTTTGAATTTGTGAAGAAGGTCACCCCTTATCCAGTGGTCGCCCCCTTATCCGTTGCTGGAGTCCGAATAACACATGTCCCTTGGGGTGCCTTTAGTAATTTTTCTGGGTTCCTCTGGTGCATTTATGGGGTGTCTTTAGTACTCTATCCTAGGGTGTAAAACACCACTTTTCGAGCCAATTTCACCGCAAGAGATTATTTTTCCAAAAACATCTACAAAAACATAAAATAACACAAAAGGTATTTAATCGAGTCTAACAATACAGAACATTGAGAACAAAATAGACACATAAATGTGTCTATCAAGCAATCCCTAGGTTGGTTGGAGAGAGTTTGAGCAAATTAGGTCAGAATTATGTAATCATGTGGGACCGGCTTTGTGCAAGCCCTAGGGATGACTCTGGTCGGTCACGAAGGCATGCACATGTTTTCGTGGTCTCCACGTCTCCGTACTGAGAGTTTCAGTATTTTCTGACGTGCGTTCGAGCAACATTGTGAATTTTCAGAAGAGTTTCATCTTGACTGAAATTCTTGATTTTTGTTGGAATGAGCATGTATGCTCAATTGATCAATATTTTTTAAATATTAAAATATGAGTATTTTAACATTTAAAATTTCCGTGAGAGGCTAGCCGGTCGTGTGACCATGTTGGATTTTGGTTTTTCATGATTCGAGCAGAATTTGAGAAATTACGACGAAATCATGATTTTTGCTCAAACCAAGGAGTTTCATGAATTGAGAAAAATAATAATTATAAAAGACTAGGGATTGCAAGGTGTGGGACCTTCCATGGTTAGGGCATGGCCGGACGGCTATGTTGCCAGGTCCCGCATACCTTTTTCTATTTTATAATATTATTTTTCGTGAACCCGTGAAGTTATGGAGAATCCATGAGTTTTCATTGAAACGGAGGAGTTTCATGAGTTTAGGGAATAATAATTATAAAAATCTACGGATTGTGAGGTGTGGGACCGGCCACGGCTTGGGCATGGCCGACGGCTAGGTTGCCCGGTCCCGCACACCTTTTCATATTTTATAATATTATTTTTCATGAATCCGTGAAGTTACGGAGAATCCATGAGTTCTGCTCAAACAAGGAAAGTTGCTAAATTGAAGAAGTTTTTCATGAGTTCATGAAAATAACAAAATAGGGCAAAATAATGGAAGAGGCGTGGGACCGACAACGGCTAGGCATGGCCGGCCGGCCGGTGGGCCCAACCCCTAGGCGCCTCTTATTATTTTATTATTATTTGTTTTTTTCTCCTGTTTTGCGTAGGATTCCTCATCTATCCATATTTTGATGCTCGTTTGTGCATCCGGGTGCTCAGTCGTGCATCATTGTCGAGTACACTTACACCATTTTTGCAGGGCTTACTCGTGATGATTCAGATGCACGGTTGTTGAGTATTTATTGTTAATTCATGAAATTCAGTAGAGAATAATTCATGAAACGGAACAATAAAAATGAGTAGTTATTTATTATCAATTCATAGGATCAGCTGTGGATTCAACCACGAATTCGGAATAATAAAACAAGCATTATCATCCCATGGGATCGTGGATTCGATCATAGAATCGGAGTAATAAAATTATCTATTACCATTCCATGAGATTAGTCGTGAATTCGATCATGAAATCGGAATAATGAGATAATATAGTAGTTTATTGCCATTCCGTGAGATCAAGTCGTGGATTCAATCATGGAATCAGAGCAATTGTTATTGCCATTCCATGGGATCGGGTCGTGGATTCGACCATGGAATATGAGCAATTGTTATTGCCATTCCATGGGATCAGGCCGTAGATTTGACCATGGAATAAGAGCAATAATAGATCATTCTGGGAATTCAGTGGTGAATGTCACAGCAGAATTAATCTATTGCAGAAAAGATATTAGCCAGTTAAAGCGTCACATCCATTCTGAATGGTGCATAGTCAGGGAGTCACGGGTGTTGTTTACGACCTGAAGGCGTTATTGCTCTCAATCTACGGAGAACCGCCTGGATCTATACACGGTCTCTCCACATAGTCAGGGAACAGTGAGTGTCACCGACGTCCTAAAGGCGTTAATGCTATCAATATACGGAGAACCACCTAATCGTTCTTCTATGTGGAAGTGGGTCTCTCTCCCACAGTCAGGGAACAGTGAGTGTCACCGACGTCCTGAAGGCGTTAAGCTCTCATTCTACGGAGAACCGCCCAATTATGTTATTCTGCATAGAGGTCATGATGAAATGCTAGGGATCGAATCGCTCAGCTAGTGGGGCTTTTCGAAAACATATTCATCATGGCTTCGTAAAATATGAATCGTTGCATGCCTGAAATCCGTGTCAAAAACATGCCTCATGATTTTAGGGTTTTGCCCTTTGTTGAAAATCCACCATCAACACCTGTGTAAGGGTTTTGAGAGGAGCAAAGCTCCTCTTTGTGGAGGTGAAGGAAGTCGTGAGACGGGGTATGAGACCTTTGTTGTAGCTTTCCGTCTCTTTTTATAGCTTTCTATTTCTTGTTCTCCAATCCTGAGAGAAACCCAACTTCCAATACTTTGTCGACTTCTAAATACTCATCCAATAGCCACCTATCAACAATAATCTACGACAAATACAACATCATTTGGAACTGAATTCTCGGCTACGAAACTCTGTCACGATGCACCCCACATCCCAAATTTATCTCTTTGTTTCTTTCTTGGCTTCAAAATCCTGTCTTAACCCGTGGCTAGAGTAGCGGCAAAGCGAGGGGACTTGAACTGTTGCTGTAAGATATGAACTTCCATTCAGGCATTTACTCGAACACCTGTTGTGCAGTTTCTGGTGGTGAAGGAGATATGACATTGTTGTGAATCTCTATATCATTTTGTACCTCCTTCCACGCAAAGCTGAATTCATAACACACCATAACATTTTAAATTATTAACAGTCTCTAAATCGGCTCTGAATCCTCTCCAATTCTTCTTATATTCATCTTATTCAATCAACCATAGTAACTCATTTGAAGACTAATTTCCGGCCACAACTCTGTTCAAAATCGTATCGATTAGAGACCCATCTTTCCTAAACCTGCAGTACTCTCAATCACCCTTTAATTGTACTTCATTCATCTAGTTTCAGTGGGAGCAGCTTGAGCTTCTTCATGTTGGTTTCTCGAGCTTTCAATTCTTCACTGAAACTAATCACTAGTTCCTTCTCTTTCTCCTTCTCGGTACCTCCTCAATACTGGTAAACACCCACCGGGCCAATGAGCAGATGTGAACCACTTTTGGCAATGGCTGGTAGCCATCTAAAGACGAGATGAAGAGCTAATGTTGTTGCGTGCATATGCAGTTCATTTTTAGGTTATAAAGAAGGTTAGGTAGCCCTTAACAACTTCACGTGTGTCTTTAGCACTATTTCCAGCTGACATCAGTTGGCTGCCCTGATAAGAATATTATGCTTCAGTGATTCCATCTTCTTACGAAATATAGCTTTGTGTTTTTGTTGTGCTTCGATTGCATCGACACTCGATGTTTCTAAGTAATGAATTGAGTATATTTTTCTCTTCTTTTATATCACATGGATCCAAAACACCTAGAAAATAGAAAACAAAAATAACATACAATAATATAAGAGAAATTAGCAAAGAAAGCATAACCAATTGATAATAAATCAAGGTGTTTAAGACACCTATCAAATTCCCCCACACTTAAACTTTGCTAGTCCTCGAGCAAACTAAATTAAAATAAAATAAAATACAACTCCCTTTCTTTGAGGATACGGTTACACTTAGCATGTATAACAAGCCTTTAAACCCCTAGGTGTCCCTAGTGGACATCCATGTGTAAGTCAATAGAGGAGGCAGGTCGGGGTATACAAAATATGCAGAAATCCAATCTAGCAATGATTGCAAAGATGGGATAGATACTCAAAGAAACTCCGGACTCTCTTCGTGCTACCATACTAAAAGCTAAGTATTTTCCTAAAAGTGATATTCTTCATGTAAATTCTAAATCCAAGCAGAAATATAGCTGGATTTGGAAGGGGATCCTATCAGGAGTTGATCAGATAAAAAGAATAGTTTGTGGAAAGTAGGCAATGGAGAAAATATAGACATTTGGACTGACTACCGGGTGTCTGGCATTAAACCACCACTAAAAAAAACTCAGAAGCAGCAAAAAGGTATAAAAAGGTTAGTGAGCTAATCACAAACAAGAACGCTTGGGATCATAACAAGTTAGCAATATGTTTTGATCAAAGCATAATTGCCAAAATTTTGGAAATCAGACTTCTAAACAATAACTCTCCGGATGAAGCCATCTGGACTCTAAATAACTCAGGTAACTTTTTTGTTAAGTCTTTATATAACCATTTGAATGCCTTTGGTATGATAAACGGAGATTGGTGCAGAATTTGGGATATGAACATTACTCCATCAATAAAAATGTTCATTTGGAAAGCAGCTCATTCAATATTACCAACTAATATGAGAATGGCAACAATCTTACCTAACATACATACTCCATGTCCTCTATGCAACTCTGGTGATGAATCTCTAACCCATATTTTTATCAAATGCAAATTTATTTCTCAGGTTTGGATGCATCTTAATTTTGATATGTATCATGTAACAAATGGTATTAATGATTTTCATGAATGGCTTAGCACTTGGTTTGAGGATCATGAAAGAAATGGTCTAATAATGAAATGGTCTGTGTTATGTGGTATAGTAACTTGGTATGTATGGAAAGCAAGATGTGAAATAGTGTTCAAGAAAACAAAACAGAATAGTGTTGAAACAGCCAAAATAGTAGTTAGATTCATCAATAGTTATATGAACATAAACAAAGTGGATTACAACATAATGCAAACTCTTTACTATAATCCAATGAATGATGAACATTTAAAGATCACAACAGTAGAACCAGAAATTAATGAAAGTTACATGGCTATGAAAATGAATGTAGCATTCTCAATGTCAAATTTCAAGGCTAACTCTGCAATTGGCTTAACAGTCTCTGAATATGCAGGAAACATTGATGAAGGAATGGGCAAACATGCAGATTGTAGTACTAGAGAAGAAATAGAAGCCATTGGAGCCAAGGAAGCGTTTCAACTGGAAGCACATTGGAGTGGACGGAATGTGATCTTTCAAAGCGACTCAGAACCTACCCTCTTGATGCTTATGGAAATGTATGTCAAGGCGAAGGAAAGGAGATACAATATAAGTGAAGACCTTGATGTTAATCCTATTACCTGTATAAACTTTAAAGCTCAGGGTTTTATTTTGAAAAGTAGATTTGATATCATAGAAGAAACTCATCTTTCAAATTTTTGTAATAGGCATGGTTGTAGCCAAGTTTGGACAGGGGAAAACTATAGAGTCCTAATGAACAACCTTGGATTCCAATTCTGGAATCCAAATGTAACCATTTCCGATCCTAACTATTGTGGGATTATTAGGGGGAATTTTTAACATGAATGAATGAGGCATAGCCCTTTTTTCGAAAAAAATAAATAAAGAGGCTCTTATTTATCGATTAGCATGCCTACCCATTCTTGTTTCGTTTTTCTCCTTGTACCATACTTGAAGCGTGTGTTCTCAATTTTTTTTTCCTTCTTGCCCGTCCATTTAATTTCGTGAACGCCTAATATATTACACGTCTCCTAATCACTGTATTTACCGCCTCTTTTATCTTTCCGGTTAAACGAATCCTACTTATCTCGGTTAACTTCCTTTCCCCTCGCACTTGATTAAGCGAGGACAAACGCTATCCCACACGACTTTGCACGATGACTTCCCGCAAAAGTGGCTTCTTTACCGTTGGATGATTAAATCAACGGTTAGATTCACATTCAGGAAAGGACCCATCACTTTCAGGAAAGGACCCACCACTTTCAAGATAGGACCCATCATTTCCCTAAAGGGTTCAAGAATGTTAGATCTGGATTTTAACATGATCTAACAGTAAAGAAGCCGCTTATACGGGATAGCTTCCCGCAAGGTCGTGCGGGATAGCACTGCTCGTAAGTGAGCCTCAACGGAGAGAGAGTTTTTGATATCGGTATTAGCACAATTCTAAAGAAATTCCAAAGCCAGCATAATGGTGGTTAGCATATCATCATGTATATCCTCGTATTCCAAATGTGTTGTTTTCACTACTAACCTTATTCCAACGGACACATGAGATGATTAATACACAACCACTTAACTACTTTCCAAAGGGAGAGAGAGACAGAGATAGCATTTATGCAGGTCACATAAAGTTACGAGCCAAGTAAAAACGAAGTCAATGCAAACTTAACTAAAGCGAGCGAGAGAAAGAGAGAGCAGTAAATTCAAAGGCAATTTTTAATCAAAATTTCACGTAATATAAGTTTTCAAAATCTTCATTTTTTCCTCTCTCTCTTTGACTCCGAGCGCCAAAACATCGTGAATCTCAAACAAAAATCACACACAACACAATTGCATCGACAGCACAAAAGCCTCGTTTTTCACTCATCACCACAAGCCCAACCCTGTGAACCCTTTCTCTTATCCATTCTCAATCATGTGATTTTCCCTAAACTTACCTCTGCTTGTGATTTCCTTCATTTCCGACCCTATCTTTATTTGCCTTTCACTCGTAGGTATATAATATCTTCTCTCTTCTTCTCTTCAACACCACCACAGCCACTACTCCTCTCTCTCTCTATCTAAAAACCCATATTCACAATATTTCTCTATCATAGTTATCTAGCTAAAACAATGAAGAATTCCTTTTCACTTTCTATTATGTTGGTTCTCACAATTCTCATTCTTGCTCCTTCAATCATGTCTGCTAGACGGGTTGGACGGTCACGATCACGTACGTCTCTTTACATACATGTATTTGTTTTGGTGATGTTTTTTTGGTGTTACAAATTTTACTAATTAATTTGTAATTCACTTTTTATGTTGTGCAGATCATACCCATCTTAACCAAGACCTTACACATCAAGAAATGAAAGATGGTGTGACGGTCAAGCGAGATGTCTACGGTAGCCAAGAAAGAAAAAGAATGCCTGTGATGAGGCGTCCAAAGCCAGACACACTACAAATTGCTGGGTCAAGTTTACCGGATTGTTCACACGTGTGTGGATCATGTTCTCCATGTAGATTAGTGATGGTGAGCTTTGTTTGTGAATCACTCGACGAAGCAGAAACATGTCCAATGGCATATAAATGCATGTGTCACAGCAGATCTTATCCCGTTTCATAATTATAAGCAGAGTATAGCTAGCTGGAACGACAACAACAACTGTGTAAATCTACTTTGTCCTTTAAATAATTTAGTGATCTTTATTTTTTATTTGTTTAGTGTGGGAGTGGTTTTGTAATTTCGTATTAATTTCTTTTGTTGGGACTTAATTACTTACCATTATAACGAGAGCTGAGTTTTCAGAAGTCAGATATGAGGTTTTCAATTCGTTTTTTGTCCTAAAAATCGTAAGATGTTAACATCCTTTTGTACCCCTAGTACTGTTTCAAGTTTTGTCTTTCTTTGTGTTGGGGCAAGTCCTTGACTGTCCTACTGTATACCAAATAAGACTTGTCCTGCTGCAGAGTTGCAGGTGATATTTGAATTTTCCTCTCGACATAATTCTAGCAAAAAGGATGTTAGATTGAATTTTACTTTATAGTATGTTTTAGAATTGACCTTGCGTACTTGTTAAGCCCGGAATCTGCATATGGAAACAACTTTTTAGGCATTATTTAAACCTGAGGGATTCTCAGCCCTTTGCCTGGTCTGAGGGATCTCACTGGTCACTAGTGGCTTGCCCTTCTGTGTTTAGGAGGCCCAACCACCAGAAAAGCACGGCAACTGGAATGTCATGTATGGGCAAAGGATATCTTCTTCTTTTTTAAACTAAAGAAAAGAAAATACGTGCAGAGAACAAGTGCATCATCCCAAGCACGATGAACATTTCCATCAACTTAAAAAATACAAATTAGGTATACCTACTATAAAAAAATACACTAATGATGCACGATTAATAACAGACAGCAATCGGCTTAAACTGGATAATCTTATTTCAAAATGAGAAATGAGATGGTTGAATTTGATAAATGATTTTGATGGGTAGTCCGTTTTCAAAGGCAAATTACGTGGATTTAACAAAAAAGACAGAAATTTTGCTGCATTTAGCTGTTGTTTAGTCATCAACCGAAGAAAATTTGTGAAGTTATCATTTTCTGACATTTCCGATAATATAGATAGCTCCACAGATTTTGGGAATGGTTTCCAGCACACCCAAACAAAAATTTCCAAACAATCAGAACCCATTTCTGACCTATCTCTCCCACTTTCAATAGCTGGGAGAGAGCACACAGATGCTCCACCACAATCACCACCACCACCATCTCTTTCAATCCCATTCTCGCCACCACCATCACCATCTCCAATTTGCATTTTCTAAACCTCTCAAAGATCCGCGCTCTCTTTCTCGTAAATTTACTTCTGGGTAATCTCTTAATCGAATATCTCTCCGTTTTTCGTTTGTACGATTTGCATTACACAAACTCATTGAATCCAACATCTGTAAACTTAAACAATAAGACGATTAAGAAACAATTTTAGATAATCCCATGAAACAAAACCTTCCATTGATTCCGGATATCATCTTCATAATCATTTCAAATTTATGATGTTGTAATTCTTTTAATAAACTTACTTTTCTTGTTTGTTTTGTCTCGGTCTTTTGCTTTCTCGACCTTTAATATATTGTCGGGAATTTTAGGTACTGGAGATGGACCCGGGATCTACCTACCTACTTCTCTAAATCAAAAAGATACAGAATCTCACCATTTCCTGTATGTGTCTTGTCTTAATACTACAGACAAATTCTTAATGGATATGTTTCTAGGGACTGAATTTAGGAGTAAAAGTATGTCTTGCTGTAATCATTTGGTCTTTCTTGTTCTTGTTTTACTCATTTTGGATGCAATTTGTTTTACAAAAAAGAGAAAAATTATGAATGTTTCTAAGATTTCTTGTTTGAGATGAGATTAAGATTAAAAATAGTTCGTTGCCGTCGTCCATGTATTCCTCTGTGTTCTTCTGTTAACACGGTATGAAAATAGCTACATTGTTCATATTTCCACCTTAATAAGAAAATCTTCAATTTTTTACCATTTTGCTTCTCATCTATGGTTACCTGTTGCAAACCATTGTTTTTGTAGGAGACTGCCTAACCTATTTCTATTTGAAAGTTGTTTTCGTTGAACCCATACATCTGATAGTATTTATATGGTGTTTGTCAATACTAGTATCTCAATGATAGTAAAAGGTTGTTCCAGTAAATTTTTGTGATAATTCTTGTTTCTTATGTGTTTAGTTTTTACTAGTAGATCCTGAAAATAGTTGATGACAACAGTTATAAAATCCAATAAGTTTTCGCCCACTTGGCTAACTCTGTTGAAAATTTAGGTTTCATCTCTAATTGTGATGTATTGTTTTGTGACTCAGTTGCTGTATGGTTTAAATGCTTTCATCATTTTAGATTTCTGCGGGGAGCCCATTCACTCTCAAAAACAACATAATTCAAGTGATGGCTAATTCTGTCCATCTTACCTTGTTTCTGTTGACAATGTGATGTTTTCTGTTCTTCCGTCTTGCTAATATCAATTCTTTTCCAGTTGAAAGTATGAAGAACAACATAAATAAAGTTTTTATATCCTGGTAGTATCCCGTAGAACTACGTCGGATCCTGCCTGAAACATAACCTAGAATCAGATCTTCATTGTTTAAGCGAACCCGGAACATGCCACAAGTTTTTACTGTACCTTGGCAACTGACTGAAATGTTCTAACTATGCACCCAGTGGTCAGATGGTCATTTGGATTTTGGTAGTCGCTTGTATCTCATGTTACTTTTAATGTAGGTTGATGATGATGAAACTAGATGGAGGCAAAAGAACGAGGAAGATGATCAGGCATGGGCGAATAATCTTGCTCATGTAGTTTCGCAGTGGTCTCAATGTTGTAGTGAGTCTTTTCTGTACTACTTTTGGGATTTTATTGATGGTTTACTTTAGATCAGAACGTATGACATTGTTTCCACCCCCTGATCAATTCACCCCCTCCATTTGAGAAAGAATAATCTGCACCTATCTAATGTTATGCTACCGATAGTTACCGTGTGTCAGGAAGGTCACCAAGTTGATTTCCTTTTGCTTTACACTTTCTCTCATTCTTCAGTAATTGGTGATTGCAGCTAATGCTATGGTTGGATCAAGATCATGGATAGGAGCACTTCTCTCTCGGTCTAGCAAAAATCGCCAAAACGACAAGATTCTTAATTTCTGTATGAGCCCTCTTCAGGTGATTGAAAGTGAAACTTTGATCTCTTAGTATCTGTTGGGTTCACCCTACTGACACTCCCTGTTTCGAAATGCTCTTGGCTTTTTTTCCACTGGTTGGACTGTATTAATGCGTAGGTTTCATGTACTATTCTCTAGTTTCATATTGCTGCAGCACTTTACCATAATGATGTAGGGAATATTTTCTCATTTATTGCCCGGAATATTGCTATCTGTCTTTATGTTTTTCTCATACTATTATTCTTTGTTAAGTGCGTCCTTCACCTTTTTTTTCCTCATTACCAGGAGCAAAGACTGCAAAGACTTCAAGAACGATTACAAGTACCTTTTGACGAAACTCGGCTAGACCATCAGGTATCCTCTTTAACAGATTATTTTTTTTCCTCTTCCATAAACCATTCATATTCCATTATTTGACGTAAAGCAATCTGTTTTCATCTATCATGTTAATAGTTGTAGCTCAAATACTTCTTTCTGATTACAGGAAGCATTAAGAGCACTGTGGCGTGCTTCTTTTCCAGATATTGAGCTTAAAGGCTTGATCTCTGAACAGTGGAAAGATATGGGATGGCAAGGTCCAAATCCGTCGACTGATTTTAGGTGTGATTCCTTTATTCTTAATTACCTCAGTGTGATTTGTTGAAATTCAAATTTTAACCACTGAAAGAGTACGGTCATGTTTAACTTGTAAATGCTCAAAAGCCGAAATCAAAGATTAAAGAGAGAACACAACATAGTTTGGTCCTAATTGTCAAAGTAAAATGATATACTCTTCCGCTAACCATGTTCCACATCCATTTCTGTAATCAATTTTCTTTCCCTTGCTTCTATTGGCGTAACAAAGTAATTTTCTTTCTCATAGGGGCTGCGGATTTATTTCGCTGGAGAATCTTCTATTTTTTGCTAGGACTTATCCGGTAAATGCAATTGCTTAATTTCCTAATCTTATCTTGTAAGATGACATACGTCGACTAGAATGGGCATGAGGATTTTATACTAATTTTATTCAAATTCAAAATGAAGGCTTCTTTTAATAGGTTACTCTTCAAACGGTATGGTAAGAGGGCAATATGGGAATATCCATTTGCTGTTGCTGGCATCAATGTGTCCTTTATGTTGATTCAGATGCTGGATTTGTGTTCAGGTAAGTTCAGTTAGCGTTTGGTAAATGGGTAACATCCAAACTTGGTATATACGTATTTCATGTGGTTAAATTCTATACATTAAATTGATTTTTCGCTTCTCCACCCTTTTGCAGCAAAACCAAAATGTCTTCCAGGAATAAACTTTATAAAGCTCCTATCTGAAGATGAAGAAGCTTTCGATGTGTTGTATTGTATAGCTTTTGAAATGATGGATGCTCAGTGGCTGGCCATGCGTGCTTCTTATATGGAGTTTAATGTATGATATCTCTCTCCCTCTCTCACACACATACACATGCTCATACACGAGGTTAATCTCCATGCTTTTGGTAACTTAATATCGTTTCATCTTTTGTTTAGGAGGTTTTACAAGTAACAAGAACACAATTAGAAAGAGAATTATCTTTGGAAGATATACATCGAATTCAAGACCTTCCAGCATATAATCTCTTGTACCAATAGAAGAACTAATCACTCAAGAAATGTAACTTAAAAGTTCCCACTGTCCTACTATGCCGATGATTGTAGAGATAAAAAAAATATGTGTCCAAGGCCATCTTATTGCCAATTTTGAAGGCAAATGAGGAGCCGCACATCTAGACATCATCACTACAGACTCTACAAACTTTGTATATCAAACAGAAGGTTGTTCATTAGCATAAATGCATCAATGGCACGCGTCAGAATGGGGTTGAACATTTGATGGATTTCGTGATCCTAAACCATTTGGTATCCAGGTCTGGATACTCTCTGTTAAATTGGTTTTTAGGATCACTCCAGTGATGTGAACTTTTCTTGGTTATTAGCGTAGCCAAATAGAAGAAAATAGGTCCGGTAAAAGGAGCAGTCGAGGGCATTGAACAGCAAAACGGGGATCTTGGATTTTATGTAATGGAATTGAAATCAGCTGGCATTGTATTAAGGTATGTTCACCATATCAGATCGGGAGAGAGGAGTTGGTAACGAGGGCAGATTTTCGACCCATTGTATGTAGCATCATCAACAGCACACTGAAATTGTATGACAAGTTATTTTCTGTCCTTATTTTTTTCAATGTTTTATTAGGAAAAAGAATGAAGTTATAATGCTTTACTGCAACTGTTGGATACTATGACTGTTACAACTTATACAATCATTGAGATTATTTGTAGATTCCAGACCTGATTCTGATGGCATAAGTTGGTTCTGTTTCTAACGGGAGTGTATCAAGCAACATTTGGATACTGAACATATACTGAACAAACATGGTTGTACGGGTGAAACGTACTTCTTTTTCTATTTGTGAAAAGTTCGAAAAAGAAAAATAGTTTGTTCGTTTTTTGGCATTGGCAAATACAGAAGATACATCAAGAAACTTGGCAGGGTCTCCTCTTGTAACACACCCAATGTAGTTGCAGGAAATCCCACAACTACACCCTAATGATAATCTATCAAATAAACTAAGAAAACATTGATGAAATACTCAAGATCTATTATTAAAAACTTAGAACAAATACAAAAGAGATATGGGGAAACCCTAACTTGGGAAACATTTTTGCAATCTTTTATACAGTTCTAGGCGTTTCTCGATAAGAGAAACTCTCAAACCCTAAGAGCCGTCTGCTCAGATTTACTCCCATGGGAGCAAATCTGAGCAGAAAAACACCTATAACCTTCTCATCTTATCAGTTCCACCTCTCTCTATCGCCTTTGTCTAGTGTAATTTCATTTTTTTTTTCCTTTTTCACATTCTAGATTTAGGAATTTTTTTATCACTGGTTTCTTCCAGATCTTTGTAATCTTGCTGATCTCAATTGGTTTGGGTTTGATCTATCTCTTGCTGGTTTGAATCTCTGATTGCAACATAAATTATAGGGTTTCATTAATTTCTTAGATTTGGTTTTAGTGTAGATTTAATCGATTCTAGCATTTATTTTCTGTGATTAGCTAATTGGGTTCTTAACTCTCTTTGTTGCGAATCTAAGTCTTACAAATCTTTTGGTTCGAAGTTGTTTCCAGTTAGGGTTGAGATATTTCGTCAATTTCTTGCTCAAGCTCTTGCAGATCTATCAATCAAGCAGCTCTCGTTCTTCACATCTAAAGAGCCTTCGTCAACCTCAAGTTCTCTTCAGCAACAAATTTGGGATACATGACTCTGGTTCCTGTTTACTCTCTAGCAACAACAAGACTCTCAAAGACACAAATACATATTTTTACAAAGACACCAAAGATACCAAGACCGATTTCGCAACCGATCCAGACCGATCCTTACCGATTCAGCCAAATCTTCGCCGATTCAGGTTATACTAGTTACTTATGTTACTGTTACTATGAAAAAATCACGGGCATTTGGTTGGATCTATGGATCCTTTTTTACCAATGTCACATGTTTTACTGTGATTTAAACAAAACCCTTGAGGAATGGTTGGATTTATTCCTAACATCTCTATTGATTTTAGATTTGTTATATGGTTTAGATGTGCTACTATTAATCCAACCAATACTGTAACTTGTCAGGTTACCTAGGAATCGGTTAGGAACGGTAGGATTTTGTTGTCATATTGGGTATTGGGACTATGGTGTTATGTGGTTTAATTGTCTTTGTAATTTGTTTGAATCTTTCGAAACCTATGTAATTGTTGGATACTTTTAGATTCAGTCCTGTAATCACTCCTAATCTTGAATTGGAGTTTTATCATCAATATATTTGAGGCTTGCCTCTTTTACGAAAAAAAACTTGGGAAACAAATAATACTTCCTCTCTTAAAATTCTAAGTTCTGCTCAGTTTACATAGTGGAGGACAGCTAATAAAGCCTCTATTTTCGGATCTGACGTGCGCCAAAGTCGCTCAAACATTTATATTGACACATAGATTCTTTTCTAACGCATAGATCTTCACATTTTTATCGTGTCTTAGTGACATCATCGAATTCGTCAGCCTGAATATGAGTATGAGTTTGTCTTCGCATAGTACTGAACATACTAGTTCGCATAACTAATGAGTGTGCGGTATTTTGCACCCATATTTCGCCTCTTCTCTTATCGTATTTTCAAAGAAGGAGCAATGAGAGAAACTCTAATATCCCTCTTACCGCACCTACTCATCTTTTCGTATTCCTCCCAACGGACATTTTTCCGGGTTTTCCGCTTAACCGTCTGCACGTATTGGCTCTCACCTTTTCAACCGGCACGTTTTGATTTGACCGGCTGTCCCTCTCTCCTTGGTTTCCTTATTTATTAACCAGGGTGAAGAGAGAGATTTTACTTTTTTATTTACATTCTCTTTCTTCTCTGTGAAATTTCTTCATCCTCATCTGCTCGAACTCTTCAATCCCTATTTTCTCAGAAATCTTATTTGTGTCGATCTTCTTTGGGGATTCATGGAATCTCAACAAAGGTTAGTTTACTCTTACTATCACTGCCGTCTTGTTTTCTCGTCTTTTAAATTTTAGCCCGCCATTGTTGTTCTGCTGCTGCTCTTCTTGCTTTCTGTTACTGTTCATATTTGCTATTGTTCTTCATGTTCCTCTACTGTTTTCGTTGCAACAAAGATTCCTCATCGGGTGTTCTCCGAATTAAGGTTTCAAACCCTAATCCTTCCTCAATCTCTAAATATAACATTGTTGGTGAATCTCACAAGAGAAAACCTTCGCATGACAAGGTAGTAAGAAATACCTTCTTTTCTTTAAAACAATATTGTTACCTCTGTTTCTTATCTGCGTTTTTATTCGAAGGATGCTGAGGGTGAAGTTATTGGCGAGAGAAAGAAAGTCAAGAAACCGCGTCGTCCTCCTGCAATCAATACTTCTCTTGTCGTGCCAGAGCTTAAATGCAAACCTCGCTCCCAGCCACAGGTCTCTTCTGGTGAGGCTATTGATTCTTTCGCCAAGGATGTCGCTCCTAATGTTGCTGCGAGTATCACCGCACCATTGATAAGCACCCCCCCTTCTTGATAATCCTAGTGTTGCCTCAACTTCTCTAGATATTTCTGCGTCTTTGAAGGAGGTTAGTGTTTCTGAGAAAGCCGCACCAACTGAGTGTGATGTCAGTTTTACTTCTGAAGATGTATCTGCATCAATGATAGATATCTCTGCCTATGCTTCTGCGAATATCACCGCACCTATAGTTAATCTATCAATTCCTGTTTCAAGTGATATTGCTGCCGCCTCCTCTATGAGTGTTGTTATGACTATTTCTCCTCTTCTCGTGCTCGCTACTGCCGCTCAGAACGTTTCTGGAAGGGTTGACTCTGGGACTAAACCCCTGTTGGATTTTATTTGTGCCGCTCGCTCATTTATTAGTGATCCATTTCAAGTTCGTATGTGTGATGCACTTGCTAAACTGTTAAGTGAGTCTCCTCCAGATAAATCAACTAGGGGCGAAATCTTCTCTCAGCTGGACCCTAGCGTTAATACTGCCTTTGATCTATTGGTAAGTGTTTCTCCAGCATCATCTTCTCAACTTGTGCTACCTTTTCGCACCCTCATGTTTAATACTATTTCTTTCTTAGGAATCTCGTCGTCGTCTAGTTCAAGCCGAAGGGTTTTCTGAGTCTAGTTATACCATTCAAGAACTTTCTCGCCAAGTTGCTAAATTAAGGGTTGATCTTCTTTCTGAAGCTATTGTAACTGAAAATCTTCACAATAAAAATCAGGAACTCAGAGGTACGCTTTCCCTTTTAGCAGTTACTTTATGACTTTAGCGCACTTATGTTTATTCTTCACATTCCTTCGCATGCTCCTTTTTAAATTGTTTCGCACGTTCGTAAAGACTTAAACCAGAAGCGCGTCGCGGGGAGGTTTACTTATCAGCATTCTGCCGAGGATGCCCGTGCGGATATTGAAAGATTGCAGAGCCAACTAGATCAACTAATTCATAATTACTCATATATGCTTGACCAAATTGATAATATAAAGAACGAAAATCTTCACCTCTATAGTCAAAATGATCTTCTGGGTTCCCAAGTATCCAACCTTTCAGGGTTATTGTATAGTGCTGACTTATGGAATCGAAGTTTATCAGATGAAAATTGCACCCTTACTGAAGAGAGACGATCTTTCTTAAATGAGAAGGTGATCTTTACGCAACAATATCATGCTCTTCGAAAGACTTGCACTGAACAGGAATCTCTTCGCGCGTTAGAAAGCCGGTATGATAGGGATATGAAGAAGTTAACTATGGAGAATGATAAAATTATTAAGAGTAAAATAAAGATGACTGTGAACATGAATAAGTTGCATGAACAACATACACAATTAAAGGAATCTCATGATATTCTGACGAAGATCGCTTCTCTTTCCCAAGATGAAATGAAAATCCGGTCCCGCCTTCAAGGTTTAATAGGTGATGATTTTGATAAGTGTATGGAAGATATGAAAAACAGTGTTCTTGCCTTGTCCCAATATTTTATTCCTCAGCAGGAAGGTAGTCACATAGGGCTGACTGCCTTAGCTTTATTTTTGAAACTTCCTCGTTTAGCGCGAGTTTGTCGCTCTTATGTTAATCTCATTTTCCTTTGTACTCGCAGTGTCCGAGAGATCCTACCAGTCTACCATTCAAAAGTTGAAGTCTGACTTGTCTAAGGCTCACAAAGAGCGCGTGAAGCTCTCTGTGGATCTTTCTTCTTCCCGCGACAGGGCGAGTAGGAGATGCTCGTATCTTGAGAGGTTAATGGAGACTTACATGGAGAATACCAAGAGAGTTGCCGCACGGGAATGCCATATCAAAGCCAAGTCTCTCGCAGATCGAATTTGTCTCAGTAATTCACTCCCTTTGTTGGATGTGTAACCTCTCAATGTGGATGATGATGATAAGATTCCTGAACCTGCTAGTGATTATGATTATGATAGTTGCGATGATGAAGGAGCTTTTCTTCTCAATGATCCACCCAAATAGGATGAAGCTGGTAATATTCTCCCTAAAGAGCCAAATCCTGATGTTGCTCCAGATATTGAAAAAGATGCTGGAACAGGTGATGTTGAAAAAGATGTTGGAACAGTTGATAAAGAAGCTGAGATTCCCGCACCAAGTGATGATTTGCCTCAGAATGATCTTTAGCTTCTTTTCTTCTTTTGTTATTTATGTTTCTGGATACTCTCTAGCATTTGAGTGCAAGTCTTGTTTATCTGTTTTTGCTGTACATTAAAGAAACACATTTCTATTTCTATGCAAAGTTATTTCTAAGAAGGCGAATAATACCTCCCTTATGTTATTCCCATACTTGCCCCTGTTATTTGCATTGTGAGAAATAACATGTGCGTCAATTTAACTTTAGGTATGTTCTGCACTTCTTTCCGCCCTCGTGCATTATCCATCCTATGCGTTCTTTAATCATTATATATGTACTGTATTGCTTTGTGCGCCAAGTTCATTATCTGCAATAAAATAAGCGTTATGGTTAAGGTGGTCTTTGTGTTTTATAATGAGGTCTTATTGAGCCTCCCTAAGTGGAGGTCTTAGTCATCCTCCCCCTGTTGATAGGACTTATATTTGCCCCAAGGTATAATTTTGGTCGTGCGGCAAGATCGCAGGTGGTCATTACCTTTACAAGTAATGACCCATTGATCTTGCCTTATCATCCTTCGTATTATTGCCTCTGCAGGATATATTGACGCGTCAATATCAAAATTCTAATTACTCCCGTGAGTAAAAGTCTTGTGATATTGACGTCTTTGACACAATTCAGCTCCCTAGTGGAGGGTGCTGTCCTTATATTCCCCCTGATTGCCCCTTCAAGGAAGCTTACCCCTACCAGGTTAGGGTGAGCTCTTCCCATCCAGTGATGCCAACAATCAGTTGTGTTCGTGGCCTTTTGTCCCTCCGTCTATATGGCTTATGGTTACAAGACCACACCCTAAGTGGGGTTTCTTGAGGACCGAGTGTATCAGAGTCAGGACTTGTCAAGAATGGCCAGGTACGCCCCAGGCACCCTTGACTCAACCGTGTACCGCGGCGCCCTAATCGATTTTCTACACTCCTTAGGAGAGAGCTTAGTACCTTAATCTTTCGATTAAGGAGTCTCTGCTAGATATGCTTTCGTTTCGCCCCAATTCTCCATGACTCAGGTTCCAGGGATGGTATAGCTTTCGCCCGAGTCATGCATTACCAGGTTTTCCCCCAATTATGACGCGTGTTAGGTCTTATTGTTGCCTCTTGCGTTTTTGCGAACTAGGGTGCACGCCACAATTGGATGCCTAGCCTCCCTAGTTAGAGGTTTTAATTTTTGCTTCCTCGTATTAAGGTTTTATTGTTTCCTCGTTCTTCTGCTTGTATTTTTGTTAATGAAATATGCATTGTTTCGCGTGAAAGAAAGAAAAAAATTCATTTTTATTATTCTTTCTGATTCATACAGTTTCCATTCTTGACGCATACATATCATTTTCTTCCTTATGCTGCATGTTCTATGGATAATATTTCTTCAGATATATTAGGTTCCATGGATGGTCAAGTTTGCGGCCCGTGTTCTTCCCCTCAAGATCCATCAGCTCATATGCTCCATTTCTAACTATCCTTTATATTATGTAAGGTCCATCCCATTTCTTCTCCAACTTTCCATCTCCTCCTCTCTGATAGTGCGGTATTTCTCTCAATACTAACTCCCCTGGCTGGAATTCTCTTTCTTTTACGCGCTTGTTATATTCTCGGGCTAGCCTTTTACGATAGTTCTCTGATGTAGTTTCTCAAGTGGTAAATAAAGTTCGTTCAAAGACTTGTAGAGATTGATTTGAGACTTAATACTAGAAAATATATACAAAATACTGTCACGATATCGAGAGGTACTGAGACTCAAGATTCCACCGATTCTCATATTCATGTGGTTCAACTATCAATTCCAGACAATTATAGCTCATAACATAATAAATATTGACTCTTTATTCTTTGCCAAGGTAGATTTTATAAAAGATTGGTTGTAAATCACAAGCATGACGTATCAAAAATACTAAGACCAAGCATACGCCATCAAACAAAATCACAATAAATTAAGAAAAATCATGAATCAATTTAAAATAGTGCAAAATTCATAAAGGAATTAAATAGATTTACCACCCGCATAGAGAATGGCTTCCTCCGTCATCCCAGTGTTGGGTTTTAGCTCATGATGGTGAGAACAAGCTCAAAATAATAACTCATGGCTTAATAAGGTGTTTTATTGAAGAAGAGGTATGAAGCAGCTGGCTTGTAACAATTATAATTGTTACAGAACCCACTGTTACAGAGAAGAGTGTTACAGAGAAGACCCTAACTAAAATAATTGTTGCAAAACTGTTATAGTTCGAAAGAAAAGGTGACGGTTCTGTTCTTATTCTAACTCTCGACTGCTGTTGATGGAACTCGTCTCTGCAGCTCTCGTTTTTACTCCGCAACTACCCTAACACCTCTTCTCGGTCCCCAAAGTCTCGACCCCTCTTCCAGGACTCGTACAAGCCTTTATATAGCTAACAGGTGCAAAACTATCTCGAGAAATATTTTTTTCTTCCAACGAAAGTCTCGGACTTTCTCACCTTTTCTTTCACCGGAATTCTCTCACACGTATTCTGTTTTGTGTCAATCATTCCCTTTGAATCGACAGCTCCAAATCTAACATAATATATCTTCTTTCACCTCACGTAACTTCTTAATATAAATCAACCAAAACTCTGGAAGCTTCCTCATGCCCTGTTACATAAAGAATACATGTAAGCTGCTTTCTTTCCCATAGAAATCCGAGTACCAAGCTTGTTTCGATTAAACAGGGTACCATCTGTACGTGCCAACTCGAATGATTCTCGTCCAAAACAAAACCAGAAAAGACCGAGCATAATCCTCCTCTGTTCTTTCCAAACTCGACTATATGGTCATTTTTAAACGAACCAAACACCCATGCTAACTCTTCTCAGCCTTAACAAGTCCAGCCCAATAAAAATCTACGATTGAATCTAATTAAAACTCCTTCAAAATCGGTCCAGAAATATGCAGATGGACAAGGTTGTTTTCCCGCCAAAACCATTTCAAATGGGGAGGAAGATGGTGTCCCTTAACCTCTTATGGGGTGCCTTTATCAGTTGGGTGCCCTGGGGTGCAAATAGCAAGTGGCCGCCCCTTAGTAAGTGAATGCCCCTTATCCAAATGAGGGTTTCCTTTAGCAACTGTCCTCCGGGATTCTCCGTGCAACTTTTTGAGCCGATTTTTCCACACATGTTTATTTCTCCAAAAACACCTACAAAGACACAAAAAGACATAATAAATACAAAATCGAGCACTAACAATATATACAATTGAGATTATATCAGACACAAAAATGTGTCTATCAAATACCCCCAAACTTATTATTTGCTAGTCCCGAGCAAATCAAATCTACAAAATAAAATCCTAATCCATTGTCGCAGGCATCGTTGGTTGCATTTAGCGTATGCAACAAGCCTTTAAACCCCTAGGTGGCCCTAGTGGCCGAGTTATAGTCTCGGGAGGGCTTACAAGAGATATACCCACAAAACCTTTACTCCAGACCCTAACTATCTACGCAGAACCTTGGAAGGTACTAAATAATCTCCTTGGTTGGCATACTTATTGACTACAAAAGGAAGTACCCTGATACGAAATTCCAATTGATGTACACGAGTTTGCACTCAAGCATACTAAAATTCATATATAAGTGACAGAGCTCTACTCAGATAGTCGCACTATGGACATCAATATCCGGAGTCAAAACTAATCACATGGATAGATCAAGAAGATGGATATAGAAAAACATAGACGGTTTTGATGTTTACTAAGTGAACGGCGTTTCCCATATCTGTCTGAAGGCCTCCGCCAAAATGAATCTATCCTAATGGATTGAGATACTGGTCTGACTAATATCAACACAACTAGCATATACAATGGAGCCAGTGATCGATAATCCTAATTCTAGTTCAACACAACTGGCATATACAAGGGAACTAATGGTCGACTTTATTCACTGAATTTTTTTTTCCAACTTTTCCGTTTCATTCGTATATATATATATATTTTTTTTTGATCCGTTTGGTCTAATTGGTATGGTGTTTTTTTTTCTTTTTCTTTGTAACTCAATCACTCTAATTCACCGTAGCATTGGTAACAACTTGAATCGTGGGCCCCACCTATTACTTATAGAAACATGGTTTAAAAACAAAATAAAATAAAAATAGAAGTGAAAAGGACTCAACGAGATATGGTGAAACTATCATGTTATTTACAACACCTGAGCTCTGTGCTTTTATGAATAGACTCTTCTAGATGTTTCCATCTAATCAGATTGGTTCCTCAACTCCTACGATCAAAATGCTTCCATCCACTTAGATTAGTTAGTGCAATCCTCAATAGGCATAAATTTATAGGTTCTGGAGTTTATTTATTCATACTGCAACTAAAAAGTTTCTCCCATACCCCCAAACTTAAATCTAACATTGTCCTCAATGTTCTAAAGATAAAATTAAAAGCATGAACAAGGAGAAACTGTTACCATTTGAAGCAGAAGAGATAACGAAAGATATTACCATGTTGCATGAGATTGGGTTACCTCCCAAAAAGTGCTAAATTTAAAGTCTTCAGCCAAACGTCAAATACCACAAAATGGCTAATTACCTTTCAAATCATATATCAATAGTCGAAACAACTGTGGGTCAACAAAAGCAAATAAAATTGCCACAATTATGAGACAACTGCACCAAATCAGAAAAATGAACAGACATAGCACATCCTCATCCAAGGTTTCCTGCAAGACAACTGGGTTTTTCTGTTGTGCCCATTTGGGCTTCATATGAGTTTCTTGACAAACTGACTCATTCGAACAACAAGTCTTTAGAATTTCCTCCTGGACAATATCAGGAGGATCCGGTTGCAGAGTCGGAAGTGACTCAAGTAATACCTCAGGTACACTAAGCTCGAGTCCCAAGTTAGGGTCTTCTAATGGTGATAATTGACCATTGCTACCCCCAAACTTAGGGTAGTCAGTATTCTCGGACAAACCTCTAACTATTGCTTGAATTTCTGGATCCTCAGAGTCTTTAAAATACTCAAGAGCTTCTTCTAGTTCAAAAGTTTGGTCACCTAACTGACTTAAGAGAATTTCCTCACCAAGTTCATCTAAGGAATCACCAAATAAAGTGTCGTCCCAATTATCCTGAGTTAGATCCTGAACTAAAGTGCTAATCATATTCACTTCCTCTAAATCTTCAGAAGGTTGTCTATTAACATTAAAGACATTTAGTTCAGTGGTCATATTACCAAAGGAGATGTTCATAAGTCCGGTCCTACAGTTGATGACAGCGTTAGCTGTGGCTAAAAATGGGGACCTAAAATCACCGGTATTTGAGCACTAGGATCCTGAACAGGCTGAGTATCTAGAACAACGAAATTCACTGGATAAATAAATTTATCAACCTCAATCAGAACATCCTCTATGACACCACGGGGTACTTTGACAGACCTATCAGCTAATTGCAATGTCATTTTAGTCGGTTTCAACTTTCCAAGACCTAGCTGGTTGTATACATGATAAGGGAGTAAGTTCACACTAGCTCCTAAGTCAAGCAATGCCTTATCTACTGAATAATTACCGATCGCACAAGATATGGTGGGGCATCCAGGATCTTTATACTTAGGGGCTGTTTGGTTCAGAAGGATTGAACTTACCTGACCAGCTAAAAAGGCTTTCTTATGGACATTAAGCTTACGCTTTCGTGTACAAAGGTTCTTAAGGAACTTGGCATAAGCAGGCATTTGTCTGATTGCTTCTAATAAAGGGATGTTAATGTTTACCTGCTTAAATATCTCTAGTATTTCGTTGAAAGTCGACTCTCTCTTTATTGGAGCTAACAACTGTGGATATGGGGCTTTGGGTACAAAATGAGACCTGTCGGGAACCACATTGGCATCACTAGAAATTTTATCGGTTTCTTCAGTTAGTGGCTCCTTATGGGGCTCATCTTGGGAACTAGAAGGTGGATCTACAGTATGTCCACTATTAGGCTTGGCTACCCTATTGTCTACCGTTTTACCACTCCTAAGGGTTGTGACAGAATTCACTTAATTAAATGGTTTCGCACCTACTTCATGAACTCCTCTAGGGTTGGGGGTAGTCTGACTATGGAGCCTTCCGTTATCTCTCTCACTTAAGGTCTTAGCTATTTGGCCGACTTAAAGTTCTAGCTTAGCAAGGCTCTGAGCATTAGTTTGAAAGTTATGCTTGGTTTCCTGCTGAAAACTAATTTGGCTTTGTGCTAACATATCCTGAGTTTTTGCTAACATCTTAATAGATTCCTCTAAGCTAGTCGTTTTATTTTCTGGGCCTGATGAATTCTTAGTGTAACCAAAATCTGGGGGAGCATTAGAATTACTAAACTGACCTAGACTCTGGCCCTTAGACCATGAAAGGTTCGGATGGTTTCTCCAACCAGGACTATAGGTTTCTGCATATGGGTCAAACTTCTGACGGTTATCAAACCTAGTGTTATTATAGAGAGCATTGGCTTGCTCTTCATTATTCTTTCCTTCCCAAAAAGGATCTATTCTACCACTAGTATGACCCAATTCTAAGGCTTCTAACCTTTTTTCTATAGCAGCAATTTTGGCATCTGATTCATAGCCTCCTTCTACCCTATTAACGTTTCATCTACCTAGAAGAATTGTTTTCTTGGGTTCCCTACAATATTCCCATTGCTGGGTCTTTTCGGCGATTTCATTCAAAAATTCCATCGCCGCATCAACAGTTTGGTTTTCAAAACCACCAGTGCATAGAGACTCAACCATGGTTGTTGTCGAATAATCTAAAACCTCATAAAGGATTTGAACTAGCCTAACCTTTTCTAAACCATGATGAGGACATTGGGCTAATAAGTCATTGAACCTTTCCAAATACCTATACAAAGACTCTCCCTCCTGTTGAGAAAATGTGCAGATTTGCGTCCTAATAGACGATGTTTTGTGCCCAGGGAAAAACTTGTTCAAAAAGGCAGATGTAAGTTTTTCATATGTTTCGATTGATTCGTAAGCCAAACTATACAGCCACGACTTGGCTTTATCTTTTAAGGAAAAGGGGAATAACCTGAGTTTCAAAGCATCATCATCAAGGTTTTTAATTTTTAGGGTACTACAAATTTCCTCAAAGTCCCTAACATGGAAGTATGAGTTTTCATTTTCTTTCCCTAAAAAGATTGGGAGCATTTGTAGGGTCCCAGGCCTAATTTCATAATTTGCTTCAGTTTCAGCTAGCCTGATACAGGAGGGACGAGTAGTCCTAGTAGGGTTCAACAAAGCTTTTAAAGTTGCCAATTCTGGCACTATCGGGATATTTGGGATTCCATGCAATCACAAAACAAGGCTGACTCAACCAAATCAAACCTAATTTTCTAGCAAACAAAAAGCATGATGATTCCACTTATATTGTTTCTAGACCAGCTTCTATTCTTTCGAAAAGGAACTCGTTACAATCTGAGAAAACCCCTCTGGAATCAATCCGAGTCAAAGTAAGTTGAATCGAGGCGAGGGAAGCTCAGTGGAGATTTGATACCCAAGGCCTCACCGGTTACAAGGCGGCGCAGTCACGCATTCAACTCACATAAACCATCATGAACTTCGAAGTATGCTCAAAAGAGTAACCAATATTTTTCAAACGACTTTCCTATTATGCTCGTTACCCTATCGGTCTCGTTCTAGTAAAAAATTTAGGCTTAGGTTCGCGTTTGGTTTCTTTTTCCTAAGGCGGGCAAGAAGAGAACAGTGATGAAATCCGAACCCTTATCTTGTATGGCCAATCCTTGCCCTTTACTAGGAAATTAAAGCAGCCGTTTTCAAGTCCTCAACATATATGCAAACGAAGGAATACAGTAAACCCGCTGACAGGGGATTCGCGGGTGTTTCGAAAAACTTACCTCCCGTACCAGACGGGCGAAGAACCGCTGAAGTCGACTCGGGCCACGACTCCTATGTCATGTACGAACCAGAGGGGCCGATATCGTAATCACCGTCCTTCTCTGCACACAGTTTTTATTTAAACCAACCCTTCTGTAGGGTTTAAAAATAATAATGTCTCAGTCCAAAAATAAATTCCAAAAAGTGTCCAAAAATAAAAAGAAAAATTACAAAAAATAAATCCCTATTTACAGTTTCTAAAAATAAAACAAAATAACTATATACAAAATCTTCTTCTTCACACCTTTTGGATTCCTCTTTTCTTTCCTTCTTTGGCGATGCTTTCCTTTTATAGTACTTTTTCTTTCCTTGTAGATTCGCTCCAATATGAAAAGAATCGAAAAATACCAAAGGCGTAAAAGAGAACAAAAATTCTAAAAGAAATAAAATAAATCTAAAACCTAAAACCTAATACAAATCCGCGTCGGCGGCGCCAAAAATTGATGTGGTTTTTCAAGTGGTAAATAAAGTTCGTTCAAAGACTTGTAGAGATTGATTTGAGACTTAATACTAGAAAATATATACAAAATACTGTCACGATATCGAGAGGTACTGAGACTCAAGATTCCACCAATTCTCATATTCATGTGGTTCAAATATCAATTCCAGACAATTATAGCTCATAACATAATAAATATTGACTCTTTATTCTTTGCCAAGGTAGATTTTATAAAAGATTGACTGTAAATCACAAGCATGACGTATCAAAAATATTAAGACCAAGCATACGCCATCAAAAAAAATAACAATCAATTAAGAAAAATCATGAATCAATTTAAAATAGTGCAAAAGTCATAAAGGAATTAAATAGATTTACCACACGCATAGGGAATGGATTCCTCTGTCATCCCAGTGTTGGGTTTTAGCTCATGATGGTGAGAACAAGCTCAAAATAATAACTCATGGCTTAATAAGGTGTTTTATTGAAGAAGAGGTATGAAGCAGCGGGGTTGTAACAATTATAATTGTTACAGAACCCACTGTTACAGAGAAGAGTGTTACAGAGAAGACCCTAACTAAAATAATTGTTGCAAAACTGTTATAGTTCGAAAGAAAAGGTGACGGTTCTGTTCTTCTTCTACCTCTCGACTGCTGTTGATGGAACTCGTCTCTGCATCTCTCGTTTTTACTCCGCAACTACCCTAACACCTCTGCTCGGTCCCCAAAGTCTCGACCCCTCTTCCAGGACTCGTACAAGCCTTTATATAGCTAACAGGTGCAAAACTATCTCGAGAAATATTTTTTTCTTCCAACAAAAGTCTCGGACTTTCTCACCTTTTCTTTCACCGGAATTCTCTCACACGTATTCTGTTTTGTGTCAATCATTCCCTTTGAATCGACAGCTCCAAATCTAACAGAATATATATTCTTTCACCTCACGTAACTTCGTAATATAAATCAACCAAAACTCCGGAAACTTCCTCATGCCCTGTTACATAAAGAATACATGTAAGCTGCTTTCTTTCCCATAGAAATCCGAGTACCAAGCCTGTTTCGATTAAACGGGGTACCATCTGTACGTGCCAACTCGAATGATTCTCGTCCAAAACAAAACCAGAAAAGACCGAGCATAATCCTCCTATGTTCTTTCCAAACTCGACTATATGGTCATTTTTAAACGAACCAAACACCCATGCTAACTCTTCTCATCCTTAACAAGTCCAGCCCATTAAAAATCTACGATTGAATCTAATTAAAACTCCTTCAAAATCGGTCCAGAAATCTGCAGATGGACAAGGTTGTTTTCCCTCCAAAACCATTTCAAATGGGGAGGAAGATGGTGTCCCTTAACCTCTTATGGGGTGCCTTTATCAGTTGGGTGCCCTGGGGTGCAAATAGCAAGTGGCCGCCCCTTAGTAAGTGAATGCCCCTTATCCAAATGAGGGTTTCTTTTAACAACTGTCTTCTGGGATTCTCCGCGCAACTTTTTGAGACGATTTTTCCACACATGTTTATTTCTCCAAAAACACCTACAAAGACACAAAAAGCCATAATAAACACAAAATCGAGCACTAACAATATATAAAATTGAGATTATATCAGACACAAAAATGTGTCTATCATTCTCCATATGATGTAGAGCAACTTCTCTATTTTCTTCTAAGTCATCAAGCTTTGTTAAGATTAAGTATGTATTTAAGTTCTTCTCCGATGCTTCTTTTTTATGGTTGGTATGATGACTTCAGTTGGTAACACTTCCTCTACACCATATGTTAGACAGAAAGGTGACATTCCTGTAGCTTCTCTTCGCGTTGTTCTATATGCCCAAACTGTATTATGCACTTGTTCACACCAGCCTTTGTTGTGTCCTTCCAACTTCTTCTTCTATATATCCGCAATTGTTTTATTAGTTCCCTCAGCCTTCTAATTGCTTTGAGGATATAAAGAAGTTGATTTTCCACTTTGGATCTTGAACGTGTTTAGTAGCATCTCGATGTTTTCACCCTCAAATTGCTTTCCATTATCAGAGACTATTTGCGCAGGGATCCCAAACCTACAGATTATATTTTCAAATATGAATGTGAACACATATTTATCTCGGATATGTTGAACTGCTTTGACCTCAACCCAATTTTGTGAAGTAGTTTGTTGCAACAATTAGATATCTCCTCTGCCCTATTCCTGGTATGAATGGTCCCACAATGTCCAAATCCCATTTCGTGAATGGCCATACACTTGTCGATGAGCTTAACTCCGCACCTGGTGCATGTATCCTCTTCCCATGTCGTTAGCATTCTTCGCACCATCTTGAGACTTCTTTCGCATCCACATGCATGTAAGGCCAATAATATCCTTGCATATTTGTTCTGTAGGCTAGTGATCTTCCTCCACTATGGTTACATGTATCACTATAGTGCATCGCCTTTAAAATTTGCATTCCTTCTTTTCGCGTCAGGCATCTGAGTGATGGTCCAAGGTAAGATCTTCTGTAAAGCACGTCCTCTTTTAGCTCGTAATTTGCCGCTAGGATTTTCAATTTGTACGCTTCTAATATGTTTCTTGGCACCTCTCCTTTTTCCAGATATAAGTGGAGTTGCTCTCTCCAATCTTCTTCCCTATCTGCTTGATCTTCTTCTTCATTCTCTACCATCATAACGTCTGCGTCTTCTTATTTTTTCTTGATTGATAAAAAAGAAAGCGTCTCTATCTTTATGTACCGTGCAGTAGGATCCACTAACATAGATTCAATGAAAGCCAGTGCGTCTGCGAATCTGTTGTCATTTCTGCATATATGTCTCCAATCCACATTTTTTATTTTTTTTGAGAGTTCTGTGACCAGTTGCTTGTATTTTTGTCATGATGGTTCATTTGTACTGTACATCCCTTGTATTTGTCGTATTACCCGTTGTGAGTCACTAGTTATTCTGATGTCATCTAACTCCATTTCTACTGCGAGTCTTAGCGCATGTACGACTCCCTCATATTTTGTCTCATTATTAGTGGATGCGAACTCTAATCTGAATGTGTGTACCACTCTTGCTCCCTGCAGTGATATGATCACTATCTCTATACCATTTACTTCTCCATTCGCTGACCCATCTACGAATATTTCCCATTTTTTTGAGTTACACTCTGTTAGAAGGTCTTTGGGGTTTCCCTCTTCTTCATCTATGTCCATCATTTCTTCTACGCCTTCGTCTTCTTGTAATGGAAATTCTGCCAAGAAATCCGTAATAACCTGAGATTTTGGGGAAGACAGTACTTCGTATTTGACCCCGAATTTTTCTACTTGTGCATTCCATCTTTCTATTCTTCTCGATCTCTTTGAATTCTTCAGTAGAGATTCGATTGGTGTTAGCACTTTGATTGGGTGAGCTTGAAATTAAGTGTGAAGATTCTGTGCTGCGTAGACCAGTGCGAGGATAAGCTTTTCGATCTTTGTATAATTTATTTCTGCGGAGTTGTAAGTTTTGCTGATGTAGTAAATTGGTTTTTCAATTCCCTCATCTATGCGGAGTAACACATACCTTAATGCTTGCGGCGTTGATGCTAAGTATATCAACAATTCTTCTCCTGTCTCTGCTTTCTACAAAATAGATAAATTCATCAAATAATCCTTAACACTTTGTAGCGCTTTCTCACATTCATCTGTCCACTCGAATTTCGCTCCCTTCTTCAAGATGTTGAAAAAATGCTTGCATTTGTCGGACGAACGCGAAATGAAACGCCCCAATGAAGCTAGTAATCCATTCAACTTCTGTACATCTTTTACTGTGGCAGGTGATGGCATGTCACGCACCGCTTGCACTTTTTCTGGATCCACTTGTATTCTTTCTTTTGATACAATGTAACCTAAAAATTTCCCTGATGCTACTCCAAATATGCACTTTGCTGGGTTTATCTTCATTTTAAATTGGCGCATCTGTTCGAATATTTCTCTCAAGTTATCAACATGATCTCCAGCCTTCTTGCTTTTCACCAACATGTCATCAACATAGACCTCCAGTGTTGTATGCACCCACTTTGCGAATAGTTTCTCCACCATCCTTTGGTAAGTTGCACCTGCATTTTTTAAACCGAAAGGCATTCTTGTGTAACAATATAATCCTCTTGGTGGGAAGAAAGTCGTGTGTTAGAGCATTGCTCGGTCGAACTCGCATGCGTTGCTATCTCAAGCATGTTTGTCAATGTTAGTGATCAAAACTATAAGTCTTGATTTCTAGTCTACTATAGCTAAGTCTCGGACTAGGATAGAAAGTGTAATTGAGCTCAAGAACTCCATGCAAATCATCATACAAGACGAAGGACTACTCAAGGAACTGGTGGAACTTCATCGACTAAAAGGTATATGGAGACTTGAACTTATCTATCACTCAAAAGTCTATCTACTCTATCTCCTATCTTGAGACAAAAGTCGTTTTTCTATATAAACTTTGATTATACACATTTGCTATTTCGAGCCGAGTTTATCTCGCCTATCTATTTCTCGAAATATGCTTTGGTAATCTTTCTCTTTGGCCAAGTCCATCTTTACCTAGTGACGAAAGTCATGATATGTTTCAATCACTTTGAAAAATGCTTTGACGAAAAATGGTTTGTGAATAACAACTATATAACGTCCTCTAAGAATGTTTCAATGATTGAAATGGGAGTTTAGATTATATAACCAATGTTGGATATAAGCATTGTGTGGCAACACATATATGTATAAGTCATTTTTCCTTGAGCCGAAGTTTGCGAACTTTGTTGATCAAGAGAACCGGAACAAGAGATGTGAACTCAGTCCGCGAACTGGCGGAAGTTCTCGACCCGAGAATATCTGCTGGAGTTTGAGAACTCCTTCCGGGAACTTAAGTCCGCGAACCAAGTCTGCGAACTTAAGCTGGTTATATCTAAAGACGGTTTTTTGTGAACTTATTTATATTAACTAAGGAATGTTAAATGCAAACCGTGGCTATAAAGTTCATGAACCTATTCGAGTGAATCAAATCATTTTTGCTTCGATTGTGTCTTGTGTAGTTACATAAGATTTCCTTGCAATTGAACAACTCTCTAACTAGTTCATTTGAGTCATTTGAACTAGTTATGGTGAAGGAGAATATGGTTGATATGAAAGTGCTCATATGGTTAACCATTTGGTTAACTATTGTTGAACCAACAAATGTACATGTTTGGGTACGGTTACACAAACCTAAAATCGTGCATTTAATTTATGTATAACAAGCTAAGTTTTCGATCCAACGGTTAAAAGATATTAGCTTGAATCTAATTAGGTTTTCATCTAACGATGAATATTGAATGCTTTTTTACCAAGCTAACATTGATTGCAAACCCTGATTTGAAATACTATATAAGGGAGAACTCTAGCAACTGGGAAACCTAATCTCCACACCTCCTGTGCGATACTAGTTGTATTAGCTAGAGTCGATTCTCCTTTAACCTTAGGTTTCTTCTTGTAAACCAGGTTAACGACTTAAAGACTTCATTGGGACCGTGAAGCCAGACCGATACGACTTTATCGTAGTTGTGTGATCTGATCTTGCATCTTCTATCATTTTGAGTACAATCGTAGCGATTGGATTGAGATTTATATCTTCGATAAGCAAGATATAAAAGTAATCACAAACATCTTCGTCTAATCGTTTGTGATTCCACAATATCTTCTTTCGCCGCGTCGATTAAGATTATTGTGAGGTGATTTATAATACTAGGTTGTTCTTCGGGAATATAAGTCCGGTTTATCAATTGGTTCTTGTTCACCTTGATTTATCAAAAGACAGAACAAAAACTTGTAGGTATTTCTATGGGAGACAGATTTATCTATTCCTGTAGACTTTTTGTGTGATACAGATTTGTTTATTAAAGTCTTCGACTTTGGGTCGTATCAACTCTTAGTTGTGGGTGAGATCAGCTAAGGGAATCAAGTGCGTAGCATCCTGCTGGGATCAGAGACGTAGGAGAATAATTTGTACCTTGGATCAGTGTGAGATTTATTGGGATTCAACTACAGTCCTGACCGAAGTTAGCTTGCAGTAGGCTAGTGTATGTAATGGCTTAATACAGTGTGTGTTAAATCTGGACTAGGTCCCGAGGTTTTTCTGCATTTGCGGTTTCCTCGTTAACAAAATTCTGGTGTCTGGGTTATTTCTATTCCGCATTATATTTTGTTATATAATTGAAATATCACATGTTGTGCGTTTGAATCAATCAATTGGAAATCCGACCTTTGGTTGTTGATTGAAATTGACTGATACTTGAACATTGGTCTTTGGAACCGTTCAAGTGATTTCTCTTGTATTCAATTAGACTCGCAGATTTCTATTTGCTTGAGAAAGAATTGAATCAAGAAAGAGAGATTTAACTCTTTGATATACTTAATTAAGATTGAGTCTAGTTGATTCTCTTGAAAGTATATTGGAGTTTGTCCATACAGATTGCTAAGCGAAATATTGGGTGTGGTTGTTGTACCCCCACTTTTTCAATTGGTATCAGAGCAGGAAAACACGTTCAAGACCTTATAAGTCTGTATTTGTAGCGATCTAACTCTATGAACAGAGGTGCTATCTCTATCAACGTACCACCAGTCTTCGATGGCTCTAATTACTTATGGTGGAAAATTGCTATGCGAGCTTTTCTTCAAGCACGTGATTTTAAATCAAGGGTATATGTTGTTAATGGCTATAATGCTCCCGTTGTGATAGTTGGAAATGTAAATGTTCCCAAGGATATTGGTGAATACAACCCTGCCGAGATACTTGTTGCAAAGCAAAATTCCGACGGTTTGAATGCCATCATACATGCCATTACCCCGAATCTTCAGTACCATGTGTCAAATTACACTGAGTCTAAAGAAGTGTGGGATATATTAGAAACCGTATTCGAAGGTAATACCAGTGAAAAGGAAGCTAGGCTTCTAAACCTTAATTCCGATTGGGAAAACCTTTGTATGGCAGGTGAAGAAACATTTGATGAGTTTAATCACAAAGTGTCTGAAATTGTTAATGCATCTTTTGCATTGGGTAAGACTATTCCTGAAAAGGACATTGTGATGAAAATTCTCAGATCGCTGCCATCTAGATACGATTCTAAAAAGCATGCCATCGTTGAGGGAAATAACCTATATATTCTCTTCAGAAATACGCTGGTTGGGAAGCTTAAGATCTTTGATCATGAGCATTCATCCAAATCTAAGGATGTTGCGTTCAAAGCACTAAAAGACACTAAATTACTTGATAAAAGTAAAAAAGTGTACATCTCTGAAGACGATCACTCTGAGACTGATTCATCAGATAAAGATCTTGAAAAATCGGTCTCGATGATCACAAGACAGTTTAGGGATCTTCTGTTGAAGAGAAGTAAACGGTTCTCCAGAGATAAGCCTGAAGCATCATTCAAACCTCATAATCGTGTTCATCCTAAAAATAGGGATATTGACGAAACTGATGACGAGGATATGCCTCAGTGCTTTAAGTGTAAAGGATTCGGTCATTTTGAAAACGAGTGTCCAAATCGTAGAAAATACACTGGGAACAAAGGTCTTGCTGCAACTCTTGATGAAATGTATGACAGCTATGATTCTAATGAAGACGAAAAATCAAGTGTTGCACTTCTTAGTGAAAATATTGATTTTGATAATTGTATCAAGACATACATCAATCTTGATATTCTTTCAGAATAAAACCCAACTAATCTGGAAGAAAAAATTAACCTATTATTTGGAAACTCTATATGTAATGTTTCAGGTTCCACCATGTGTCTTGCTGCTTGCACATCTCAGAAGCCTGAATTTTATCCTAGATTGCACATCTCTAAAGGGTCATGAACTTTCAAAGTGTCACAAGTACAAACACCAATTGAGACACGTCAACAAACTTCAACGAAGAGCAAATTAACTAGCAAACAAGCTTAAACTTTCTTAGAAGACCGCTGAGGTGTGTAGGATTTTATCTTCGTCTAAGAAGTTAGTTTCCAAAGATAAACCAAGACCATTAGAGAAGAAAGTATGGTCAAATCGCTTTCATAGATAGAGGTCTGTGGATTCCTCTCAAAAGGAAAATGGTGGAAAAATTGTTGTTCACCGCAGCACAACTTGATTGTGTTGATTGGTAAATCCTGTCTCATGTGCTTGATAAAAAGAGACAAGATTGTGTACCTCTCAGGTTTTAAGAAAAGTTTTTTTCTTAGTTTTTGTGTATATCAATTAAGGAGGGTTATTCTCGACAATTCTACTCTCTCTAGGGTTCAGAGTTGTGCGCGCACGAACCTGTTAAAAGGTTGCGTGACCCTACATTCCTTTTTTCCTTCCCTGAAACCTATTTTTATCTCAAGACTACTTGTTGAGTTTAAGTTGTGATTTCCTCTCACAAACCCATACACCTATGGATGCTCCAAGTACCATGTCTTCTGATGGAAAGGATGTTAATATGATTGTCAAGCCATCAATCATGAAGGAAAAAGAGAAATCTCTGTTAGCTCCGACATTGAAAAGAAAAAGAAGGAATATGAGGAAGCCTAGAGTTGTTCCTTCAAATTCTCAGAAGTTTTCTGATGTTCTTGAAGTATTGAAAGAGATGCAAAAGGAGATTCATCAAATAAAGGATTTTGTATTTAAGACTCATGAGATTCAGAAGGCCTTGGTCAGATATCAGTCAAGAAGGTTTATTGATATTAACTCCTATCTTCATGAACCTTATGTCCCAATGGCTGTTGACGACAAGGAGTTCGGGGACAATGAAGAACTCTTCAAAGGTCTTAATGCCTAGTAAATCTTCTATTTTTCTTGTTTTGATTAGAAGAATAACTAGAGTTTGGAATAGCAATTATTGTGATTACACATAGCTATGTCCAACGTTTTCATCTTCATGTTTTTAGATTTATTGGTTTAAATTCTAAAATTGTTAGGAAGATGATTTTTGTAGTATTAATCTTTATGGTTTTATATATTTGTAGTTTGTTATGGGATATGAATGTTTGCGTCCGTGAACTGTGTTTTTCCCATACCTTGTCAAAAGTTAAGTCCTTTATATGTCGATATGCATGTGTTGATAAAAGAAGGAATGAACTTTTGACAAATACAAAAGTTAAGCCTATTATGTTAATTATTTATGGAAGATAGGTTAAAATCTTTTGTTTACAAGGATTATGTCTATTGTATGTCATTGTGCAAATGGTGATGGAAAATAGAATGAATCCTTGATTATTCCACAGTATTTGGTCGACCTCCGTTTTTGTGCATATACTGTTTTGTTCCATAAAGTGTCTTATGTTGAGCACAATCGACTGAGTTATTCTTAGTTGTTGCTCCGTGAGGTATTTTATGTCGAGCATGTTCAACTAAATTAATCATCCTCGTTTGGTTATTTAGTTGTTGCTCTGTAAATTTACTTATGTCGAGCATGACCAATTAAATTGATTACTTTTTGTGGTTAATTTGGTTGTGTATTTCGATTAGATTAATTATCGGTTTTCTTGTGATTAATCTAATTGAGTATTTTTGAGTCTCCATAAGTTCACTTATGTTGAGCATTTCCGATTAAATTAATCATGGGTTCTCTTGTGGTTAATTTAATTGAGTATTTTGGATTCAAATTCATACTTATATGTGATATGTTATGTCCAAAGAAATCCTTCTTTTCTTTTGAAATTAAGGTCGCTCTTGTTGTTATTTCGGGAATGACATATTATGGGGGAGAGTTCTTAATTGAACTTGTGTTTAATTGCCAAATCTTTGTGGGGAGTGCGGCTGTGGAATATTTTAGGGGTTATCTTGTATCTTTATAAACTCCTTGATGAATGCATTTAGCTTCAACTTTATGATTGCATCTAAACAAGTTGATATATGCTTTCTTTTGGCCATGAAATGTCTCTTTTGGAAATTTCATTAGGATCCCCTTTTCGTACCTTTACCAATTTTATTGACAAAAAGGGGGAGAATTAATATGTAGTTCACACTACAAATACATATGGTTTTCGGATCATTATGTAAGGGGGAGTGGTTTCCACGTGAGATGGAGTATTGACTAAGGGGGAGTGGTACATATCACCATAGTATTGTTGTCGAAGTTGTGATACAATTGAACTTTGATACTATATAATGATACTATGACACTGTATAACAATGATTGAGAACTTTTGTTTTCTCGTTGTTATAGCTACGCTTCAACAACGATGATGCTGAACTTACAACCTTTGGGATCACTGGAGTACTTGGAAGTGACGAAGATTTCGAGTAATGTTGAAGATTAGGCATGTGGAATTGGATCTACAAAATTTAATTCATTTATTTTTTGTATTCCATATGTATTGATAGTTTTGTCACTAAAATTGACAAAGGGGGAGATTGTTAGAGCATTGCTCGGTTGAACTCGTATGCGTTGCTATCTCAAGCATGTTTGTCAATGTTATTGATCAAAACTATAAGTCTTGATTTCTATTCTATTATAGCTAAGTCTCGGACTAGGATAGAAAGTGTAGTTGAGCTCAAGAACTCCATGAAAATCATCATACAAGACGAAGGACTACTCAAGGAACTGGTGGAACTTCATCGACTAAAAGGTATGTGGAGACTTGAACTTATCTATCACTCAAAAGTCTATCTACTCTATCTCCTATCTTGAGACAAAATTCGTTTTGCTATATAGACTTTGATTATACACATTTGCTATTTCGAGCCGAGTTTATCTCGCCTATCTATTTCTCGAAATATGTGTTGGTAAGCTTTCGCTTTAGCCAAGTTCATCTTTACCTAGTGACGAATGTCATGATATGTTTCAATCACTTTCAAAATTGCTTTAACGAAAAATGGTTTGTGAATAACAACTATATAACGTCCTCTAAGTGAAAAAGCGGGGGTCTAACAACACCACCCAATATTTCTCTTAGCAATCTATATGGACTAACTCCGAAATACTTTGCTAGAGAATCAACTAGACAGTCACACTCAATCTATATAAAAGTATCTCAAGGAGTTAATATCTCTCTCTTGATTTGATTTTTACTCAAGATAAAAACAATAGCGAGTCTTTATCAAATACAAGGAATAACTTGGACGGTACCAAAGACCAATGTCTAAGTGTTAATCAATGAAATCGACAACCACAAGGTCTGATCTCCAATCGATTAACTTTTAACGGACAACCTGTATTATTTCAATTATAAAGATAAACAATATAATGCGGAAAATGAAATAACACAGACACCAGAAATTTTGTTAACGAGGAAACCGCAAATGCAGAAATACCCTGGGACCTAGTCCAGATTGAATTGTATTAAGCCGCTACAGACACTAGCCTACTCCAAGCTAACTTAGGACTGGACTATAGTTGAACCCCAATCAGTCTCCCACCGATCCAAGGTACAGTTGTACTCCTACACCTCTAATCCCAGCAGGATACTGCGCACTTGATTCCCTTAGCTGATCTCACCCACAACTAAGAGTTGCTGCAACCCAAAATCGCAGACTTGATAATAAACAAATCTGTCTCACACAGAAAAGTCTATCAAATGATAAATCTGTCTCCCACAGAAAAACCCTAGGTTTTGTTCCATCTTAAGATATAAAATCAAGGTGAACAGGAACCAATTGATAATCCGGTCTTATATTCCCGAAGAACAACCTAGATTAATCAATCACCTCTCAACAATCCTTCTTGACTACACAAGAGGTTTGTCGAGGAATCACAAATAGTGAGACGAAGATGTTTGTGACTTCTTAATCTTGCCTATCGTAGAACTCTCACGATCTCAATCCAATCAATGATTGTACTCGTACGATAGAAGATGCAAGATCAGATCACACAACTACGATAAAAGTAGGATCGGTCTGGCTTCACAATCCCAATGAAGTATTTAAGTCGTTAACCTGGTTTTAGAGAAGAAAGCCAAAGGTTAGAGGAGAATCGACTCTAGCGAGCGCACTAGTATCACACAGACGTGTGGAGATTAGTTTTTCCCAATGCTAGATGTCTCCTATATATAGTCTTCAAATCATGGTTTTGCCTTAGTTACAAAGCAATCAATATTCACCGTTAGATAAAAACCTGATTTAGATTCAAGCTAATATTTCTCAACCATTAGATCGAAAACTTAGCTTGTCACACACACTTGAGATATACGTTAACTGGGTTTGTGAAAACCGTGCCCAAACGTGTACGTGTATGTTGGTTCAACATAGTAACCCAAAAGGTCAACCATATGAGCATTTCATATTAACCTTGTTCTTCTTCACCATAACTAGTTCAATTGACTCAAATGAACTAGTTAGAGAGTTGTTCAATTGCTATGAGATCTTATGTAACTACACAAGACACAATTGAAACAAAGATGATTCGATTCGATTGAATCGGCTCATGAACTTTATAGACACGGTTTGCATACTGCATTCCTTAGTAATTTAAGTTTCATGTTCAGAGCACATCTTTAGATCATAACCCACTCAAGTACGCAAACAAGTTCGCAGACTTAAGACAACCGGCAGAGTTTTCCAAACTCAGCAGAAAATCTCGGCAAGGAGACTTCCGCCAGTTCGCGGACTAGGTTCGCGGACTAAACACGCAAACGAGTTTTTGGAAAATCCCAGCAGAAATTCTCGGCAAGAGAACTTTCGTCAGTTCGCGGACTGAGTTCGAAAACTGAGTTCGCGGACTTGGCAAAGCCAATTCCTCCGGTTTCTCTTAATCAACAAAGTTCGTAAACTTCGGATTAAGGAATAGGACTTATGCACATATGTGTTTCCACACAATACTTATATCTGTCATTGGTTATATAGACCTAAACTCTCATTCCAACCATTGAAACATTCTTAGAGGACGTTATATAGTTGTTACATTATTTCTCGTCAAAGCGATTTTCAAAGTGATTGAAACATTATGACTTTCGTCATTAGGTGAAGATAAACCCGATCAAAGCGAAACGCTTTATCAACACATGATTTCGAGATATAGATAGGCGAGATATACTCGGCTCGAAATATCAAATGTGTATGATCCAGTCTATATAACATACGACTTTTGTCTCATAAGAAGTAGGAGATAGAAGAGATAGACTTTTGAGTGATGGATAAGTTCAAGTCTCCACATACCTTTTTGTTGATGAAGTTCCACGGTTCCTTGAGTAGATCTTCATCGTTGTATGATGAATCACCATGAAGTCCTTGAGCTCAACTACACTTTTCTATCCTAGTCAGAGACTTAGCTATGTAGACTAGAAATCAAGACTTATATTTTTAATCACTAACATTGACAAACATGCTTGATATAGCAACGCATGCGAGGTCGACCGAGCTATGCTCTAACAATCTCCCCCTTTGTCAATTTTAGTGACAAAACTATTAATACATATGGAATACAAAAAAGATAAACTTTAGTGGCTCCTATTCCATAGTCTAATCTTCAACGTTCCCTGAAATCTTCGTCCTTCCAAGTACTCCAATGATCTCAAAGGTTGTAAGTTTAGCATCACCGTTGTTGAAGATCCGTAGCTATAACAATGAGAGAAATCGAGATTCTCTATCATTATTATACAGTGACATAGTATTATTATGTAACATCAAAGTCCAATTGCATCACGACTTTAACAATAATACTATGGTGATATGTATCACTCCCCCTTAGTCAATACTCCATATCACATGGAAACCACTCCCCCTTACACAATGATCCGAAAACCATATGTATATGTAGTAGAACTACACATTAATTCTCCCCCTTTTTGTCAATAAAATTGGCAAAGGTACAAAAACGGGTTCCTAATGAAATTTCCGAGAAGAGACGTTTCATAGACTAAAAGAAGAAATACGTACCAACTTAATTTAGATGCAATCATGAAGCCGAAGCTAAATACATTCATCAAGGAGTTTTAAGATACAAGATAACCCCTATACAATTCCACAGCCGCACACCCAGCAAGATATTACCATTAAGCACAAGTTCAAAAGAACTCTCCCCCATTTGATGTCATTCCCGAGAGAACAACAAGAGCGACCTTAATTTCGAAAGAAAAGAAGGATTTTTAATTGGACACCAAAAACCATAGGAAAATGATTTTCTATATCCAAAACTCAATCAAATTAATCACAAGTAAACCTATGATTAATTTAATTGGAATACGCAACTAAATCAAACCACAAAAATGATCAATTTAATTGATTGTGCTCAACATAAGTAAACTTACGGAGCTACGACTAAGGTAATCATACAGAGATGACTAACTTAATCATTCACATACTCAACATAAGAAAAACCTTACGAAATATACGACTACATCAACCAATAGAACATAGTTAGTATAGTCGTTCATATACTCAACACAAGAACTTTTGGAATATATGAAAACTCAACTAGACTAATTACAAGAGAACCCATAATTAATCTAATTGATATACAAACAACCAAACTAATCACGAAGGTAATCAATTTAATTGTCAAAAGTTTTGCTCGACAAAAGAATACTTTCGGAGCAAATAACTAAATAACCAACCAAGATGATTAATTTAGTTCATAATGCTCAACACATAGCATCTTATGGAACAACCAACAAATCCAATAAGAATAATCGACTTAGTTGTATCATGCTCAATATAAGACACACAATGGAGCCTTCACGGTAATACAAAAAGAATGGATCAATGAAGATTAATACCGTGGAATACATACAAGGATTTATTCTATCTTTTCATCACTATATGCATAATGACATAATAGACTTTATCCTTGTCACACAAAAGATTTTATCCTATTTTCCATCAAATAAATGACTGTATAGGCATAACTTTTGTATTTGTCAAAAGTCCATTCGTCCTTCATCAATACGAAAACCAATTCATGAACGACTTTACTTTTGACAACATATGGGACCTTCAAGTTCACGGACACAAACAATACATATCCCATAAAAATATCGCAATATCACAAAATCATAAAGATTAATACTGCAATAACATCATCCTCCAAATATTTTTATAATTTAAAACCAAAAACCTAAAAACGTGAAGATGAAATCGTTGGACATAGCTATGTGTAATTACAATAATTACTATTCCAAACTCTAGTAATCCGTCAAAAACAAGAATAAATTCTCATAAGAAGTTTCCTAGGCATTAAGACAAGCTCGTAATGCACATATAAGATGATTTGTCCTTAGAGGGTAGAATCAATCTTTTTCGCCCGGATTTATACCAAGAATAGATACCAAAGTCGTATAAAAAGATTTTATTAACAAAGAAGATCGTACAAAGTCATTAACGACCATGCGGCATAGTTCACATGAAATGATTGTGAACATTCAAGAATTCCATAGTAATGCGTACTACTGCCCATTCTTGAACTCCCTTCTTTGTGATTCACCAACAACATTCTTGTAAAATCTACAAATTTTCTTAGAAGAGTAGTACTCCAAGAATCCAAGTGCCCAATTCCAAGAGAAGTGGAACAAGTGACGAAATGGAGCAAAACACTCAAAAACAAGAGATAGGACAAATACCAATCTTAACTCATCCAAATTCAAGGTTTCTCTTCTCCATTTTGAAGAGAATTCAAAGATGAAGAGAGTCCAAAACGAATGAGATCAATCCGAGTTCGGACTAAGAAGTTACGGCCAAAACAAGTTTACCGAATATCGACGTCAAGTATGCATACGGGTTTGCAAACGAATTTTCGTATCCTGAAGCAGTATGCAGACGGGGTTTGCGAACTTAAATCCATGGATTTTGGTTTTAAATGATGTTATGCATACTTGGTATGTGTACCATGAAGTCCAAACATCCCGAACTAATATTTTCAAACCTAAACATTTAAGAACCTTAAACAAAGATCAAGTTAGGTAGAAATGAACGATAAGCAAGGTACATGGATCATTATAAATACTCAAACAATTAATAAAAACATAGAACTTGCTCAAGTTTATAGACATGCCTTTTTAGAAAAGTCCAATTGAATTCTACCGCCTTACCGAACATAATCTGTGTGCCCCAATTCTCGTGCTTCCCTCACCGTATACATAATAAGGAATTCCTTGGTGAGGATGCACTTACAACACAATCAAGTTGCGTTGGGGTGAACATATCTTGCTCGCCACAAGTGACCTTTGGATTATCATGAAAGAGATCGCTTTTAGAACCTTTCACATCCAATTTCATTTTTCCAAAAAACTTGTTAAGTTCCAACATCATGGATACTGCCTTCTCCATAGTCATGAATTTTCTGGGAGATCATTCCTTTTCACACTCAAAACATCATTGGCTTTCTTTGGTACCCACTTCTGAGTGCGTTTAGGAACAACCGAAACCTTCTTCCCATTACTCTCTTCAAGATTTCTCGGAAGAGAATTGGATTGACTATTCTTTTGCAAGTTAGTCTTTCTCCAATTGGGAGCATCGGATCTTGTCTTCGTCTTTACAAAGTTATTCTTTCGATAATCATTACAATTGTGAAAAGACTTCGTATGACGTTTATTGGAAAATCTAGGATTATCACAGGAATGATTCCTTTACCTAAAGGTTGGACGTTTACAACCCGTAATATCAAGAGTGTTAGCCTTAACATATGATCCCGGTTTAATAACTTCTTTTGACACCCAAACAAGAATATCATGAAGTTTTCCATTCCTTATACGAAAAAGACATCTCCTTTCCAGGTGACCTTTGTTTCCATAATAATGACAAATATAAGGAACGTTCTTACCCGGATTGATGTGTGCTGGTTTTGGAGGTTGATATACTTTTCTCTTTTGAACCTTAACTTCCGGTGAAGGTTTTTCACTTTTTCCATCAGTGAAAACCTTTTGTTGAGAAGAATCACTAGCCTTGACAAATTTTACCTCTTTGCTAATACTTGGAGCATCTATTCCCTTATAGCCCAATCCTCGTGTATCACGATGATTTTTACTTGCTTCTAGCATAGTGGTTAATTTGCTTGAACTAGTAGTGAACTTTTTCAAGTCATCTCAACATCTTGATTTTATCAAGAGCAGCAACTACATCAGCCTCAAGGCGTTTTTCTCGAGCGAGATAAGCGCTTTCTCTGTCATCAAAACTTGTTTGCTGAGAGTTAAACCTTGCTTCAGATTCTGCAAGTTTCTCTTCCAACGAAAAGTACTTTTGATAAAGATTGTCACATTCAAGTGACTTCGTACATAGGTTTACCTCAGAATCCTTGAGGATCGATTCGCAAGAACGATTCGAAAAATAAACACCTGCGTAACATCTTCTCAATTTCTTGTTTCTCGACAGAGAGGAGTCAGAAGAGGTGTGACATGAGAAGTTGTAATCTTCTATCAATATTTGAATCACCTTCATCAGAAAGTTCATCCAACTGTTCTTCTAGGAGTGTTTCCCAATCAACAGTTTTTACATCAAGAGAATGTTTAGATATTAACTTAGGTGTGACAGTTTCTCAGGTGAAACGCAGCTTTCAGAATTATCTGGTGATTTCAGAATTGGTACGTTATTAGAGATAGACTCGTCCATAATTAGATCGCTACAAACACAGACTTTGTAGATGGTGGATTTTCGACAAAGGCTAAAATCGTAAACTCATAATTATACGAAGCTCTGATTCATCAATCAGACATGAGTATCGAGACACGGGTCTCTCATCGAATTCTCAACGGAGAGTACTTTCTCTCAGAGTACATGTAGATATGTAGTCTCACGACTGGACAACGGCATATCTCATGAATACTGAATACTTTCAGTGATTATTTCTATATAGTATCACGAGATGGACGGCTCCTAGACAGCTTGCTCTGCTAGTATAGAGCGATAACGTCTTCAGGAACAAACAACAAGTTTACCCTGACTATATAAATGATATGACTTAGCGACAAGCTCATATCGGGATAATTAATGGTCCTAGATAGCTTGCTCTGCTAGTATAGAGCCACAAAGATAATTATTCCTAATTAAGATTAATTCTGCCGTGACATTCACTACTGAATTCCTAGAATAATCTATTATTGCTCATATTCCATGGTCGAATCCATGACTGGTCCCATGGAATGGCAATAACAATTGCTCATCTTTCATGGTCGAATCCACGACTGGTCCCATGGAATGGGAATAACAATTGTTCTGATTCTATGATCAAATCCACAGCTTGATCTCATAGAATAGCAATAACTATATTATCTCATTACTCCGATTTCATGATCGAATCCACAACTGGTCTCATAAATGGTAATAGATAAATCTCACTTTATTATTCTGAATTCATAGTCGGAAATACAAATGGTGAAGGTGTATTCAACGACGATACACTAACAGTCACCGCACGAACGAGTATTTCAAAAATACAACGAAACGATGAACCTATGCAAAATAGAGAAGAAAATAATAAATAATTAAAAATATTGACCAGGGTGCTGGGAGCACGGACACACGACCGACCGACCGCGTCGTGGTCAATCCCACGCCAGTTTTATATTTTTAATGCATTCTTATTATTTTCCATGATTGGATGAAAATTCTCTCATTTTATCAAATCTCCTTCGTCCGGAGGAAACTCCTCGGTTTCATGACACTTCCATAAATCCATAAAAAATAATATAAAATTAAGGAAAGGAGTGTGGGCGTGACCATTGGCCAATCGTCCCCACACCCCATGGTTCCTTATTATTTTATTATTATTATTATTTCTAATTTCATGAAAAAACTCCTTGATTTCATGGTATTTTTGCACAAATTATCAAATAATAATAAAATAAAATAAATTATGAAAACTTGTGGGACCGGGCCTTGGCCGGCCGGCCATGCCCTAGACGGTCCCACATGCCCCTTTGTTTTATTATTTTATTATTAGTTTTCCTCGAATTCATTAAATTCCTTGATTTCATGGTCTTTCTCTCAAATTAGGAAAAATTCCCTCAATTCATCAAAAATACATGAAAAATACACAAAAATTAGGGAAACTCGTGGGATCGGCCCAAGCCGGCCGGCCATGCCTTCCACAGTCCCACACGCCCTTGTTTTTATTATTTTAATATTTTTTGCTTCCTTGAACTCATGAAAACTCCTTCAATTCATGGAAACTCCCTAAATTCATCAAATTTCTCAAAATTCATGAATTTTTCATAAAATCATCCAAATATTATAAAATTAAGGAAAAGGCACCACGAGACCGTGGTCACGACTGGCCGACCATGCCTTGACCATGGCGGTCCCACGCCTCATTCCTTATTTTATAATTATTTTTCATCATCTCATGGTGTTTTCCTCAGTTTCGTCGAAACCCTAATTTTGGCATATTTTCTCGAATGGATGCTCAATTGCACGCCAGAAAATATCAAAATTCTCAGGAATGAGACACGGACGCCTTGGGGACACGAGCACGCTATCTTGACCGACCAAGATTGGCTCTTTGGCTCACGGAAGCCGGTCCCATCAATTTTCACAGTTTTGACCTAATTTGCACAATTGCTCGTATTAGGTCCAAAACTCTCCCAAACACTTTGGATTTTCATGAAGTGATCATCAGGCGGTCACGGGACAACCCAGGGCCGGTTTCATGACTCCATGGTCGGTCCCTCGCCTCGTCATAATTAATTAGGTTTTCTCACCTAAGGCTCAGACGAGCATTTTTGAATAAATGATTAAGCCAGCATTTAATCATTCTTCCACCAAAAAATCGTCAACTCTTCAAGAGTTCTTCGTATTTGCTCACGTGAGCATATGAACACTACATGGTTGATCCACGGTCCCATGTAGTCGCTCCCTCCTTTGTCCCATGGTTGAAATTCTGACGAACCATGAATTGATCATCAATTGATCAAATTAGGGTTTCTGAATCCAAGGATCGTCATTCCAGATTCTAACCTTAATAATTTTACGACGACCTCATGGTCATTAATTTTATTAATTATGCTCGGTTCAACGACCAGTATTATAATTAATATTTTTGGTACGCTGCCAATAATTCATCAGACGAGCAACACATGCTCAGACGATCAAATATTCAACAATTCATCACATGAGCAACACTTGCTCAGATGATAAATATTTGCTCAAACCAAGGAATATTGGTTCAACAATCAATATTCAACGATCCACCGAATGAGCAATACTTGCTCACTTCATCGTAAGAACTATACCTCTGTCTCATGACATGTTCAATTCATGAGTTTCAGAACATCATGTTCGACACTCAGCAACTACATGGACTCATCGTCCCATCAAACCATGAAGTCATCAATTGACTAACAAACCACGAGACGTCAATCGTGTCACTTAGGGGGATATCACTTAGGGTCTTGGTCTGGCGGTCTACGGCATGTGTGTTCAAACACACGATGGAATGTGAGAAAGTCGTGCAATCAGTTGAAGGAATTCACGAGGTAGTGGGTGGAAAATCGACCAAGTCTCCACACGTTGAGCAACTGGTTTCAAACACGATCTCCACTTCCCCACTCCTTGATTCCATCAACTGTCACACTTCATGGAATCATGGTGTCTAAAATTCCAACAATATAAATAAGTCTCTGAATCATGATTGAATCATCGGCATCATCAGTATCATCAATCTCACGTCAAACTGACAACACGAGATCATCAACTCATCAATTGAGCAACTACTCTCAATTGAGCAATTTCAATCACTCAGAGCTTATCGTATTCAGAATTCACACACCCACAATCTTTGATTACCATTGATTCCACACATTTCTCAGCTTCCCTCCTACAGATCAACCCATCTTATGTTGTGACCGAATTTACTCTGGAACGGTCATTGTCTTGATTTAGGATGGAGTACTACAGATTGATCTCTCGAATCTAAAGCACCCCCTTTGCAGCGGTGCATCTGTGTGAGGTTTAACATTTCGCTCGGTTCGAGGAGTCTCCTCCATACGGTCGTCTCCTCAATTCCTTAAAATCCAGCAAATCGTTTTTCCCATCTACAGATAGGCGACCACAGTGGGAGATCATTCTCTCGGTTGCAATCTCACAATTTCACAAGATGGTTGATCTCAGGTCGGGTTCAGTTACGAATCCTAACACAAACCGTGCTAACACTAGCAACAACAACAATCAGAATATCCCGGAGACAATTCCGACCTCCAACACTGATGGTGGTGACATTACTCCTCCTCACGATGAAGGTCATCCACTGTCCGGACGACACCCTGAAGAAGTCAGGGGAGATCCACCACATATCATTGCTGATCTTATCAAAGCGCATGAGACTCTTGCAAAGAATCAGACTGACATGGCTGCTACACAGAAGGAGCTGTGTAATTATCTCAGAAATCTTACTGATAAGATGTCAGAGAAGACTCAAGAGAAGGTAAAGGAGAAGGAGAAATCCTCAGACGACGATCCTGAAGTTTTTCCAATCCATACAGTAGAAGACGACGAAGTTCACAAAACTGCTGCAGACAACTCATCAGCGAAGGGATCATCGAATTTCATCACTCGCAAGGATCTGGAGAACCTTTTGGAGAACCGTGGAAAAGATAAAACATCGCATGTCCATCGTCATCAACCTCCTTATCCTGCCGCTACGTAGAGGATTCCACTCCCCAAAGGTTACGTTTCTCCAACCTTCACCTTATATGATGGAACTGGCAATGCTAGGGAACATGTCTCTCGTTTTCTCGAATCCCTGGGAGAGCATGAACACAATCATGTCGTCCTTCTCAAGGAATTCTCAAAATCTCTGAAAGGCAGAGCATACACCTGGTATAAGAACATCGCACCAGGGACTATCAATAATTGAGGAGAAACGGTTAACGCATTCTACAGGAAATACTTCTTCGTGTCAGAACAAGTCACCCTCTCCGACCTTGGAAGGATGTTTCAGAGGGTCAGTGAAAATCCCAATGATTATGTGAAAAGGTTCAGAGTCCAAGCTCTGGATTGTCATGACCCAAACGTCACAGAGCAACAACTGGTGGACTTGTGCATCAATGGCATGCTCCCGGTCTACAGGGACTTGCTAAGAAAACCTTCGATTCCAGACTTTCTCAGAGCTTCACGAAGCTGCGAAGAGGTCGGAAACCACTGCACCCGCTCTTTTGGAAAGAACAAAGTCTACAAAGACTGAGGATTCAAAAGACACTCGAGGAAGCAGGCGTTTGATCAACAAGCAGTACAACCTGCAACCTTCAATAAATGCTATCGCGGAAGGGAGTAAGCGAAAAGAAGAACCACAACACAAGCAGACTTCCTCCACCCCTTCAAAGTCACACAAGAAGGAGAATTCGAAAATCCCTCCTCAGCATACGGAAGATCCAGAAGCACCTGATTTTCCCTGTTCAATGGAAGAAGTTAATGAACTACTCGATGCCTGGATTCAATATGGTGCAATTAAATTACCTTATGTCAAGACGGAACCAACTGAAGAGGCCATGGAAAATCCTCGGTATTGCCGTTTCCATAGATACGTCAGCCATCCCACAAGTGATTACAAATTTTTGAAGCGGATATTCAAGGAAAAGGTCGAATCAGGAGAGCTCAACCTGGGGACTGAGGGAGTGCACAAAAAACCCCTCCCAGTCAGAACTTTTACCATCTCTGAACCTCTTGTCAAGGAAGCGGTTCAATCTATGATCGAACATGTCTGCGAGTTGTTATATCTTTCGATAACTCAAAGGAAAGACATGTTTGCTGCACTGAACCACATCGTGTCCGGAAAACGTCTGCTGATCCAAGAAACCACCACCGAATCTTCAGCCACCGACAAAGAAATGTATGACTGGGGACTGCTCAACACAATGCACATTAAAGGAAATGAGTTCAAAAGGGCGTTCGTCGATGTTGGTACCGCTGTCAACATCATCCCTTTGAAAACTCTCAGAGCTGCCGGTATTACTCAACAGGAAGCCACCAACGCTCCCATAGCAATCAGGGACCACGAAGGAATCTCCAGACGCATACGGCTTCATCACTCTCAAAGTTACGGAAAGATTGATCTGCACTGAGGCCAAGTTTTTCATAATCCGGGAAGACCCTGGATACGACATGGTCCTTGGGAAACTTGGATTCATGCTGAAAGGAACGATGCCTTCAACACATCCTGTCATCGACAAGGATTCCGAGTCGGAAGACGAAGCAGAGGACGCACCACCGTTTGAGCATCTGGAAGAAGTAAAAATCTGATGGGACTTACGCAGGAACTTGGAGAAATCCGCACACCTTTGTCAGAAGGTTTCGAGCTCAGGCAAGTCTTATTCCTCCTCTTGCTCCAATATTACCAATGTTCAAATACGCTACTATGGTCCAGGGACTTCTCCCCATGAAAATTTAGCAGTCATCAAAAGCTACGAGTGGGTAACTTCACCTCAGCAATATTACACTCAATGGTTGGGTTCAGAACTTCTTCAAATCGGTCACTCCATCGAGAGGTTTATTGCTGAAGACTTGGCTAAGCATGATCAACACTATGCTGGATACTCTCTTCGCGCGAGTGTCCATATGGCCACAATCGTGGAATTCCATCAAACAGGGAATTCCGAATCAGCGGAAGATATTCAAGGCACGATCGACCAAGCCTAACAAGTTTCATGAAGGGGACCTGGTTCTCAAAGCAGTTCAGCGCGGTCTTCATTCTACAAGGAACTCCAATTGGGAAGGACCATTCATGGTCGCTGAGTCCGTGGCCGGAGGATACTACAAATTGACCAACACAGATGGCAGAACCCTACCAGTAATTCACGAAAATTGGCTCAAGGCGTTTATCTGAAATTATTGGACATTTAAGGTATTGGGCGTTTGAAGCACTCATGGCGTTGGGATTTAACATTTAGGATTTTCTTTCATTTGTATTTCAATTCCTCCAAAACATTTGCAATACTTGCAATCAGTATTTGAATTCAGCAATTTATCAAAATTCAGTTCATATTTCGTAAAAGAAAATCTCTATCAAATCTACAAGAAAATCCTAACCATCAGTCAATCCAAAACCATCTAAATATCAAAACCCAAGTATAAACCTCACATCTCTCAGAAGTTCAGAAGTTCAAGAGATCAGCAAGAAAAGGCTTTCGCTCATCAGCATCCTTCAAGATTTGCAAAGCCGCCCTCTCCTTGTTCAACTCCTCGGTCAGCTTGGCAATCTTGTCCTCCTTCTCCTTCACAGCATCATTGGAAAGGGTATGTTCTTCTCACATGAATCCTTGATAACGTTTATTTGCTTACGAAGCCATTTCACGTTGAGGCCAAGTCTTTCTGAATTCTCCAAGTTAAACTCCCAATCAAAGAGTATATCTGGAGTCACGGTATTCCTGGGTCTCGTATGCATATCACTCACGACACGCAAGATAACGCCTACTTGCATGGTTAAAGCATAAGCACGCCCAGGGTTCCTGTCAACGATCATGTGGCCAAACTTCTTCCATATCGTCTCGTACAAGCGTGCATATCCAATGGGAACGCTGAATCCACCGACCAGTTCATGATGGGAGTGAAGTGTTAAAGGGAGGATCGAAAGCAACCCCTGCAGTTGGATATTCATACACTATTATACGGTTTCTCACTGGAGCAGCTTCCACGACCAAAGCAACAGTTCCTTCGGTATTCTCCGTGCTATCTCGGTTTCTTCTATCACTGAGGCAACAACCATCTGGTTTCCATAACAGCAGCGACCTTCTCATGGCCTGAAGTGCAGGGATGGTTGTCTCTTCATCAATAACTTCGGAAGGGTTAGAGTTGTCATCGTTGGCTCCAGTATCCTCAACTTCGGTATTTAGCACCTAATACGAAGATTACATGAGGTTAGAGTCACGAAGCCAAAGGAGATTATGAAACACAGTATACCGCAAGGAAATATCATCAAGTTCATCATACTACATTCAAGGCACGAGCAAATAACATGAAAGTCATGAAAACACATTTTACGATGAGTCCGTCTGAAGAAACTGAACTCTGCCCTGTACTAAGAGACGAACTGGGAGCAATCTACAAGGAATCGAGGAGGTCATATTCCATTCTCTTCGTATGGATGTCCTCTATGACATGTCAAAATTTCATGACAATCCGATGAACGAGCGAGTAGATGTGGCCAAAATATCAAGTGATGCGCAATCTGAAAAAGTTCTGGAAGTCTCCTGGAAGTTTACTATTTCGCCTTTTTCAGGCTCTGAACGTGCTCAAAACTTAAAAATTCTTTAAAGCTTGGAAATTTTCCGGGCTTGAATTTGCACATGCAGATCATCAAAATCCGACTCCGGACGAAGATTCTACAGCGTTTACTAAAAAGCTGGGTTCTGAATTTTCTGACGACAAATTCGACTAAGTTTTCACATATTCACATGGGTTCTCATTCATTCATTACAAGTCAGCACTTTTATACTTCTATGAAGAATATACAGGATATATACTTACTTGAGGAGTCTCCAAAGTGTCCAAGGGGTTGGAATTGTCCACATCAACGACAAGAGGAACATCACTTCCATCCGGCTCCGAATCTTGGGAATTACCTCCATTCCCATTCCCAGAGGATGATTGAGTTCCAGAATTCTCCATCTCCATGACGACATCCTCCTGTACACGTCCTTTACAATCAATATTTTCATCTATGAAGCACCCATTTGAACATGTGAAGAAATACTTACAGTTTCTTCGTCACTCAAATCAGCGATTGCTTGTTCAGTAGCAGAAAATTGAAGACCTTCAAGACTTGATGAGGAGTAAAATTCTGCAACAAAATTAACAACGTTGGCTTCATGATTCTAATGTTAATAGCAATGAAAGTCACGGTGAGAAATATTGGGAACTCACCAAAGCACCAACTGGGGACTTTACGGTATTAGGTAACAGCTTATAACCTTTATGCCTGCCTTCTCCGCCATGAATAACCGCCTCAGTCTCTGAGAAATCTACACCGATTCGAGGTCGTATATTACGACCGTCCTGTGGTGAAATCCAGTAATATAATCAGAATACAGTTCTTATAATTTCGTGAAGATTATATGAAGAAACATACCTGAGAGCATCCTGGAGACGACTTTCGTTTATCACCAGAAAGATACTTCAATCTTGGTCGACTGGAAATCATCTCAGCCGAAGGAAGATCCTTGAATGGAGGTCTGGGAAATCTTACAAAGCCACGCAAACGCCCAAGTTGCTGATCCCAGAATTCTACATAACCTGGGGTTACATAGGCGAATCTATCAGAACCAGGAAACCAGTAGCTACTCCCTTCCACGTGAGTATGATCCAAATGAGTCCTGAGTTGCTCAACTGATGGCTTCCTTCTCCGTATGGTTGGAACACACTGATCCATACCCATTTGTCGAGCTGCTCTATCAATATTATACTCCTCCACTGAAAGCTCTCCAAACGTGACTGATAGCAAATGACCAGGAGTGCAACTCAACATGAAAGATCTTTCGCCATCACTCAGATGCGCACCAGACGTCAAACTCGTGCCTTCTCCAGTATTGAAAGTCATCGGCTGAGAAACATAATCAGGGACTGACACCCACGGGCGAAAATTGAACTCAGATTCTTCATCTAACACATCAATAAACGTATTTTAGAACGAGGCTGCTTGGTGGACCAACGCATGATCCTAGCATTATCTTTCTCAGGGAAAGTATGGCGCGCATCAGTATTCGGTCCTTGCAGAACATTACGTGGAGTAGGTGCATAATTCTTAAAATGCTCCCACATCAAAGCTTGAAGAAACATCGTGTTGGCATAACACTCAATCTTCATAGAGCCGTTCGACACACTGGAGTCTATAATCAAGGAGTCCAGGTTGTAATACAAGGAGCCTAAGAATAAACTACCTATCGGAAGTTGCTCACCTTGAGCCATCTTAATAGCAAAGGGAATCACAAAAGGCTTCAACAAGTTTCCACTGTCTTCAAAAACGTCTCTGGACAACCATAAACATAAGAAAGCAGCAATGGGTAACATACCGTCGATGGGTTTATCAGAAACCTCGTCTTTGGGCCACCAGTGTGTCAACCAGGAAGCATAGCATCCTTTACTACCAGCCTTATTCGCTTTCTCCATTGCAGCTGTCAAGACATGAGAAACGCGGTCTCCTCATCTGAAAGATCCCCAGGAAGATTGCCCGTGATCGGGAGATGCATCAGAGCCGCCACGTCTTCCAAGGTAATGGTAAACTCTCCCCATCTACATATGAAAGTGTGAGTGGGAATGCACCAGCGAGCAAACAGAGCCACAATACCACTTGCGTCATGATAAATGAACAACTCTCCAGAAGCTTGAATAGCTCTCGTCACCTGCGCCTGGTCGAGCATAGTCCTCACATGAGGAAAACCCAACATATGCCTCGCCCAGCCGGCAAATTTCTCCAAAGGTCGTCGAGAAAGCTTAAACTCTATGATTGATGAGGCGAAGACCCCTCGTTCAAGACAAAATCGAATCACTGTCTTAGGAGTCACCAATTTCTTCTGAGTAACAGTTCTGGGATTTATCAAAAGACGATACACTGGGGATTTCAAATGTTGCTCAGCTCCTGGAATATCTTTTTCAAAGAATGCATCATCTATGTTCGGGACATTCTTAATCCCAGGGATTTCGTCTTCGTCTCCCCCAACGGAAGTTTCATCCATGCATGTCTCATCTCTGGAGATACCATCATCAACGCACATCTCTTCCCTCGAGGCGTCGTCAGCTTGGGAATTGGACATCTTTGCTAAGTAGCTGAAAATTCTACTTCAGTATGTCGTCCAGATATAAATCAAGGAAATACAAGCAAAAATGGTAACTCTTAACTCTTACCTTTTATACTTCCACTAACAATAGTGATAGTAATGCTAGAGTTAACACCTCAAAATCGTGCGTCTCTTTGAAACCTGCGATAATGAACGAGACTTTATTAATTTCCGAGACTGATTTTCATGAAATCGCGAACACAATTTTCATAATGTGAACATTCACACAACTGACCTATGAAGTTTATAACAATAAAATATATCATCATATTTTGCACAATATATGTCACGGCTGCATATATATATAAATTATTTTTCCTTCGTATCGTCATTATTTGTCTTTAAAACGAAGGTTTATTTCAAAAAATATTGTGAAAGCTCACATCTCATACATATGATAAAGTTTTGTATTTACATGAAAGCTCATAAGCAAAATTTTATCACTGGACACAAGTTCATCATACATATTTCCCTTCGTGTCATCGTTATTTGTCTTTAAAACGAAGGATTATTTCGATTTCATGAAAATTCACTTCTTTTATGATAGAACCTTGGTACACATGAAAGCTCATAAACTAAGTTTTATCACTGAACCTAGGTTCATATACTAAAAATAAAATAAAAAATCTCTCCTAAATCAGGGATTATAGTTAGTTTTCAAAACTAACGATCGAACGAACATATATTTTCAAAAAACGAGGGTTTTTCATAAAACTCACACTAATATACACACATGTATATAACTTCATCATGATCAAAGCATGAACAACTCATGAGGTCATAAACATTAGCAAAAAAAAATAAAAAAATAACCTAACGTGCGGCGGCCGTAATTTGGCCGGACGACGGTCGGACGGCGCCGGCGATCGGTGGCGGCTGGCAGCTCCGTCGGAAAAAACCCCCTTCCCTTGCGTGAAGGTGATGAAGGTTCTGGTCGTGTGTGAGGAAAATAAAAAAAAAAAGATTAATCCCTTTTATATCAATTTTATTTCCAAAACCTAATTTTCTAAGGATTTCCTTATTGGGCCCGACCCGCGAATCCTAACCGACCACGGACTCGTCGTCCAAACCAGCGGTTCAACACCAATTTATGCTCATCAAACGATGCTCCAATCATGACATTGAAGCCTTCATCAAGTCGTGGTTTTCTCATGCTCCCTAAATCCGGTAATGTCTCAACTTACGACTAAGTTCAATTACTGGTATTATTATTTATGGCCGGAAAATCACCATTTAATGTTGACTGAGGAACACAGCTTTCCTCAGTAAGCAGGGGACTTAATGTAGATGGTGGATTTTCGACAAAGGATAAAATCGTAAACTCATAATTATACGAAGCTCTGATTCAGCAATCAGACGTGAGTATCGAGACACGGGTCTCTCATCTAATTCTCAACGGAGAGTACTTTCTCTCAGAGTACATGTAGATATGTAGTCTCACGACTGGACAACGACATATCTCATGAATACTGAATACTTTCAGTGATTATTTCTATATAGTATCACGAGATGGACGGCTCCTAGACAGCTTGCGCTGCTAGTATAAAGCGATAACGTCTTCAGGAACAAACAACAAGTTTACCCTGACTATATAAAGGATATGACTTACCGACAAGCTCATATCGAGATAATTAATGCTCCTAGATAGCTTGCTCTGCTAGTATAGAGCCACAAAGTTAATTATTCCTAATTAAGATTAATTCTGTCGTGACATTCACTACTGAATTCCCAGAATAATCTATTATTGCTCTTATTCCATGGTCGAATCCACGACTGGTCCCATGGAATGGCAATAACAATTGCTCCTATTCCATGGTCGAATCCATGACTGGTCCCATGGAATGACAATAACAATTGTTCTGATTCTATGATCGAATCCACGACTTGATCTCATAGAACAACAATAACTATATTATCTCATTACTCCGATTTCATGATCGAATCCACAACTGGTCTCATAAATGGTAATAGATAAATCTTAATTACTCTGATTCTATGGTCGAATCTACGATCCCATGGAATGGTAATGCTCACTTTATTATTCTGAATTCGTAGTCGAATCCTCAGCTGATCCTATGAATTAATAATAAACATTTTATTACTCAGTTTTGTGAATTATTCTCCACTGAATTCCACAATTAGTAATAAATAATCAACACCTGGGCGTCTGAGCTACCTCTAAGTAAGCCCCGATTCAAATGGTGAAGGTGTATTCAACGACGATACACTAATAGTCACCGCACGAACGAGTATTTAAAAAATACAACGAAACGATGAACCTATGCAAAATAGAGAAGAAAATAATAAATAATTAAAAATATTGACCAGGGTGCTGGGAGCACGGACACACGACCGACTGACCGTGTCGTGGTCAATCCCACGCCAGTTTTATATTTTTAATGCATTTTTATTATTTTCCATGATTTGATGAAAATTCTCTCATTTTATCAAATCTCCTTCGTCTCGAGGAAACTCCTCGGTTTCATGGTACTTTCATAAATCCATAAAAAATAATATAAAATTATGGAAAGGACTGTGGGGCGTGATCATTGGCCAACCGGCCATGCCTTGGTCCCAACTGGCCCCACACCCCACGGTTTCTTATTACTTTATTATTATTATTATTATTATTATTTCTAATTTCATGAAAAAACTCCTTGATTTCATGGTATTTTTGCACAAATCATCAAATAATAATAAAATAAAATAAATTATGAAAACTTGTGGGACCGGGCCTTGGCCGGCCGTCCATGCCCTAGCCGGTCCCACACGCCCCTTTGTTTTATTATTTTATTATTAGTTTTCCTCGAATTCATAAAATTCCTTGATTTCATGGTATTTCTCTCAAATTAGGAAAAATTCCCTCAATTCATCAAAAATACATGAAAAATACACAAAAATTAGGGAAACTAGTGGGATCGGCCCAAGCCGGCCGGCCATGCCTTCCACAGTCCCACACGCCCTTGTTTTTATTATTTTAATATTTTTTGCTTCCTTGAACTCATGAAAACTCCTTCAATTCATGGAAACTCCCTAAATTCATCAAATTTCTCAAAATTCATGAATTTTTCATAAAATCATCAAAATATTATAAAATTAAGGAAAAGGCACCACGAGACCGTGGTCACGACTGGACGACCATGCCTTGACCATGGCGGTCCCACGCCTCCTCATTCCTTATTTTATAATTATTTTTCATCATCTTATGGTGTTTTCCTCAGTTTCGTCGAAACCCTAATTTTGGCATATTTTCTCGAATGGATGCTCAATTGCACGCCAGAAAATATCAAAATTCTCAGGACTGAGACGCGGACGCCTTGGGGACATGATCACGCTATCTTGACCGACCAAGATTGGCTCTTTGGCTCACGGAAGCCGATCCCATCAATTTTCACAGTTTTGACCTAATTTGTACAATTGCTCGTATTAGGTCCAAAACTCTCCCAAACACTTTGGATTTTCATGAAGTGATCGTCAGGAGGTCACGAGACAACCCAGGGCCGGTTTCATGACTCCATGGTCGGTCCCTCGCCTCGTCATAATTAATTAGGTTTTCTCACCTAAGGCTCAGACGAGCATTTTTGAATAAATGATTAAGCCAGCATTTAATCATTCTTCCACCAACAAATCGTCAACTCTTCAGGAGTTCTTCGTATTTGCTCACGTGAGCATATGGACACTACATGGTTGATCCACGGTCCCATGTAGTCGCTCCCTCCTTCGTCCCATGGTTGAATTTCTGACGAACCATGAATTGATCATTAATTGATCAAATTAGGGTTTCTGAATCCAAGGATCATCATTCCAGATTCTAACCTTAATAATTTTACGACGACCTCATGGTCATTAATTTTATTAATTATGCTCGGTTCAACGACCAGTATTCTAATTAATATTTTTGGTATGCTGCCAATAATCCATCAGACGTGCAACACATTCTCAGACGATCAAATATTCAACAATTCATCACATGAGCAACACTTGCTCAGATGATAAATATTTGCTCAAACCAAGGAATATTGGTTCAACAATCAATATTCAACGATCCACCGAATGATCAATACATGCTCACTTCATCGTAAGAACTATACCTATGTCTCATGACATGTTTAATTCATGAGTTTCAGAACATCGTGTTCGACACTCATCAACTACATGGACTCATCGTCCCATCAAACCACGAAGTCATCAATTGACTAACAAACCACGAGACGTCAATCGTGTCACTTGGGGGGATATCACCTAGGGTTTTGGTCTGGCGGTCTACGGTACGTGTGTTCAAACACACGATGGAATGTGAGAAAGTCGTTCAATCAGTTGAAGGAATTCACGAGGTAGTGGGTGGAAAATCGACCAAGTCTCCACACGTTGAGCAACTGGTTTCAAACACGATCTCCACTTCCCCACTCCTTGATTCCGTCAACTGTCACACTTCATGGAATCATGGTGTCTAAAATTCCAACAATATAAATAAGTCTCTGAATCATGATTGAATCATCGGCATCATCAGTATCATCAATCTCACGTCAAACTGACAACACGAGATCATCAACTCATAAATTGAGCAACTACTCTCAATTGAGCAATTTCAATCACTCAGAGCTTATCGTATTCAGAATTCACACACCCACAATCTTTTATTACCATTGATTCCACACATTTATCAACTTCCCTCCTACAGATCAACCCATCCTCTCTTGTGACCGAATTTACTCTAGAACGGTCATTGTCTTGATTTAGGCTGGAGTACTACAGATTGATCTCTCGAATCTAAAGCACCCCCTTTGCAGCGATGCCTCTGTGTGATTTTTAACATTTTGCTCGGTTCGAGGAGTCTCCTCCGTACGGTCGTCTCCTCAATTCCTTAAAAACCAGCAAATCGTTTTTCCCATCTACAGACTTATAAGGTCTTTAATGTGTTTGCCTGCTCTGATACCAATTGAAAAAGCGGGGGTCTAACAACACCACCCAATATTTCGCTTAGCAATTTGTATGTACTATCTCCGAAATACTTTGCTAGAGAATCAACTAGACAGACAGACTCAATCTAGATGAAATTATCTCAAGGATTTAATATCTCTCTCTTGATTTGATTTTTACTCAAGCTAAAAACAATAGCGAGTCTTTATCAAATACAAGGAATAACTTGGACGGTACCAAAGACCAATGTCCAAGTGTTAATCAATGAAATCGACAACCACAAGGTCGAATCTCCAATCGATTAACCTTTAACGACAACCTGTATTATTTCAATTATAAAGATAAACAATATAATGCGGAAAATGAAATAACATAGACACCAGAAATTTTGTTAACGAGGAAACCGCAAATGCAGAAAAACCCCGGGACCTAGTCCAGATTGAATACACACTGTATTAAGCCGCTACAGACACTAGCCTACTCCAAGCTAACTTCGGACTGGACTATAGTTGAACCCCAATCAGTATCCCACTAATTCAAGGTACAGTTGTACTCCTACGCCTCTGATCCCAGCAGGATACTACATACTTGATTCCCTTAGATGATCTCACCCATAACCAAGAGTTGCTGCAACCCAAAATCGCAGACTTGATAATAAACAAATATGTCTCACACAGAAAAGTATATCAAAGGATAAATCTGTCTCCCACAGAAAAACCCTAGGTTTTTGTTCCGTCTTAAGATATGAAATCAAGGTGAACAGGAACCAATTGATAATCCGGTCTTATATTTCCGAAGAACAGCCTAGATTAATCAATCACCTCTCAACGGTCTTACTTGAATACACAAGAGGACGTCGAGGAATCACAAATAGTGAGACGAAGATGTTTGTGACTTCTTTATCTTGCATATCGGAGAACTCTCACGATCTCAAGCCAATCAAAGATTGTACTCGTACAATAGAAGATGCAAGATCAGATCACACAACTACGATAAAGGTAGTATCGGTCTGGATTCATAATCCTAATGAAGTCTTTAAGTCGTTAACCTGGTTTTAGAGAAGAAAACCAAAGGTTAGGGGAGAATCTACTCTTGCGAGCGCACTAGTATCACACAGACGTGTGGGGACTAGTTTTGCCCAATGCTAGATGTCTCCTATATATAGTCTTCAAATCAGGGTTTTGCCTTAGTTACAAAGCAATCAATATTCACCGTTAAATGAAAACCTGATTTAGATTCAAGCTAATCTTTCTCAACCGTTAGATCGAAAACTTAGCTTTTCACACATACTTGAGATATACGTTTACTGTGTTTGTGAAAACCGTGCCCAAACGTGTACGTGTATGTTGGTTCAACATAGTAACCCAAAAGGTCAACCATATGAGCATTTCATATTAACCTTGTTCTTCTTCGCCATAACTAGTTCAATTGACTCAAATGAACTAGTTAGAGAGTTTTTCAATTGCTATGAGATCTTATGTAACTACACAAGACACAATTGAAACAAAGATGATTCGATTCGATTGAATCGGCTCATGAACTTTATAGCCACGGTTTGCATATTGCATTCCTTAGTAATTTAAGTTTCATATTCAGAGCACATCTTTAGATCATAACCCACTCAAGTACGCAAACAAGTTCGCGGACTTAAGACAACCGGCAGAGTTTTCCAAACTCAGCAAAAAATCTCGGCAATGAGACTTTCGCCAATTCGCGGACTAGGTTCGTGGACTGAGTTCGCGGACTAAACACGCAAACGATTTTTTGGAAAATCCCAGCAGAAATTCTCGGCAAGAGAACTTCCGTCAGTTCGCGGACTGAGTTCGCAAACTGAGTTCGCGGACTTGGCAAAGCCAATTCCTCTGGTTTCTCTTAATCAACAAAGTTCGCAAACTTCGTATTAAGGATATGACTTATGCACGTATGTGTTTCCACACAATACTTATATCAACCATTGGTTATATAGACCTAAACTCTCGTTCCAACCATTGAAACATTCTTAGAGGACGTTATATAGTTGTTATACTATTTCTCGTCAAAGCGATTTTCAAAGTGATTGAAACATTATGACTTTCGTCATTAGGTGAAGATAAACCCGATCAAAGCGAAACGCTTTACCAACACATGATTTCGAGATATAGATAGGCGAGATATACTCGGCTCGAAATATCAAATGTGTATGATCCAGTCTATATAGCATACGACTTTTGTCTCATAAGAAGTAGGAGATAGAAGAGATAGACTTTTGAGTGATAGATAAGTTCAAGTCTCCACATACCTTTTTGTTGATGAAGTTCCACGGTTCCTTGAGTATATCTTCGTCGTTGTATGATGAATTTCCATGAAGTCCTTGAGCTCAACTACACTTTTCTATCCTAGTCCGAGACTTAGCTATGTAGACTAGAAATCAAGACTCATAGTTTTGATCACTAACATTGACAAACATGCTTGATATAGCAACGCATGCGAGGTCGACCGAGCTATGCTCTAACACTAAGAATGCCCCAATGATTGAAATGAGAGTTTAGATTATATAACTAATATTGGATATAAGCATTGTGTGGCAACACATATATGTATAAGTCCTTTTTTCTTGAACTGAAGTTTGTGAACTTTGTTGATCAAGAGAACATGAACAAGATCCGGGAACTCATTCCGCGAACCCAGTCCGCGAACTGGCGGAAGTTATCGACCCGAGAATATCTGCTGGAGTTTGATAACTCCTTCCGGGAACTTAAGTCCGCGAACCAAGTCTGCGAACTTAAGCTGGTTATATCTAAAGACGATTGTTTGTGAACTTATTTATATTAACTAAGGAATGCTAAATGCAAACCGTGGCTATAAAGTTCATGATCCGATTCGAGTGAATCAAATCGTTTTTGCTTCGATTGTGTCTTGTATAGTTACATAAGATTTCCTTGCAATTGAACAACTCTTTAACTAGTTCATTTGAGTCATTTGAACTAGTTATGGTGAAGAAGAATATGGTTGATATGAAAGTGCTCATGTGGCTAACTATTTGGTTAACTATTGTTGAACCAACAAATGTATATGTTTGGGTACGGTTACACAAACCTAAAATCGTGCATTTCATTTGTGTGTAACAAGCTAAGTTTTCGATCCAACGATTGAAAGATATTAGCTAGAATCTAATCAGGTTTTCATCTAACGGTGAATATTGAATGCTTTGTTACCAAGCTAACATTGATTGAAAACCCTGATTTGAAAGACTATATAAGGGAGAACTCTAGCAACTGGGAAACCTAATCCCCACACCTCCTGTGTGATACTAGTTGTATTAGCTAAAGTTGATTCTCCTTTAACCTTAGGTTTCTTCTTGTAAACCAGGTTAACGACTTAAAGACTTCATTGGGATTGTGAAGCCAGACCGATACTACTTTCTCGTAGTTGTGTGATCTGATCTTGCATCTTCTATCGTTTTGAGTACAATCGTAACGATTGGATTGAGATTTATATCTCCGATAGGCAAGATATAAAATTAATCACAAACATCTTCGTCTCATCGTTTGTGATTCCACAATATCTTCTTTCACCGCGTCGATTAAGATTATTGTGAGGTGATTGATAATACTAGGTTGTTCTTCGGGAATATAAGTCTGGTTTATCAATTGGTTCTTGTTCACCTTGATTTATCAAATGACGGAACAAAAAATTGTAGGTATTTCTGTGGAGACAGATTTATCTATTCCCGTAGACTTTTCTGTGTGATACAGATTTGTTTATTAAAGTCTTCAACTTTGGGTCGTCGCAACTCTTAGTTGTGGGTGAGATCATCTAAGGGAATCAAGTGCGCAGTATCCTGCTGGGATCAGAGACGTAGGAGCATAATTGTACCTTGGATCAGTGTGAGATTGATTGGGGTTGAACTACAGTCCAGACCGAAGTTAGTTTGTAGTAGGCTAGTGTCTGTAGCGGCTTAATACAGTGTGTGTTCAATCTGGACTAGGTCCCGGGGTTTTTCTGCATTTTGCGGTTTTCTCGTTAACAAAATTCCGGTGTCTGTGTTATTTCTATTTCGCATTATATTTTGTTATATAATTGAAATATCACAGGTTGTGCGTTTGAATCTATCAATTGGAAATCCGACCTTTGGTTGTTGATTGAAATTGATTGATACTTGAACATTGGTCTTTGGTACCGTTCAAGTGATTTCTCTTGTCTTCAATTAGACTCGCAGATTTCTATTTGTTTGAGAAAGAATTGAATTAAGAAAGAGAGATTTAACTCTTTGATATACTTTATTAAGATTGAGTCTAGTTGATTCTCTTGAAAGTATATTGGAGTTTGTCCATACAGATTGCTAAGCGAAATATTGGGTGTGGTTTTTGCACCCCCACGTTTTCACCGTGTGTTCTTGATCTTCTTCAGTTAAAGGGATTTGATTGTAGCCTGAATGTCCATCCATTAATGATAACCTGTCATAGCTTGCAGCTGCTTCCACCTTTTGGGGTATATCTGGGAGTGGGAAGTTTTCCTTTGGGAAAGCCTTGTTTAGATCACTGAATTCGATGCAGATCCGTATTCCTTTGTTTTTCTTTGGTTCCACCACCATGTTTGCTATCCATTCTGGGTACTTTGCTGGCCTGATTATTCCTGCGTCTAGCATCTTTTGCAATTCTGCTTCTATTTGAGGATGATATGCGGTTGCTATCTTTCTTATCCTTTGTTTGAATGGCTTTATATTCTTGTTGATATATAACCTGTGACATGCAACAGAAGAATCTATACCTGGCATTTCATCCATGCTCCATGCGAATACATCTTTATATTCACGCAGAAGATTAATCGTTCTTTCATCTTCCTCTTTGCCCATCTTGGTTCCTATTTTCAACATCTTTGGTTCTTCCTCCGTCCCTATATTTACTTCTTTTGTTGGCTCTGCTGCGGTAAAGTTCGCCTTTGGCTCCCCTAATGGTGATGATTCCTTTATTTGATTCGCTGGTTCCTTCTTCTTTTTCTGGATCTCACTCAGTATTCCCTTTCCTTCTTGTGCTCTTATCATTTATATCCTCAATTCTTCTTCTTTCTGGATTACTTCGCCTTCCTCCATCAATCTTTTTGCTTCTTTGCGCGTCCTTCATAGTTCTTCACATCTATGAGATTGCAAATATTCGCACTCCCTGTATCTCCTTTGATTTCACCTACACCTCTTGGCATTGGAAAGCGTATGCGTTGATGAAGAGTTGATGCTACGCCTTTTATATCGTGCACCCATGGTCTTCCTAGAAGCATGTTGTATGGTGACTCCATGTCCACTACGCACAACGTTACCTGTGTTTCAATTTCTCCTAAAGGTATGCATATAATCACCTCATCTTTTGGCTTTGTTATCGCCTTATTAAAACCGTGTATGTTGTACATAGGCGGCATTAGGTGTGCGTCACTATAACCCATGTTTCTGAATGCATGGTAAAATAAGATATCAACTGATCTCCCTATGTCTACCAAAGTTTTGTCTATCGCCCACTCTTCTGATGCTTTCGCGCCGCCTCCATTTTCGTTTCGTCTGACAACCAATGGATCTGTTCGCCTTAAGCTTTCTTCTGGTATTACATCTGTTGTGAATGTTATCTTCTGCTTTTGCCTTAACCAAGGTTATCTGGTATAGTGACAACCAATGGATTTGTTCGCCTTAAGCTTTCTTCTGGTATTACATCTGTTGTGAATGTTATCTTCTGCTTTTTCCATTCATTCAGGGGTGCGAATTTATTAACAGTCAGGATCTTCCTTCCTTCATAGTCGCGCTTGTGTATTTTCCCTGTAATTCCTGCATGAAAATCTGCAACATTCAAAATCGTTTTGTTATTGAATTGCATTGTATACGCCTTTTTCCTTCTTTTGCTCTGATTCTCCTTATTGTTTCTTCTTGTGCGCTTTGTACTTTAACGCTTGTCAAGCTTCTGCGATCATTCTCCTTCTGTACCTGTTGGAACTGAGATTGGACTTCCTTTCCTCGATTGTTCCTTTCTCCCACTTTTGATGATTCAACGATTTCACCTCTTCTTCTTCCTGCAATTCTTCTGCTTCTCCTGATTGTTGTCAATTGTTTCGCTGTAGATGCTTGCCTCACCATCTTTTGTTCCTGTAACAATATCTTTTTTGACGAAGGAAAAAGTACTTTTTAAATAATCAAAAAAGTTACTAATGAAAATTATTTTCTGAGATGAAAACTTTGGTTATGTTTTTCAGATCTAAACTTCCACTCAAAGATTGATGATAAATTGATCAAAAACTAGAAATATTTTTAAGGATTTTTTCAATGGAATTCACCAACAAGGTATCATCCTCCCTGTTTCTAGCACCAAAATGTAGTTGCAGAAAATCCCACAACTACACCCTAATGATAATCTATCAAATAAACTAAGAAACCATTGATGAAATACTCAAGATCTATTATTAAAAACTTAGAACAAATACAAAAGAGATATGGGGAAACCCTAACTTGGGAAACAAATAATACTCTCTCTCTTAAAATTCTAAGTTCTGCTTATCAAAAAGATCTCTCCTCTTTACAATAGTGGTTGGTCCCTTTTATAGGAGTGTACATAGTGGAGGACAGCTAATAAAGCCCCTATTTTGGATCTGACATGCGTCAAAGTCGCTCAGACATTTATACTGCCACACGGATTCTTTTCTAACGCATAGATCTTCACACTTTTATCGTGACTTAGTGACATCATCAAATTCGTCAGCCTAAATATGAGTATGTGTTTGTCTTCGCATAGTACTAAACATACTAGTTCGCATAACTAATGAGTGTGCGGTATTTTGCACCCACACCCACAAGAATATCAGGAGGAGGGGAGACCATCTATCATGCAAGAGTCAATATATCTAAAGTAAGGATCTAAAATCGGCAATTCGGAGCAGAAAATTAAATCATCAAGATGAATAATGATTCATCCAAATCAAAAAGTCCTAAACCCTAAAATTGTTTTAAGAATTCAAGGGGGAGGGGGGGGATTTAAAGAGTGCAAATGTGACGATATATGTAGACTAGAAATCAAGACTCATAGTTTTGATCACTAACATTGACAAACATGCTTGATATAGCAACGCATGCGAGGTCGACCGAGCTATGCTCTAACACTAAGAATGCCCCAATGATTGAAATGAGAGTTTAGATTATATAACTAATATTGGATATAAGCATTGTGTGGCAACACATATATGTATAAGTCCTTTTTTCTTGAACTGAAGTTTGTGAACTTTGTTGATCAAGAGAACATGAACAAGATCCGGGAACTCATTCCGCGAACCCAGTCCGCGAACTGGCGGAAGTTATCGACCCGAGAATATCTGCTGGAGTTTGATAACTCCTTCCGGGAACTTAAGTCCGCGAACCAAGTCTGCGAACTTAAGCTGGTTATATCTAAAGACGATTGTTTGTGAACTTATTTATATTAACTAAGGAATGCTAAATGCAAACCGTGGCTATAAAGTTCATGATCCGATTCGAGTGAATCAAATCGTTTTTGCTTCGATTGTGTCTTGTATAGTTACATAAGATTTCCTTGCAATTGAACAACTCTTTAACTAGTTCATTTGAGTCATTTGAACTAGTTATGGTGAAGAAGAATATGGTTGATATGAAAGTGCTCATGTGGCTAACTATTTGGTTAACTATTGTTGAACCAACAAATGTATATGTTTGGGTACGGTTACACAAACCTAAAATCGTGCATTTCATTTGTGTGTAACAAGCTAAGTTTTCGATCCAACGATTGAAAGATATTAGCTAGAATCTAATCAGGTTTTCATCTAACGGTGAATATTGAATGCTTTGTTACCAAGCTAACATTGATTGAAAACCCTGATTTGAAAGACTATATAAGGGAGAACTCTAGCAACTGGGAAACCTAATCCCCACACCTCCTGTGTGATACTAGTTGTATTAGCTAAAGTTGATTCTCCTTTAACCTTAGGTTTCTTCTTGTAAACCAGGTTAACGACTTAAAGACTTCATTGGGATTGTGAAGCCAGACCGATACTACTTTCTCGTAGTTGTGTGATCTGATCTTGCATCTTCTATCGTTTTGAGTACAATCGTAACGATTGGATTGAGATTTATATCTCCGATAGGCAAGATATAAAATTAATCACAAACATCTTCGTCTCATCGTTTGTGATTCCACAATATCTTCTTTCACCGCGTCGATTAAGATTATTGTGAGGTGATTGATAATACTAGGTTGTTCTTCGGGAATATAAGTCTGGTTTATCAATTGGTTCTTGTTCACCTTGATTTATCAAATGACGGAACAAAAACTTGTAGGTATTTCTGTGGGAGACAGATTTATCTATTCCCGTAGACTTTTCTGTGTGATACAGATTTGTTTATTAAAGTCTTCAACTTTGGGTCGTCGCAACTCTTAGTTGTGGGTGAGATCATCTAAGGGAATCAAGTGCGCAGTATCCTGCTGGGATCAGAGACGTAGGAGCATAATTGTACCTTGGATCAGTGTGAGATTGATTGGGGTTGAACTACAGTCCAGACCGAAGTTAGTTTGTAGTAGGCTAGTGTCTGTAGCGGCTTAATACAGTGTGTGTTCAATCTGGACTAGGTCCCGGGGTTTTTCTGCATTTTGCGGTTTTCTCGTTAACAAAATTCCGGTGTCTGTGTTATTTCTATTTCGCATTATATTTTGTTATATAATTGAAATATCACAGGTTGTGCGTTTGAATCTATCAATTGGAAATCCGACCTTTGGTTGTTGATTGAAATTGATTGATACTTGAACATTGGTCTTTGGTACCGTTCAAGTGATTTCTCTTGTCTTCAATTAGACTCGCAGATTTCTATTTGTTTGAGAAAGAATTGAATTAAGAAAGAGAGATTTAACTCTTTGATATACTTTATTAAGATTGAGTCTAGTTGATTCTCTTGAAAGTATATTGGAGTTTGTCCATACAGATTGCTAAGCGAAATATTGGGTGTGGTTTTTGCACCCCCACGTTTTCACCGTGTGTTCTTGATCTTCTTCAGTTAAAGGGATTTGATTGTAGCCTGAATGTCCATCCATTAATGATAACCTGTCATAGCTTGCAGCTGCTTCCACCTTTTGGGGTATATCTGGGAGTGGGAAGTTTTCCTTTGGGAAAGCCTTGTTTAGATCACTGAATTCGATGCAGATCCGTATTCCTTTGTTTTTCTTTGGTTCCACCACCATGTTTGCTATCCATTCTGGGTACTTTGCTGGCCTGATTATTCCTGCGTCTAGCATCTTTTGCAATTCTGCTTCTATTTGAGGATGATATGCGGTTGCTATCTTTCTTATCCTTTGTTTGAATGGCTTTATATTCTTGTTGATATATAACCTGTGACATGCAACAGAAGAATCTATACCTGGCATTTCATCCATGCTCCATGCGAATACATCTTTATATTCACGCAGAAGATTAATCGTTCTTTCATCTTCCTCTTTGCCCATCTTGGTTCCTATTTTCAACATCTTTGGTTCTTCCTCCGTCCCTATATTTACTTCTTTTGTTGGCTCTGCTGCGGTAAAGTTCGCCTTTGGCTCCCCTAATGGTGATGATTCCTTTATTTGATTCGCTGGTTCTCCTTCTTTTTTCTGGGATCTCACTCAGTATTCCCTTTCCTTCTTGTGCTCTTATCATTTATATCCTCAATTCTTCTTCTTTTCTGGATTACTTCGCCTTCCTCCATCAATCTTTTTGCTTCTTTGCGCGTCCTTCATAGTTCTTCACATCTATGAGATTGCAAATATTCGCACTCCCTGTATCTCCTTTGATTTCACCTACACCTCTTGGCATTGGAAAGCGTATGCGTTGATGAAGAGTTGATGCTACGCCTTTTATATCGTGCACCCATGGTCTTCCTAGAAGCATGTTGTATGGTGAATCCATGTCCACTACGCACAACGTTACCTGTGTTTCAATTTCTCCTAAAGGTATGCATATAATCACCTCATCTTTTGGCTTTGTTATCGCCTTATTAAAACCGTGTATGTTGTACATAGGCGGCATTAGGTGTGCGTCACTATAACCCATGTTTCTGAATGCATGGTAAAATAAGATATCAACTGATCTCCCTATGTCTACCAAAGTTTTGTCTATCGCCCACTCTTCTGATGCTTTCGCGCCGCCTCCATTTTCGTTTCGTCTGACAACCAATGGATCTGTTCGCCTTAAGCTTTCTTCTGGTATTACATCTGTTGTGAATGTTATCTTCTGCTTTTGCCTTAACCAAGGTTATCTGGTATAGTGACAACCAATGGATTTGTTCGCCTTAAGCTTTCTTCTGGTATTACATCTGTTGTGAATGTTATCTTCTGCTTTTTCCATTCATTCAGGGGTGCGAATTTATTAACAGTCAGGATCTTCCTTCCTTCATAGTCGCGCTTGTGTATTTTCCCTGTAATTCCTGCATGAAAATCTGCAACATTCAAAATCGTTTTTGTTATTGAATTGCATTGTATACGCCTTTTTCCTTCTTTTGCTCTGATTCTCCTTATTGTTTCTTCTTGTGCGCTTTGTACTTTAACGCTTGTCAAGCTTCTGCGATCATTCTCCTTCTGTACCTGTTGGAACTGAGATTGGACTTCCTTTCCTCGATTGTTCCTTTCTCCCACTTTTGATGATTCAACGATTTCACCTCTTCTTCTTCCTGCAATTCTTCTGCTTCTCCTGATTGTTGTCAATTGTTTCGCTGTAGATGCTTGCCTCACCATCTTTTGTTCCTGTAACAATATCTTTTCTTGACGAAGGAAAAAGTACTTTTTAAATAATCAAAAAAGTTACTAATGAAAATTATTTTCTGAGATGAAAACTTTGGTTATGTTTTTCAGATCTAAACTTCCACTCAAAGATTGATGATAAATTGATCAAAAACTAGAAATATTTTTAAGGATTTTTTCAATGGAATTCACCAACAAGGTATATCATCCTCCCTGTTTCTAGCACCAAAATGTAGTTGCAGAAAATCCCACAACTACACCCTAATGATAATCTATCAAATAAACTAAGAAACCATTGATGAAATACTCAAGATCTATTATTAAAAACTTAGAACAAATACAAAAGAGATATGGGGAAACCCTAACTTGGGAAACAAATAATACTCTCTCTCTTAAAATTCTAAGTTCTGCTTATCAAAAAGATCTCTCCTCTTTACAATAGTGGTTGGTCCCTTTTATAGGAGTGTACATAGTGGAGGACAGCTAATAAAGCCCCTATTTTTGGATCTGACATGCGTCAAAGTCGCTCAGACATTTATACTGCCACACGGATTCTTTTCTAACGCATAGATCTTCACACTTTTATCGTGACTTAGTGACATCATCAAATTCGTCAGCCTAAATATGAGTATGTGTTTGTCTTCGCATAGTACTAAACATACTAGTTCGCATAACTAATGAGTGTGCGGTATTTTGCACCCACACCCACAAGAATATCAGGAGGAGGGGAGACCATCTATCATGCAAGAGTCAATATATCTAAAGTAAGGATCTAAAATCGGCAATTCGGAGCAGAAAATTAAATCATCAAGATGAATAATGATTCATCCAAATCAAAAAGTCCTAAACCCTAAAATTGTTTTAAGAATTCAAGGGGGAGGGGGGGGATTTAAAGAGTGCAAATGTGACGATATAGGGCATTCAAAATAAAGATGAAAACACTTCATTAATTAATAAACTAAAATGTTTACATGGCCAGTTTGGGGTATATCCAGATTAATTGTGGTATATACGTAATGAGTGCAAAATAGGGTTATTTAGAGGTAAAACCCAAAGCCCTTAGCCATATATTTTCAAAAATGGCAAATCTATTCTTGCTTAATTAATATTAACAAATTTGTTTAGGTTAATTAATTGAGTTAGTTAATTAGTTGATTAAAATTCTGAAATTATGTTTTATTTAGATTGAACTCATGGATCATGTAGGAAGATTTTTGAGAATTTTTTTTTTTGTTTTGAGAATTTTATTTGTGACGGAACGAAACCACATTACCCAAACACTTATAAAAAGGGGATTACAAAGGCGCTGAGTGATTTCATACTCAAAATTACAAAAGAAATTCACACTTTCAGAACTAAAAGTATGAAAAGTCGGCAAGGTCGATAATATTGGAAGATAACAACCACTAGTAGTCGGCATGCTGATAATAAATCATAATGCCGACTATAAGATTTTTGACATACATGAAAGGTGTTGTAAATGCTTGATTATTCGGCATGTTAGTTATTTCTGAACCTGCCGGCTATACAGTAGTCGTCATGGTCGAAAATGCAGTACATTGACGACTGTTCATCAGTCGTCATGTTATTTAAAAAAAAAAACATGACGACCAACAACATAATTGGATACATGAAAACTTGTTTTCTGGGAGTTATTAGTCGTCAAGGTTTAGGGATGAAGACCATGACGACTCTGTAAATATTACATTCAGAAATAAAGCTCTTCGAAAATTCGTCACGCTATTCATCCTACAACCTTGACGAATAAAAATAAATACGAAAAGTTGTCATGGTCGATGAAGAGATATCATGACGACCGTGTAACTGCAAATCAACAATTCATTCAAACAACAAAACAAAGTATTAGATAAAGTTTGAAAGAATTTATCAACAACAAAAATTTCTAATCGACGATTTTTCTTTTCCATTTGAAAACGACAAAATATAGAGAAGGAGAAAGGAATTGATCATTAGATTGATGATGAAGGAGAAGGAAAAGAATAAGTTTTAGATCTAAAACCAAAAGGGGAGTAGTTTTAATTATTATTAGGGAAAGGGTAATTAGGTAACTTCTTACACACTAGACACCCCTTAACACACTATTATGGCTGGGAACAAAATTTAGATACCCCAATTTGGCCATTTATAAAAAGAGAAGAAGAGCGAAAAGCAATATTTGGAAAGAACAAAGAAAATAGAATCTCTAGATTATGTCCTCAAGGCTAGGGGTGTCAATGGATGAATATCCGTCGGATATTTAGAAATACGTATCCGATAGGTTAAGCGCTGTCGGATATTCGATATCCGATAATATCCTATAGGATATCAAAAATCAGATATCGATTCCGATAGGCTAAGCTATTGGATATCGGATATTTATCCGATAATATCCGGTTCTGACAAAAAATGTTAAAAACCCTTTAAAACATGTTCATAATTGAAATTTAAGTTCAATTTCTCAAACATTTCATATCGGATATCAGATATTTTTATCGGATATCGGATATTAGGATAAATCACAAATATGATTAGGGTAAATCACAAATAAATCCATGTTCTATCGGATATCGGATATTAACAATTCGGATGGATCCTAATCCGATTCCGATATATTAAGGAAGAAATATCCGATAGAATATCCGATCAGATATCCGATAAAACAGATAAAATCCTATACGATCTCGAATACTCGGAAACGGATTCCGGATGTCGAACATATATTGACAGGCCTACTCAAGGCCTTGATTTGAAGATGTGATTCTCCCCATCTCAGATGGAACAACAACCTCAGAAGAAAGAGATCCGGTCCCCACCTCATGCTGAAGGGCCGGATCGGAAGCTGAACCCTCTCGAGAGTAAGGATGGGACGACCCTCATCAATTGCCAAAGCCTTATTAACATGGGCTAGGTCATCCTCCAACATCATAATATTTTTCTAAAAAGGTTCTTCTCAACTCCAAGCTGAGAAAATTGATTTTGAAGAGAATTGGTATCAGAAAGATCAGTCAGGGCGAGAGACTTTAACCTCTTAACCTCAGATTGCTCATGCTCTAAACTAAACTCCATCCTCTTATATCTTTCACTGAGCTTATTAAACATAGCCTCCATGGGGCTAAATTTAGAGTTGACCGAATCGAACTTACTCTTCCATAATCTTACTTGGTGGAAGCAGGTGTCCAACTTTATTCTGACCTAACAAAGGGAAAAGAGGAATCACATGCCTTGAGAAAACAACAAACGGTGGTAAAAGAGAGAGTGTGAAAGAGTGGGAAATTACCCGACGAAGGTCGAGAGAATATTCTTCCTCCATGGCTTGAATTGACAACGGTTCAAAAGCGCTGACCTCAACATCACGGGGGAAGCTCAACATGAACTTGGTACCTTCGACATTATGAGTAATGGGATTGGTTCAGCTACCATATATGGTCTAATAACCAAGGTCATTGGTAGCCGGATGAACATACTTAGCTCTTTTATTCCGGAACTCTCTACCAGAATCCCTCTTTCTCTCTAAGAAATAACAAAGTGAGAAGAAAATAAAAATAACAAGATTAAAAAAAAAAAAAACTTACTTTTCATGACATGGTCCCTCGTGCGAGGTTCACCATCCACTAGAGCACGGCCATACACCCAAAATCTAGAAAAGATAAGCGAATGCTTATCGTTATCAGTAACATCGTTATGGTCATTAAATAAAACTTTCTTATCATAGAGAAACTCGGGTATGGTCCCATATGAGATATTACCCAGACCAGAGTCCTTGTTAACTGTACAAAAACTGGGTTTTCAATTGAAGAGCGGTAATCTTCTCGTCCTCAGCCAAACCCATGTTAGTTAGCCTCGATGATTTTATTCATGAAAGAATAAAATTTTTGAGAAAGGTCTAAAGGACAAAGGTATTCATGGATAAGATGAGGAATATGAATTTTGAAACCACAAATCAAGAGACTCTGGTATGAGGACTTCATATTCTCCATAATCCGTAACATCACGGACCAGAGATGGGGAAGATGAACAGACCAGAATGTTGGATGGAAGGAAGTAAGCCTCAATCATCTCAGTCACAGGAATTGGTTCAAAATTGGAAGCAGTGGAATCCATTAATGAAAAACTTGGAGGGTGAAAGCGTCAAAAAATTCAAGATAAAATTAAGAATTTTGGAGATCCAAGAGAAATTCTCTAAAGACGAACTAAAAAGTTGAGATTGAGAAAGAAAATTTTACAAGGCTTTCCTTTTATACTAAGTAAAAGAGGAAGAAAGTGAAAAGGTTATACTCGGTGAAATGTATACCGCAATAAATTACCAAACTCTTGGTATTCTAAGAAGGTGAACAATACAGCAAAAATTAAAAATTGTGCTAATAATTAGCAGCAGAATAAAAAAACAAATAATTGAGCATCACGAGATTGATTAGCTCTTTTACTGAGCAAAATATAGCTCAAAGATAAAGCATGATGCGAAAAAACAACAAAGACTTTATGGCGGTACAAGATACGTAGTCTTACATGACAAGACACAATATTGATGAGCTGCGGAAAATCAAATCTGAAGTATGTTTGAAAAAATACTTACCTTTTGAAGGTGTATAACCTAGAAAAACTCAGAATTCCCAGAAGAAACTAAAAGGGATAACACCTGAAGAGGCACTCGGGTACGCTACCCCACCTGAAGTAACTTGAAAGAGGGAGCGATACCCAAAGAGAAACCCAGGTGTCCCATCCAAAGAAATTTAAGAAGGAAGGTACACCTGAAGAGGCGCTTAGGTACGCCACCCCATCTGAAGTAACCCAGGTGACTCGTCCATCTAAGAAACCAACTCGTATAAGTCAGCACAGAAAGCTATAAGCTACCAAAAAGGCTAGCTAAGAGCTGAAGAAAATAAAGCCACGAGCTATTAAAGAAAAAATGAACTAGATTTTAATAAAGGAAGTCTACAGACTTACTTTAATTAAACTGGGGACAAATATGTAGATGAAAAAATATAACATCTACCCAAGAACTTAAAGTTGAAGGGTAATACAACTGATATATAGAATAAGACTCAAAGTTAGACGTCGAAGACCTGAACCAGATGTCCAAGGACCGACCCATGGGTGACCAAACAAGACAGGGACACAGAGTTAGGCGCGGAAGAGCTGAGTCCAGATCCGAAGCTAAGAAGATTCTCGATGATGTCAGCTGAAGGGAAACCTGGAAATCTATCCTAGTTCGGTACAATCACAAGGAGGGAAACTATCAAGTCCAAGTTGTGATGTGTTTAGTCATCTACATGTAATTGTCGTGTTAATATCTTGTATAAATAGCCAGAAAGTATGATGATGTAAACAAGTTCATTATGATAATAGAAAATAGACTTCAGATAATTCTCTCATCTCTGTTTCTGATTCTCTTCTAAATCGCCATTAACAATAACCCACTTAGAAGATAATCAGGAAACTAGGCTATCACATTACTGGAAACCTGATTAGAGATAAAAGAACTGAGTGATAATCAAGATCGTACTCCATAATTAAGGACATCAATCATACATTGTGAAGGTACGAGATTAACTTATCTTCAATAATGTTATTCAGGTTCCTATGGACATTCTCAAATACAAGCTTGCATATTGATTTCCAGATGTACCATCAAATAGTCGCTAAATAACAAAACCTCAGAGAGTAAAATATCATTGTCTACCTAAAGTATCCAAATTCATACAAAGAGTAGTTATATCTTTATGACTAAAAAATAATAGGTGTTAAGGCTAGAGTCTATTGATAAACACTGCAATTGCTATGAGGGTTTAAGTCGGTCTCAACTAAATTCAAGTCTGAAGTTAATTGGTAGTAGGCTAGTGTCTGTAGCGGTTTAATACAATTTGGTGTTCAGTCTAGACTAGGTCCCGGGGTTTTTCTTCATTTGCGTTTCCTCGTTAACAAAATTTATGGTGTCTATGTTATTTCTTTTTCTGCATTATATTGTTTATCTTTATAGTTGAAACATCATAGGTTGTATGTAAATCAATCAAAATAGATATATCCATCCTTGTTTGTTGTATACGACTTGATTGATTCTTGGATATTGATTTTTGAGATCGCCCAAGAACTCTCATACGTAAATCAGGTTCACGGATTTGGTTCTGTCAACTTTCTGATTGTGAAAGAAATATATATAACGCTGAAGATTATTCCTCGATTGAGATTCATTAAGTTGAACTCTCGGAATTGTATTTAGGTTTTGTCCATACAGGTTGCCTAAGAAAAAGTTGGTGGAGTATTTTGGTACCCCCGCGTTTTCAATTGGTATCAGAGCAGGCAAACACGTTTAAGACCTAATAAGTATGTATTTGAAGCAATCTGACTAAATGGACAAGAGTACAATCTCGATAAATGTACCGCCAGCATTTGATGGCTCAAATTACTTATAGTGGAAAATTGTTATGCGTTCCTTTTTACAAGCCCGTGACTATGAGATATGGAAACTTGTAGTTAATGGATACGATGCGCCGAAAGTTGTTAGAGAGGAAACCACTGTTGTGAAACCATTAGGAGAATATAGTGATACCGAGATAAGTGTTGTGAAGTATAATTTTGACGGGTTAAACACTATTACTCGTTCCATAAGCCCAGATCTTCAGCACCATGTGACTTCGTGGACTATGTCTAAAGATGCTTGGGATATTTTAGAAACCGTATTCGAAGGGGATACCTCAGAGAAAGAAGCTAGGATTCAAAACCTAAATTCTGACTGGGAAAATCTTCGTATGTCTGATGAAGAATCGTTTGATGAGTTTAATCAAAAAGTGTCTGGAATTGTTAATGCATGTTTTGTATTAGGGAAGAAAATTCCCCAAAAGGACATTGTGATGAAAATTCTCCGATCTTTACCAGCAAGATACAAGTCTAAGAAACATGCCATTATGGAAGGAAATAACCTTCGAACTCTTTCCTGAAATACTCTAGTTGGAAAGTCAAAGATCTTTGATCATGAACTGCAATCCAAAGACGGGAAGGATATTGCGTACAAGGCACTGAAAAACACGGAAACTCTTAAAAGTGTAAGTGTTGATAACTTTGTGAACAATATTGTTGATACTGATTTTCAGATGAAGATCTTGGTAACTCAGTTTCATCGATCACAAGAAAGTTTAGAGAACTTCTTAGGAAGAGAAATAAATGGTCCACTAGATAAAAGCCTCTTACGTCATCTAGGTCACATAATCGCATTTCTGTCAAAAACAGAGATTCTAACGATACTGATGAGGATATGACACAGTGCTTCAAGTGTAAAGGGTTCGGTCACTTTGCTAATGAGTGTCTGAATCGTAAGAAATACACTGACAACAAGAGTCTTGCTGCAACGCTTGATGAAACATCTGATCATTATGATTCCGAAGAGGATGATGGATGAAGTGTAGCACTCTTGGGAGAAATTATCAATTTTGATGAATGTAGCAATACTCATATCAATTTTGATGATTTAACTGATGACTCTTCATCAAAATTATTGGAGGATGTTATGGATTTTTTGTATACTAATGAAAACTCAGTTAATGTTTTAGGTACCCTGTGTTTAGCTGCTAACGCCGTCCTGAATCAATTTCCAAACCATCATGTCCTTATTGTACCATTGAGGGTCAAATACTCACACAATGTTTCAAGTACAAACACAAACTAAGGTATGTCAACAAACTGCAATGGGGGGCTAGTCGTTTGGCCAATGTGCCTAAACTTTTTCAAATGTCCAATCCTGAGGTACATAAAGTTAACTCTTCTTCTTCTAAAAGATTGATTGATTCTAAGGTTAAGGTAAGATCTCAAATGAAGAGAAGAGTCCGGACTAAATGTCTCGTAAAAAGGATATTATAAATTCCGTGCAGGAATCTAGTGATGAGCAATCTAATACTCACCTCAACTCAATTTAATTGTGTTAAAACGTGCATCTTGTCTCACGTGCCCTTAAAAGAGACAAGAACTGTGCACATCATAGCTTTGGATCAAATTTGAATATTATTACTTGGATGTCCATCTTTTATTTGTTCATTTAAATCCATGTCTTAAGTAATGGTATTGAAAATTTCGATCTATGTGAAAACTCAAGGAAGGATAAAAGTGACATTTCATTCTTTTTAAGTTTTATGTATCTTTTCTAGTACGTGAACTTTTAATGTTTCGAAACCCTGCATGGTATATATCTTCTACTTTAAGACTCATATCTCTTTCACAAGAAGTCTTGCTTGTTGAGCAATATATTTGTGTTTCACAAATCCATTTTATTCCGATGAATTATGGAGACTCCAAGCACAATATATTCTCGTAAAATCTATGATCCAATGGTTGTTGATACTCATCCAAGTAGAAAGGAACAAGAGATGTCCTATCCTTTTGAATCATCTCTTAAGAGGAAAAGGAAGAATAAGAAGAAACCTAGAGTGGATCGCTCCAATCTGAAAAAGTTTGAAACTCTTCTTGAAAAACTTAGGAAAACCAAGAAGGAGGTGCATGGATTGAAGATGAGTCTACAAGAATATCTTAAACTACAAGAAACACTTTTCAATCAACAACCTACCAGGTTTGCAAGAACTAACTCTTTCATTCATGAACCGTATGTTCCTATGCCCGTCATTGATAAGGAGTTTGGAGATGATAAAGAATTTTTCAAATATTTTAAATACTAGGAAACTTCTTGTGAGAATTTATTCTTGCTTTTGAGAAGGATAACTAGGTTTGGTATAGAAAATATTGTGATTACACAAGCTATTTCCAACGATTTTCATCTTGCATGTTTTTATATTTATTTATTTAAATTCTAGAGTTTTTGGAATATGAACTTGCAGTATGTAATCATTATTGGTTTAATATATTGCAAAGTCTTATGAGATATATGCGTCCTTTACTTTTTGTAAATTGAACTGATATCCCATATATGCTTAGATGTTAAATCTATTATGTTTTCTATAAATTAAAAATAGAACAAACTCTTTGAGAATTTTCTCGCAGTATCAATCTACTCGTGATCACATTTCTGTGTTATGACTGCATTATACACTCCATAAAAAAATTTATGATGAGTCATACCGATTAAAATTATCTCCTTGTTCGTAATTGGCGTTGAGATTAATTTAATTCGATGTTCAGGATACAAATCCATGTGATTTGTTAATGTCCGAAAAAATCCTTCTTTTTACAAAAGTAAGGTCACTAATGTTGTTCTCTTGGGAATGTCATCAAATGGAGGAGAGTTCTTAAATGAACTTGTGCTGAATTGCTATATCTTTGTGGGGTGTGTGGTTGTGGAATTTACAGGGGATGCTTGTATCTTAAATCTCCTAGATGAGCGCTAAGTATTTCATACTATGTGATATCATCTAAATAAAGTTGATATGTATTTCTTTTTAAATCCTGAAGTATATTTTGGTTGAATTCATTACAATCCCATGATTTTTATACCTTTGCCAATTTTTATAGACAAAAAGGGGGATAATTAATTAGTAGTTTCGCATTATATACATATGGTTTACAGATCACTGTGTAAGGGGAAGTGAATCAATATCTATAGGTTTCACCTATTATGTAAAAGATGTAAGTATTGATTAAGGGGGGAAACATAGTATTACTTCAAAGTTGTGATACAATTGAACTTTGGAGAAGATAATAATACTATATTTCTGTATAACGACGATTGAGAATATTTGTTTTCAAAGTTTTTATTGCTACAGATCTTCAACAACAACAATACTAAGTTGAACACATTCAGAATCATTGCAACTTGAAGTAACGAAGAATTCAAGGAGTTGAAGAAACCAAGGAAATCAAGCATGATGGATTCAAGGAGTTTTTTGAAGCTTTATTTTTTTATCCATATGTATTGATAGTTTTGTCACCAAAATTGACAAAGTGGGAGATTGTTAGAGCATTGCTCGGTCGAACTCACAAGTCTTGCTATCTCAAGCTTGTTGTCAAATTTAGTTGTCAAAACTATATCTTGATTTCTAGTCAAAAATTAGTTAAGTCTCGGATTAGGATAAAAGATGTAGTTGAGAAACGGACATCGCGGCAGTCATCATTGCGTTCTACCATTTGAAGGCGAAGATCAACCGAAGCTTTTGGAAAACTTCTTCAACAAAAGGTAAGTGAAGACTGAACCACTTATTTCTCAAGTTATATTCATCTTTCTATCTATGAGACGTTGTCGCATAACTAATTAGACTATCGTAAACATATCAAGAATTTTGAGTTAAGTTTATCTTGGTAATTAGTTCCTGATTATATATGACTAAGCTTAATAAATATTTGTTCATACTTGATGAATTTCGGTTAAGAACGATTTATAGTTCGTAATCTAAATTATGATTCAAAATTATCATTCGAAAATAGCCCGGAACATTGATATGTGCTATTGATGCTATTTGGGAATGTTTTTAATTGATCTAGAGAGAAATATATAACTACTGAAAATCTGGATACAAGATAGTTGCATACCAATTTTACAAACTGGGAAAACTGTTATAGGTACGGAGCCGTAGTACATGCATTCAGTGCACGTACCAGCGTAGCTATAGTTCGGCAGCAACTTAGTGGTACGCATACCCGGGATCCAAACCACAAAAAATCTGTGAATTCGTGAACCTGGAATGCTACGCATATCTAGTATGCATACCAAAAAAGAATTGTTGGTTCTGAAACCGGTGTGGTATCCATACTCGGTACACAAACCGAAAAAGTTATGCATGTTCTAGAACTTATATTTGTCTTAAGGGTACACATACCCGGTACATGTACCATGACAAATATAATCACGAACAAGGCTAAGTACATGTACTTTCCCTGTCGAATATTTTCAGATGCACATAAAATTATTTCTGTGAGATAATTAACATTTGAATAAATCTCTAAGAACAATATAGAGACATGATTGATCACATTATAACTTATGATTGTGATTCAGACTTAAATTATTAAGTGTTTATGAAAATGATCAAGCTTATGCTTCAATCGGATAGTTTCGGCTAACTGTCCATGAACAATGTCTTTGTACACGGTTCGGTTATGGTTCATACTAACCAGAGTGTATATCTTGATATGTCAATCATATTTCAAAGATTCATCTTGTTAGAGCATTGCTCGGTTGAACCCACTAGCGTTGGTATGTCAAGTTAGTTGTCAATTTTAGTTGCCAAAATGCATTCTTGATTTAGCATACTAAAGATAGTTTCGGACTAGATTAAGTCTAAGAAGTTTAAACGAAGCTATCCTTAAAGGATGAAGATTGAAGACTACAAGAAGACATCAACAAGTACTTCATCAACAAAGGTATGTGATTGATTTCATTTGGATTCTTGTTCAATTCTACATTTCTAATCTATCGAGATAAATGCTCACTCTATGGAACAATTCCTATCACGGTAAATGTACATTTATATATATATACTTGAGATTATTTGACTCATGACCTTGGTGACAATAACCTTTATCCCTGGAAAGGTTCTCGTGTTATAGTGAATGAGCTTACGAATTCAACGAGCCAAGAATCACTCAATCCCGAGTTATAACGATGAAGTTATGAGTGATTTATTAAAGTAACAATTATAAGTGTTGTTGTAATTGTTACAGTTCATTAGTAGGAAACAATCCATGGACTTGGGCTCAATTACGTGACTAAAAGGCATTTTTGGTCAAGTTGGTGATGTTTCCTTATCTAGGCAAAATGGCTATTAATCCAGACATATTTGATTACCATATTAAAGTTTTTGTGATAACTTTTAATTCCTACCTAAGTTAAAATGTGATTTATTCACATAAATATAATATTTGCTAATTAATTATTTAATTAATTATATTGACAAGAGTTGTAACTTAGGAAAGACTCCCAAAATTAGGAGAGTCTTGAAAAAGGAAAATAGTTATGCTTAGCTTTCAAGCTACCTTTCACTATAAATAAAGGGTTCGTGAGTGCTACACGTTTTCATCCCCTTTGGAAAATTGGTGTAAGCTCATAAGGTTGTTTTCCATGTCTTATGTTCTTCGTGAACAAGAGTGAGATAAAAGTCTTTGTATTAGGGATCACAAATCCGAGTTGGATTAATCTTCGTGATTGATTATACAACTTGTAATCTAGGTCTTTCACCTCTTGTCTATTCTAAGGTTTTCTCTTCTGAAATAAAACCATTCAAGAGTTGTTGATTATAAACCCTAGGTTTTGATAGATTCCAGTTTCCGATCGTATACCAACAATTGTTAGTCGAAATCGGAGACTAGAAAGAAAACTTCAATTAAGGTATCTCGTAAAAATCCTTAAGAATTTTTAAACAAGATATCTCTAGATTTATTCTAGTTGTTCTTGTTGTAGAATAATTAGGTTTCTCTTCCATTATTGAAGAGTGTAATAATCCCTAATCTACAGGTTTGTTTTGATATTACTTTTACCTAGTAATTGTTTTTATCAAAATAAACACAAGATTTCCAAAACCTTGATTCACATCTAAAGGGAAATCAAACCGGTGTTTTGTGCAAACAAAATATTGAATCGTATCAATCGTGTTGTTGTATCTTGTAAAGAGAGCCTTGGGTTTTGCTAGAAGATTTGCGAGAAGAATTCCTAAAGACAATCGGTGTTGTGCTAGGAGTTTTATTAGTGCTGAAGCAGGTATTACATCTAGTCCGAATAGGTAGTAGGAAATTGGTGTAACAACTTATAATCAGTGTATGTTTATTCTGGACTAGGTCCCGGGGTTTTTCTGCATTTGCGGTTTCCTCGTTAACAAAATTTCTGGTGTCTGTGTTATTTCTTTTCCACATTATATTGTTTATCTTTATAATTGAAATATCACAGGTTGTGCGTAAGTTCAATCAATTGGGAATCCGAACTTTGGTTGTTGATTAAATTGATTGACACTTGGATATTGGTTTTTGATACCGTCCAAGTTATTTCGTATATTCAATCGGGCACGCAAATTCCTATTTGTTTGATTGCGGATTGAATTGAGAAATTGAGATATCTCTTTGATATACTTTTCTTAAGATTGAGTCTGATTGTCTAGTTGATTCTCTTGAAAGTATATTGGGGTTAGTCCATACATATTGCCAAACGAATTATTGGGTGTGGTTGTTAGACCCCCGCTTTCTCAATTGGTATCAGAGAAGGAAAACACGCTAAGACCTCATAAGTCTGTGTTTGTAGCAATCTGATTCTATGGACAGAAGTGCTATCTCTATACACGTACCACCAACCTTCGATGGCACGAACTATTTATGGTGGAAAATTGCTATGCGTGATTTTATTCAAGCACGATATTTTCAATCATGGGTTCGTATTTTTAATGGCTATAATCCTCCATTAGTTACAGTAGACGGTGTAACTGTTGAAAAGGATATTGGTGATTATGATGATCTTGAGATTCTTACTGCAAAGCAAAATTATGATGGATTAAATGCTATCATCCATGCCATTACCCCAGATCTTCAGCACCACGTGACTACATGTAATAAGTCTAAAGATGCTTGGGATATCTTGGAAATCGTACTCGAAGGGAATTCCGCAGAGAAAGAAGCAAGGCTTCAAAATCTAGCGCCAAAGACTTTCTCAAATAGTTAACTCCTCGTACTCGTTAGGAAGAACTATTCCGGATAAAGTTATTGTATGCAAAATTCTCAGGTCTCTACCATCAAGATACGAGTCTAAGAAACATGTCATTAAAGAAGCAAACGATCTTTCTACACTCTCCAGAAATACTCTTGTTGGAAAGTTAAAGATCTTTGATAATGAACACGCGTCTGGAAAAGAGGTGATTTCTCTTAAAGCTGCAAACAATTCTGAATCCTCTAAGGATAAATCTGGTTCGCCAGATACTAAGGATGTTACTCCACGACAATTTAGAAAATTCTTGAGAGACAGGAAAAAGAGTTTTTCTAAAGGTGCAGCATCTCCTAATGATGATGTACAATGCTATAAATGTCGTGGTTTTGGGCACTTGTCTTCAGTATGTTCTAGCTGGAGCTGTAGACAATCGACATATGCAGCTGCTTTGACTACTCTTGATGATGGACCTGAATATTATAATACCCAAGAGTACGCAGGCGAGGTTGCATTAGCTTCTGGAAAAATTCTTTCGGACACTGATTCTGATTCTGACGAAGAAGTGTTCCATGTTGATCCAGTTGCTAATAATCTTCTTAAGGAATGTCACCAGAAACTCTCGCAAGATGAAAACACCATTTTCAGTGAGAAAGTTAAATATAACAGACTTCTTAGTCGGAATAAAGACTTGCAAGACAAACTTGATTCTAGTGGTGCAAGAGATTATCTCAACGAAATACGAAAGCTTAAAGAAGAAATTGCCGAAGGTCGAGATCGGGAAATTACTCTTCAAGCAAAGCTAGATAACTTGGAGAACATTGAGATGAACTTGTTATTTGATTCGGAACGAGAAGATCTCAAAGTTCAATATGAATCATCCAAGAATGGTCTAGTTATTTCACTTGAAAAGGTCAAAAGGTTGGAAGAAGAAAACTCGAGCTTAAAAGAGAGTTTGTCTAGAAATAGCAGCTCAGATAAATTAACCTCAATATTGGGAGCATGTAGAATGCATCGTGATACACGAGGATTGGGCTATGAAGGAATAAACGCTCTTGGTATTTGAAAAGAGGTAAAATTCGTCAGAGCTAAAGTTTCTTCTCAACTAAAACCTTTCACGGTTGACAAAAGTGAAATATCTCTACCAATTGTCGATGACGAAAAGAGGAAATTATGTCAAGCTCCAAAGCAAGCACATACATATTCAGGTAACACTAAACATAACTTTTCCCACTAAACTAAACATTGCTTCTATTGTGGAAAACCATGTCACTTGCAAAGGAATTGCAGATTTCTTAAACGAGACAAAACCAGATATGATTATGTTAATATGACAAGATCTGATGTTCCAAACTGGAGAAAAACTGAGTATCATAATTTCAATCCTTCTAGTATTCCCTCAAAGAAGTTTCATAATTATATTGGGGAGAAAAAGAAATATGTTGCTCCAAAAGATACTCAAAAATGGGTACCAAAGAAGATCAATAAAGCAACAAGTACTATTAAGAAGGATCTCCCAGACAAGAGTTCGACAAGGGATAACATCTTAAAAAGGTATGGAACAGTTATTGAAAGTTTCAAGGAAGTTGTTAAATTCCTAGAGTCCATGCATGATTTTGTTTCGAATACCTGTGGTGAGCAAGATTTTGTTCACCTCAACACAACCTGATTGTGTTGGAAGTGCATCCTCACCAAGAATCCCTAGTAAATGCGGTGAGGATTGCAAAAGAATCGGGGCGCACATATTGTGTTTGGTAATTTTTGAATATGTGGAACAATTTTTTTTGTTTCGAGCTGAGTCTAACTCGCTTACGTATCTCTCGAAATATGTGTTGGTAAGATTTTCGCTTTGGCCAAGTTCATCTTTACCTAGTGACGAAAGTCATGATACGTTTCAATCACTTTGAAAATTGCTTACTTTGACGAAAAATAGTTTGTGAATAACAACTATATAATAACGTCCTCTAAGAATGTTTCAATGATTGAAATGAGAGTTTAGATTATATAACCAATGTTGGATATAAGCATTGTGTGGCAACACATATATGCATAAGTCCTTTTTCCTTGAACCGAAGTTTGCGAACTTTGTTGATCAAGAGAACTGGAACAATAGCCGTGAACTCAGTCTGCGGACTCAGTCCGCGAACTGGCGGAAGTTCTCGACCCGAGAAAATCTGCTGGAGTTTGAGAGCTCTTCCGGGAACATAAGTCCGCGAACTAAGTCTGCGAACTTGAGTTGGTTATATCTAAAGACGATTGTTTGTGAACTTATATTTATATTAACTAAGGAATGCAAAATGCAAACCGTGGCTATAAAGTTCATGAACCGATTCGAGTGAATCAAATCGTTTTTGCTTCTATTGTGTCTTGTGTAGTTACATAAGATTTCCTTGCAATTGAACAACTCTCTAACTAGTTCATTTGAGTCATTTGAACTAGTTATGGCGAAGAAGAATATGGTTAAATACCACGCATATGATTCTTAATTACCTAAATTGATGTGTCATTGAAATTCTTATGTATAACAGGTTAGAAGCAATAATCAATGCCATTGGATGTTGGTTTTTATTGTCAAAGAATCTTTTTCATACACTTATGGTAACCATTCTTGGTGAAAATCCTTATGGAAAAGGTTATTCTTCCTTCTAAGCATATCAATTCTTGTTTATACAAGTGTGTATCTTAGAAAAGATGATCACAATACATGATCTTCGTGATTATATATTGTGTATTGTTACCATGAGATAGTTCTATTGTTTCTAGTAACACGATCTCATGAGAGACCTTCAATGATTGGTTCTTAACTCGTGTCTCCTTGTAGGGTTTCCAAAATCCAATATATAAATCCTTATCTCCGGAGTAAGTTCACTCTTGTTGTTCTTTAGGGAATGACAGTTTATGGGGGAGAGTTCTTAATTGAACTTGTGCTTAATCGCCAAATCTTTGTGGGGAGAAGCGGTTATGGAACATGTAGGGGTTAACTTGTATCTTAATAAACTCCTTGATGAAGTCACTAAGTTTCGACTCTGTGATATCATCTAAAGTAAAGTTGATATGTTCTCTTTTGGTTATGAAATACCTCCTTGAAAATTTCATGAGGATCCCACTAGTTTTCGTACCTTTGCCAATTTATATTGACAAAAAGGGGGAGAATTAATGTGTAGTTCACACTACAAATACATATGGTTTATGTATCATTATGTAAGGGGGAGTGGTTTTCATGTTGAGATGGAGTATTGACTAAGGGGGAGTGATACATATCACCGTAGTATTATTGTCAAAGTTGTGATACAATGAAACTTTGATGTTGTGTAATAATACTATGATGGATCTTCAACAAGTACAGGATGAACACACGCAGAGTTGAAGAACCAAGGAAATCAAGCATGTCGATTTTTGTTTTAACAAGTACAAGCCATATGTAAAATGGTTTTGTCACTAAAATTGACAAAGGGGGAGATTGTTAGAGCATTGCTCGGTTGAACCCACTAGCGTTGGTATGCCAAGTTAGTTGTCAATTTTAGTTTCCAAAATGCATTCTTGATTTAGCATACTAAAGATAGTTTCGGACTAGATTAAGTCTAAGAAGTTGAATCGAAGCTATCCTTAAAGGATAAAGATTGAAGACTAAAAGAAGACATCAACAAGTGCTTCATCAACAAAGGTATGTGATTGATTTCATTTGGATTCTTGTTCAATTCTACATTTCTAATTTATCGAGATAAATGCTCGCTCTATGGAACAATTCCTATCACGGTAAATGTAAATTTATGTATATATACTTGAGGTTATTTGACTCATGACCTTGGTGACAATAACCTTTATCCCTGGAAAGGTTCTCATTTTATAGTGAATGAGCTTATGAATTCAACGAGCCAAGAATCACTCAATTCCGAGTTATAACGATGAAGTTATGAGTGATTTATTAAAGTAACAATTATAAGTGTTGTTGTAATTGTTACAGTTCGTTAGTAGGAAACAATCCATGGACTGTTTGTAACGGTTCATGGATTTGGGCCCAATTACGTGACTAAAAGGCATTTTTGGTCAAGTTGGTGATGTTTCCTTATCTAGGCAAGATGGGTATTAATCCAAACATATTTGATTACCATATTAAAGTGTTTGTGATAACTTTTAATTTCTGCCTAAGTTAAAATGTGATTTATTCACATAAGTACAATATTTGCTAATTAATTATTTAGTTAATTATATTGGCAAGAGTTGTAACTTAGGAAAGACTCCCAAAATTAGGAGAGTCTTGAAAAAGGAAAATAGCTATGCTTAGCTTTCAAGCTACCTTTCATTATAAATAAAGGGTTCGTGAGTGCTACACGTTTTCATCCCCTTTGAAAATTGGTGTAAGCTCATAAGGTTGTTTTCCATGTCTTCTGTTCTTCGTGAACAAGAGTGAGATAAAAGTATTTTTATTGGGGATCACAAAGCCGAGTTGGATTAATCTTCGTGATTGATTGTACAACTTGTAATCTAGGTTTTTCACCTCTTGTCTATTCTACGGATTTCTCTTCTGAAATAAAACCATTCAAGAGTTGTTTTTTGATAGATTCCAGTTTCCGATCGTATACCAACACTTGTTAGTCGAAATCAGAGACTAGAAAGAAAACTTCGATTAAGGTATCTCGTAAAAATCCTTAAGAAGTTTTAAACAAGATATCTCTAGATTTATTCTAGTTGTTCTTGTTGTAGAATAATTAGGTTTCTCTTCCATTATTGAAGAGTGTAATAATCCCTAATCTACAAGTTTGTTTTTATATTACTTTTACCTAGTAATTGTTTTTATCAAAATAAACACAAGATTTCCAAAACCTTGATTTACATCTAAAAGGAAATCAAAACGGTGTTTTGTGCAAACAAAATATTGAATCGTATCAACCGTGTTGTTGTATCTTCTAAAGAGAGCCTTGGGTTCTGCTAGAATATTTACGAGAAGAATTCCTAAAGAAAATCGGTGTTGTGTTAGGAGTTTTATTAGTGCTGAAGCAGGTATTACATCTAGTCCGAATAGGTAGTGGGAAATTGGTGTAACAGCTTAAAATCAGTGTGTGTTTATTCTGTACTAGGTCCCTGGGTTTTTCTGCAATTGCGGTTTCCTCGTTAACAAAATTTCTGGTGTCTGTGTTATTTCTTTTCCGCATTATATTGTTTATCTTTATAATTGAAATATCACAGGTTGTGCGTAAGTTCAATCAATTGGGAATCCGAACTTTGGTTGTTGATTAAATTGATTGACACTTGGATATTGGTTTTTGATACCGTCCAAGTTATTTCTTATATTCAATCGGGCTCGCAAATTCCTATTTGTTTGATTGCGGATTGAATTGAGAAATTGAGATATAACTCTTTGATATACTTTTCTTAAGATTGAGTCTGACTGTCTAGTTGATTCTCTTGAAAGTATATTGGAGTTAGTCTATACAGATTGCCAAACGAATTATTGGATGTGGTTGTTAGACCCCCGTTTTTTCACATCTAACGATGGATATTGTTTGCTTGGTTTTAAAGCTATCTTAGCTTAAACCTAAAGCAACCTATGCTTTGAAAGTATATAAAAGGGGAACCTAAAACAACTGGGATATTTGAATCCCGACATTACTTTTGTGTGTCCTAGTTGTAAACTAAAGTCGTCATTTTCCTAAAACCCTTTTACGGTTTAGCGACTAAAAAAAATCATAGGGATCCGTGAAGCTAGGTCCAGCTACCATTTCTCTTGATAGTTCGAGTATCCGGATCTTGTTTGATTGTTGAGCTTGCTCCATCAATCAAGATAGATAGAAAATCATAAATTTCTCTTCATCTCAGACTATGTTGATTCCACAAGTTTAATACTTGTGAGGTGAATAAAAATCTAGGCTGCTCTTCGGGAAGCATAAGTCCAAATTTTGAGGTTAGATAGACTTTTTATATTGCTATCGATTTCCAGTCTCACCTTGATCTGCGATCAAAAACGAAATCACACATATAAGCTTATCTGTGAGATTCAGATTGGTTTAGTCTTCAATTGAGTTGAAGCAACTCTTAGGTTGTAAAGGACGCCAGCTAAGGGAATCAATTGTGAAAAAACGGGTGTATAACAACCACACCCAATAATTCGTTCGGAAATCTGTATGGACTATCTCTAATATAATCCGAGAGCACCAGCTTATATAGCGAGTTCAATCAAAAAATATACCAAAGAGTTATATCTCAATTTCTCAATACAATCTGCAATCGAACAGATAGAAATCTATGAGCCCGATTGATATGAGAAATAACTTGGACGGTATGAAAGACCAATGCCCAAGTGCCAATCAATTATTATCCAACAAACAAGGTCAGATCTACCAATTGATTGAACTACGCACAACCTGTGATATTTCAATTATATAAACAAATATAATGCGGAAAAGATATAACACAGACACCAGAACTTTTGTTAATGAGGAAACCGCAAACGCAAAAAAAACCCGGGAACTAGTCCAGATTTGAACACCACAATACATTAAGCCGCTACAGACACTAGCCTACTACAAGTTAACTTCATACTGGAATGTAGTTGAGCCCTAACCAAGTCTCACACCGATTAAGGTACAGTCACGTTCCTTACGCCTCTGAATCCTAGCAGGACTCTAAGCACTTGATTCCCTTAGCTGATCTCACCCACAACTAAGAGTTGCTACGATCCAAATTCGAAGACTTATAAACCTCCCACAGAGAAGTCTATTCTGATAGATAAATATGTCTCCCATAGAGAAGTCTATTCTGATAGATAAACTTGTCTCCCACAGAAGTACCTATGAAGTTTTTGTTCCGTCTTTTGATAAATCAAGGTGAACAGGAACCAATTGATAATCTGATTTTATATTCCCGAAGAACATCCTAGAAATATCAATCACCTCACAATAACTTAACTATATGGTAGTAGAAGAAGTTATTGTGAATCAAAAAGAATGAGACGAAGAGCTTTGTGATTAATTTTTATTTCTTACCTATCAGAGATAAATCTCGAGTTAATCTTAGAGAATATAGTACTCAATACGAGAAAACAAGTAAGATCAGATCATGCAACTACAGAGAAAATAGTTGGGTCTGGCTTCACGAATCCCAAATGAAGTCTTCAAGTCGTTAACCTATAATGGTTTTGGGAAAACCTAGGTTAAAGAAGAATCGACTCTAGTCGCAACTAGGACACATGAAAGTGCCGAGATTAGGTTTTCCAGTTGCTAGAGTTCTCCCTTATATATTCTTTCAAATCAGGGTTTGCTTTCAATTAAAGCTAAGATATCTTAGTAACAAAGCATTCAATATTCACCGTTAGATGAAAACCTGATTTAAGATTCAAGCTAAGTCTTCTTAAAACCAAAGCAATATCTTTCCACCATTATATGGTCTTAGCTTGTTACACACAATGAAATATACTTTCATTTAGATATGGGTAACCTACCTAAACGTGTATATTGAGTTGGCTCAATAATAGTTAACCAAAGTTAGCTATATGAACACTTTTGTCTTAACCACATTCATATAACACTTCTAGATCAACTATGATGATCAATTAAACATGAAAGATAATCAAATGAATCTAATTGTGTTTCAAAAATAGAGTTGTTCAATTGTTCACCAATTTCACAGGAACATATATGAAGCAATTGAATCAAAATCAGATTGATTCATGAGAATCAATTCATGAACATTAAGCCACGGTTTGCAAAGATTGCATTCCTTAATTCATAAATGTATATGTTCATGAGTATGGAAACATACTTAACCTCATCATCAGTGTTGACAGTGTCCCTGTTTTTAGGAGGGGCACGATCACGAGGTTTAACTAATGATCTGGGTTTATCTCTGGTGAACCGTTTACTTCTCTTCAAAAGAAGATCTCTAAACTGTCTTGTGATCAGAGAGACTGAATTGTCAAGATCCTCATCTGATGAACCAGTCTCAATAGGATCATCCACAGAGTTGCCAACACTTTTACTTTTATCAAGTAATTTAGTGTTCTTTTGTGCTTTGAAAGCAATATCCTTTCCAGCCTTGGATGTATGCTCATGATCAAAGATATTTAACTTCCCAACAAGAGTATTTCTAGAAAGTGTATCAAGGTTATTTTCTTCAACGATGGCATGTTTCTTAGAATCGTATCTAGCTGGCAGAGACCTGAGAATTTTCATCACAATGTCCTTTTTAGGAATAGTCTTACCCAATGCAAAAGATGCATTAACAATTTCAGACACTTTGTGATTAAACTCATCAAATGAATCTTCATTAGCCATACAAAGGTTTTCCCAATCAAAATTTAGGCTTTGAAGCCTAGCTTCCTTTTCAGAGGTATTCCCTTCAAATACGGTTTTTAAGATATTCCCAAGCATCTTTAGACTGAGTGCACATAGTCACATGGTGTTGAAGATATAGGGTAATGGAATGGATGATAACATTCAATCCACCATGATTTTGCTTAGCAGCAAGAATCTCGGCAGGCTCATACTCGTCAAAATCCTTTGGAACAGTTACACCATTAACTATAACCATTGGAGGATTATAGCCATTAACAACACGAACCCATGATTCAAAATCACGCGCTTGGAGAAAGGCACGCATAAAAATTTCCACCATAAGTAATTCGAGTCGTCGAAGACTGGCGGTACGTTTATAGAGATAACATTTCTGTCCATAGAATCAGATTGCTACAAACACAGACTTATGAGGTCTTTAACGTATTTTCCTGCTCTGGTACCAATTGAAAAACGGGGGGTATAACAACCACACCCAATAATTTTTTCGACAATCTGTATGGACTATCTCCAATATTATTCCGAGAACATCAGCTTATAAAGCGATCTCAATCAAAAAATATACCAAAGAGTTATATCTCAATTTCTCAATACAATCTGCAATCGGACAGATAGAAATCTATGAGTCCGATTGATATGAGAAATAACTTGGACGCTACCAAAGACCAATGCCCAAGTGCCAATCAACTAATATCCAACAAACAAGATCGGATCTACCAATTGATTGAACTACGCACAACCTGTGATATTTTAATGATATAAACGAATATAATTCGGAAAAGAAATAACACAGACACCAAAAATTTTGTTAACGAGGAAACTGCAAACGCATAAAAACCCTGGGACCTAGTCCATATTTGAACACCACGCTGTCTTAAGCCGCTACAGACACTAGCCTACTACAAGTTAACTTCAGACCGGAATGCAGTTGAGCCCTAACCAAGTCTCACACCGATTGAGGTATAGTCGCGTTGCTTACGTCTCTGAATCCCAGCAGGACTCTACGCACTTGATTCCCTTAGCTGATCTCACCCACAACTAAGAGTTGGTACGACCCAAAGTCGAAGACTTATAAACAAATCTGACTCCACAGATAAGTCTATTCTGATAGATAAATTTGTCTTCCACAGAAGTACCTATGAAGTTTTTGTTATGTATTTTAATAAATCAAGGTGAACAGGAACCAATTGACAATTCGGTCTTATATTCCCGAAGAACAGCCTAGAAATATCAATCACCTCACAATAACTTAAATATATGGTAGTAGAAGAAGTTATTGTGGAATCACAAAGAATGGGACGAAGATCTTTGTGATTAATTTTTGTATCTTACCTATCAGAGATAAATCTCGAGTTAATCTTAGAGAAGATAGTACTCAATAAGATACAACAAGTAAGATCAGATCACGCAACTACGGAGAAAATAGTTGGGTCTGGCTTCACAGATCCAAAATAAAGTCTTCAAGTCGTTAACCTATAATGATTTTGGAAAAACCTAGGTTAAAGGAGAATCGACCCTAGTCGCAACTAGGACACATGAAAGTGCAGGGATTAGGTTTTCTAGTTGCTAGAGTTCTCCCTTATATAGTCTTTCAAATCAGGGTTTGCTTTCAATCAAAGCTAAGATAGCTTAGTAACAAAGCATTCAATATTCACCGTTAGATGAAAACGTGATTTAAAATTGAAGCTAAGTTTGCTTAAAACCAAAAAAATATTTCTCCACCGTTAGAAGGTCTTAGTTTGTTACACACAAATGAAATACACTTTCATTTAGATATATGTAACCCTACCTAAACGTGTATATTGAGTTGTCTCAATAATAGTTAACCGAAGTTAGCCATATGAACACTTTTGTTTTAACCACATTCATCTAACACTTATAAATCAACTATGATGATCAATCAAACATGAAAGATAATCAATTGAATCTAATTGTGTTTCAAATAGAGTTGTTCAATTGTTCACTATTTCACAGAAATATATATGAACCTATTGAATCAAAATCGGATTGATTGATGAGAATCAATTCATGAACATTAAGCCACGGTTTGCAAAGATTGCATTCCTTAATTCATAAATGTATTTGTTCATGAGTATGAAAACATAATTAACCTATTTTAGAAATTTAACCACTAAGTTTGCAAACGGGTACGCAAACTATAGCTTCCGGACTGTGGTCTTGTCCAGCAGTTTGCAAACCGGTATGCATACTGTTGTCTCGGACCTTAACTCAGGTAGAACCGTTCGCATAATGGTCTGCAAACTTGGTTCCCCGACTTTAACATTTAAATTATTTCCAAATGTATTTTTTCATGAGTATGGGAACACCACACTGTATTAAATTATTTCCAACTAAATCGTCAAGATTATGATGAGCGTAGCTAAAGCAAAAAACTTCCAACACATATTTCGAAAAATAGATAACCGAGTTAAACTCAACTTGAAATATCAATTGTGTATAATATAAAAGTCTATATAGATTTATGACTTAGTCTCATTAGGAGATACAATAGAATAGACTTCTGAGTGATAGATAAGTTTTAGTCTCCATATACCTTTTGTTGATGAAGTTCCTCCAAGCTCTCCTCAGTAGATCTTCGTCTTCAATCGATGAACGTCGTGAAGTCTAAAGATCAACTACACATTCTATCCTAATCCGAGACATAGCTATAAGTAGACTAGAAATCAAGACTTATAGTTTTGATCAACTAAACTTGACAAACAAGCTTGAGATATCAACGCTTGCGAGTTCGACCGAGCAATACTCTAAAAAATTGCGCAGAGTCCTGCTGGGATTCAAGAGGCATAAAGAGCGTGAATGTAACTGAATTTATATGAGGGTTTAATTCGGTCTCAAATACATTCCAGTCTGAACTTAATTGGTAGTAGGCTAGTGTCTGTAGTGGCTTAATACAATTTGGTGTTCAATCTAGACTAGGTCCCGGAGTTTTTCTGCATTTGCGATTTCATCGTTAATAAAATTTCTGGTGTCTGTGTTATTTCTTTTTCCACATTATATTGTTTATCTTTATAATTGAAATATCACAGGTTGTACGTAAATCAATTAAAGTAGATACATCCATCATTGTTTATTGGATACGACTTGATTAATTATTGGATATTGATTTTTGAGATCGTCCAAGAACTCTCACACGTAAATCAAGAACACGGATTTGGTTCTCAACTTTCTGATTGTGAGAGAAAGAGATATAAATCTGAATATTATTCCTCGATTGAGATTCATTAAGTTGAACTCTCGGAATTGTATTTAAGTTTTGTCCATACATGTTGCGTAAGAAAAAATTGGTGGTGTATTTTGGTACTCCCATGTTTTCGATAGTCGTTTATGCATCAAAGATAACTGTATGACATAATTATGATATATTTGTTATTCATTGTTATTCGCAAGTTAACCAATATTTTAATTTGGTAGATGTTAAATAACACACAAAGGGTCTTGAGTTCGACCTCAAGGGTGGGAGACAAAGTGTAACACAGTCTGGTCAAAGCATATGTTTTGGGTACACAGGGATGTAGGTTCATATCCTGTCACCTTTGTTCTACTCCCGGTGGTCGAGTCAATAACGTTTTTTCCTTTTCTTAAATCCTTTTCCCAATTATTTCTTAATTTGAAAAATCTAACTGGTAATTTTCTTATTTTGAGAAGGAAATAGAGCTTTTTTGTCCAGAAATAATAATAAAATATGCAAATAAATTCTGAATCTGTTGAATTGTTTGATTCAGCACGAGTCATAATTAAAAAAAACGAGTTATAATCAAAACAATTCAGCGTTGCAATTATTTTTCCAGAAAATTAAGTGATTCATACATGGTCAAAATCATTCGGAATTATGATTCGACTTGATTTTCTAAAAACTCAAACAATTTATACGAGTTTGAAAACCATGTTTGCAATGTTTAGTTTGTTATGTTGGTATTGGATTTGTATTACCAAGTTTTGCTTGCGTAAGGAAGTGAAATGCATTCTTGACAGCAAACAAATCCACTTTGGTGAAAGGTCATTTGAGTCTATCATTGTCTGGCATTGGGATGTGATAGTTAAAAATTGAGGCACAACGAAAGGATTAAACCACTGATTACACATAGTAAATTGGGTTCTCTAGTAAGCATTTAACATAGTATCAACTTATGCGGAAACAAAAAACACTCTTTTTGCAATATCTTTTTGCAATAGATCTAAATAAAAGTCCAGTTTGGATGGGTTCAAATAAAAAACACATTGTTCATTAGATGTAAATCTGCTATTTTGTTGCTAGATATTTTTTTCTTGGCATTGATTGGTTGAGCAGCAGTCTAGGGGAAATATGTAATCGACACCCCGGCATCCAGGTACAAATACAATGCCAAATTAAAAAAGTGAAAATATCACTTTTCCTGAAATAGAGGTAGTATTTATTAAAGGGGAAAAACAAGATTTATCCCCTAATTTCAAACTGCCTGCTTCACAAGAAGTAAAAAACAAAAAAAAAACTCTGTTATTTCTTCAATAATATTCCAAATAGAAGGGTGGTGGTGGAAAGTCAAGTAATTGTCAAAGTTATTTTGACTTGGTCAAAATCCCCATTTTCGTCTCTCAATTTCTTTCAATCTCTTCTGTTATTGTTGGATCCAAACAATTTTTCTTCAATATGATATTTTCCAGTATTGATTTTATTTGTCCTTTTCTCTTCTTGTTTGATATCCGGTTTCTTGAAGTACCTACATTTTTTCATGTCTGATACTTATATTCAAGTTTTGTCTTGATGCTTGTTTGTTGCAATTTATTTTGACTGCTTATTGGATAGGTTCAAAGTTTATTCATCCTTATATGATTCAGTTCTTCATACCAGTTTCCTATCTTTAATGTTGGCAGTTACTTTGGAATAATCATTTTGTTGCTAAGCAGGTGGTGCTATAGCGTTGGCGCTCTTTTACCGGTGGCTTGATCGGTGGATGGTGGTGTCAAATTCTCGCAATTAATGGTTCCTAAATCAATAATTGAGTTGATGTTGGAAAAATTGAATAGAATTTAGGATAAGTTACACCAAATTGTGAAGGGACTCTTTTCAAGAGATGTGACTCTCCACGAAGAGACATGACTCTCCCAAAAGGCATGACTCTCCTAAGAGTCACTTATCAAGTATATAAACCCCACTCATGGTTCATTCCAAGTAGAAGAAAAACACATACCAAAATCAGATTTTACTTGCATCCATTGTTGTCATAGTATTGAGAGATAAACACTAAATTTGGTTCGTTGTTTCGTTGAGTTTGGAGTGCTTCTACTCGAGGAAGACAGATTGTTGTATCCTGGGAGACGTTTCACAAGTAAGACCCATTAGCACCGGAGTGGGGTGAATTTCGTCTTAAGAACAGAGTATCCAATACTCGACTCGATCTGTACTTAGTTCCTTTAGTCTTCTTATTTCTTTGGTCGTCGTGACTTGGGTCAACATCAGTTGAATAGAAGAAAATATCCAACGATCTTAAGACAAAGTCTTCTTTTATTTTCTTCTTTTCTTCGGCACACTTATGCCTGTTAATATTAGGCGACGATTGGTTGGGCCACGACGGTTACAGTGGGAAACTGAATCACAAAGTTTCTTTATCTCCTTCTTTCTTCTGTACGTTGTATGTTTGGTCCATTGGGCGACGGTTGGAACTAATTAATTTAAAGTGGAAGCAAGCAAATCCAATTTGGTGCTGATCACCAACTGACGGTTTGGTTTGAAAGCCACGTTATTTAATTAACGTCCTTTTCATATAGTATCTCTGCCTTACATTTTTTTCATTTTGGTTTTTGTGGAATTTATCTGTAGCCATTAATTGAAATCATTACTAAATTGTATAGTTTGTTTCAAGCAGGATCATTAGAACTAGTTGGAACAGTGAATGAGGAGAAGAGTTGCAGTAGTCGTAGAGATTGAAGCAAACAGACTACCATTTCTTTCTGAGAATTCCCATCGGGAATAACATGCGACTTCCAAAAGGACTCACTCGGAAAGTGCCTTACAGTTGTACGAAAAATCTCAAGAATCTAATGGCATGGACGCCATTAATTTACAATGGAATTTTGGATCTCATCTCTAAGAAATCGATGCATGGCAGAACCGGAAATTGGTCAGTACATTAATCAATACAATGATTCGGCCAGTTCTTTTGCAAAGATATGTTTAGAATTTGAGTTAAAATTAGGTTTTGAAATCATTATGCTAAAAGGCGTAAGATTACAAATTCAAAACATAGTTGGTTGTCAGTACCCTACTCCTCCAAACATTTTAATGGGAAATGCTAGTTAGACTCACACAATGGTGAAGTATAACCTTGTTTGGTTGGTTTCTTTACCAAAATACCAAGTGGATTTTCATTTTAATCTAGAAATGATAATTGGTATTTCTCTAATTGCATTGCACAAGGTGTAATAGATTCCGTATGTGAGTGGCGAGAGAATACAAAAACTATGCATGTGTATCCTTGTAACTTTGTTTATGAGAGATTTCTCCAATTAGGGGTTAATGTATCAAATATGATGGGAATCAAATAAGTGATACATGAACACACTTGTGTTTCATGGCATATGTAAAATGTCGTGAAATAGGAGGAACGGGGTGGAGGATTAGAATGTCATTCTAATAACTGACGTTTGGAGCGTCGACCTCAGGAGATTTGAGTGAAATCTTATAAAGGACATCAATGATATTCTTGGAAGGTCTGGAACGACGCCTTTGAAGTCAAAAGTATATAATTCTTGTGATGAGAATTATATAATCGGGTCTGGGAACTGGTGAAGATTCACTGACTATTTATATCTCCGCATTTTATCACAGAGTGTTTTGGAACAACTTAGCGGAAAATATTTTGAACTCGCAGCATGAATTCAGAAAATGAATTCGTAGCATCCTAACTATCGGATGATGAAGATATGACATCATCAAATTATGGACCTAACCACAGTTAGACATCGGAAGTTTCAAAAACTCGCCGTATTTATTAAAGACCATGTGAATGCCTATTTTCTTGCTTAATTACAAATAAAACACGAAAACATAAAAATCCCTAATTAAATAACTAGGTAGCGATGCTGATGATCATGACTTAACTGTCCATTCAAGCGTGGGGATAAGATATTGAATCCAAAAAGAAAAGAACGGAGAGCAGTGATTGGTGAAAGGCACTATATTTATATAGTGGTGATGATTTAGTGGGGTTGTTTCCTTGCCCTCAAGTTGCCTGAAACACTTAATACAAAACGAAGATCATTCAGACTGTTGCATTTATTCAGTGATGATGATAGTAGGAATATCTTGTATTTGTGATCAGCAACTTATAGTTCTGTTTAATTGATCCTTAATTAGTTTCCTTCCCCTCAAGTTGCTTGCTTTCCCTAATGACTGATTGATTGTTAGTTTAGCTATCATGTTTTTATGTCAGCTGATTTCGCCTCTGTTATTATAATATAAATCAATGCTATTTTATGCTTCGTTTTCTGCTATCATCACAAACAAAAATATATTCTAAGAGTTAGAAATAAGAACTACTGATAGATAGAAACTCTAGGTAGTTTAAAAGAATGCATGAGTCGTGAAGAATGCCCTTGTGCCAAAACTGAAAAATATATGCGATTATTTGGGAAGATAGGACGTATATTTTTAAAAAACTGGATATAACTGTGGTTAAGTCCACATTTGGATGATTATTTGATCTCCATCATCCGACAGTGAGGGTGCTGCGAATTCATTTTTGAACTCGCGGTATTTTCCCAACTTAACTTGCCCCAGTTTGTTGTTAAAGGTAACCTAGAAATGTGCACATACACATTTATGTTCCGGGTTCATGACAGTTATACATGCATGGATAGTCATGAAATGTGGGGGCATGTGATTTTTAAATCCACTAAATCATGTGGTGTAAGTAGCTACGTAATTAATCACTTTAATAAAAAAATGTGGTGTTTGACTTTGAGATTTGAGAGTCATTAAACGGACAAGATTGAACTGGGAGGCTCATCCTGCGGTCCCTATCGTCTTGATCAAGCTATGACTTGGACGGCTGTGAATGAAAGGGGGCCACACTTATGAAGCTCGAGTTTTACCGTATATATCACCTCACAGTTTTATGGAAATCATTCCGATGTTTACCACAGATGTCAAATACTTTTTACCTTTCGAATTCGAAGTTCTTTCACTATATTCTGAATAATTTTTCAGATTGATTGTGTAAAATCGAGATCTTTCACCCATATCAGCATAGTTCAAGTGGTTCTTGTTTTACTTTTATTTAAATCTACGAATGGAAACCCTAATTGCACCTTACTGGCATAGTTGCAGTGGTTCTTATTACTAGCATCATCAGATCATTAAAACGAATCGATCTGCCTCTTTCATCTCCCTTTGGATCCATCTCCTCTACGAAGCTAGGATAAAATTCTCAACAGTGGAGACTCATCCACCGGAGGAAGAAACAGAGGGGAAAATCATCTTTCAGGCTGTAAATTTTCAACCAAATCTCTCACCCTTTATTTCGGTGTTAAATTACTGCTAAAAAATCATTGATACCCTTCTTCAAATCGTTGATACCCTTTTTCAGTATCTCCATGTTTCACCAAATTCGAACTTTTGTCTCAATTTGAAAATCAGTGATGCTACCTCACAGTCCCAAACTGAAATTCTAATCCTATTTTTTGTTTAATTTTAATTGATTTTAATTTTTGTTTTAGGGGGTTATAATGCATTGTTGTTTTGATTCTGGAATAAACAGAGATTAAGTTCAAATCCTTACCTAATTATTTGGTGCTTATTGGGTGTTATTTTGCTTCAATCTAATAAGAGTCTGGCTAAAAAAGTCATCACATTCTTTCAGTTTTAGTTTTTCTAACTCATCAATTTAATGTAAATTGAACTTCTTAGTTTAGATGGGTATAAGTAGATGATGATGTGTGATTGTTGTCCTTTATCTTGATCAGGGTTACCACTTTTTGTTGATTTTGCAGGTGGATAAAAGGGTAACAGTAGGATTCATCAAAATAAAATAATTGATTTGGATTAATGTTTGGTAGAGAGGTATCTGAATAATCTTGATTCTTTGTTCATCAATTTTCTCGGATTTATATTTTACATTAATTTTGATTTGGATTAGTGGTTGTTTATTTTGATTTGGATTAGTGGTTGTTTGCGGCAGTGACCTGGATGTACAATGGCTTCATGATAATGGAGTTTGGTTTGTAGCGAGATTAGTGTTGTTTGAACCAATCTTTATGCATCAAATGAATCTTATGAGGTATTGTTCTTTTAACTGATTTGTGAAATTGATTTTAGAACTAGGTAAAAAGATTGTTTTGTCTAACCATCATTCTTTTCCTCCCCTTATCTCTAAAATTCTAGATGGTGAAGCCTATGCTATAGATGCTTATGATGATGACTAATCAACTTCTTCAGAATCATAAGACACTTTCCTTCGGTTCTATATTCCACTGACTTTAAGATTTTCATGTTGTTTTGCTTAAATTTAATAGAAATTCTGTGGGTTTTTGCTAAATTGCCGAGTTTGTGATTTTACAGGAAAAGAACAAGGAAATATTTTAGTACTGCAATTCTTAAATGTAGGAGTTTGTCGTACTTCTTAGAATGTATTTGTTGCTGTAACTCTAATGCAATTGTTTGGGTGCTCTTTTTAGGCATGTAAACTGAAATTCGGAGATTTTAAAGGAGCATCATTGGACACAGAGTTCGCCATGCGCGACGGGAAGGATAATGTCAAAATTTTGTTTCTCCAAGGACAGGTTGGTACCACTCCCAATAGCACAAAATTCTTAGTTGAAACAGCAAGCAGCCAGGGCTTTACATAACACAGTAGAAATCGCTCCACGTCATGACACTTATATATGGTGGTTTAACACAAATAGTACCAAACTGATTTTAGTTTTAGTACAATCATATTTACAATTGGAGTTTAAATGACACTTGAAGTTCTCATCATTGATATTTTTCTCCTCAACTGCAAGTGGTATATCAACCGTATTGTCTAGGCCTTGAGGTTCATATCAAATGCCCATATGTTTTCTTTTGCTACTTTACCCTGCATTCCTACTTTACATATTTGATAGAATTGTAATTTAAGGAGTAATTGTTTGTTGAACTATCAGGCATACATGACATTTAATGATGTGACGCTGTTGTGGATACCCGATTTATCATCTATTAACAAGTACAGCAGAACGTTACCTCCACTAAATTCTTTCCAGAACCCTACTTCTTCTGCAACTCTTTCAGTATACTTACAACAAACAAAAAAAAAAAACTAGAGCGGAAACCTTAAACCCTACAGAAGAAATATGTACAGATTAGCTTCAAAAGTTGCTTCGTCAATCATGTCTTTGGATCGAAATAAAGCTCCTTTAAACTGATAAATTGCTTCGAACTTTTCATGGGATTTGGTGGATGTCATAATTGTTTTCGTGGAAAAAGTTAAAGGGAGACAGTGTAGATCATAAAGCTGATTCTCCTCTATTACTATGCTTGATCTCATCGCATTAACCTTAATAGAAGCAGAAACCATAGTGTGATATTGTGTTAGATGTTATCATATTTCACCATATGCTTTCATACTAATTCCAGTGAACATCGCCTTTCAAATAGAAATTTACTGTTTTGATTTTACTTTTTCACTCATAGTATATTTATTAGTATGAATAACAACTTAATCTGTTTGATGCTTCTTTTTTCTTTTTAAATTCTTGCAGAAACTAGCAACAACTAGGATTTGAATAAACTATTGGAATAAAATATTGCAGAAATACGTGTTCAAATGGAGAGCTTCAAAACACCCGCACACAATGATAAAACTACTCGAGTTACAGATAGCCGGTTATGGAATTATTCCTTGATATGGATTAATTCCATAACTGGAATTAATTTCAGTTCATTGATATGGTTTTCTACTGTAGTAGGTATGCCACATATCATTTCAAAAAGAAAAATAAATAAAACTATTAGACGACGCCTTTGTATGTATTTTATTTTTCTCTTTAATCCATTGACATTGCCCCTGCTTGATTGAAATGTTCAAAGAATTGACTAGCAAGAGAAATGATTAAAGTTTTTGCAGTTTTTTCTTGCAGGTTTTTTCCGGGTAAAGTCAAGTCCGATAGATTCTCGGCCAGGATTATATCTTGGGGCTTTACATACATGCTTCCATTCAGTGTCGTCTAATATCTGCGTGAATTGTTCTCCTATCAGGGATCTTCCTGCATATTTTCCCATGATGCAACTCCCTTGAAGAAATCCAAGGTACAATTATTTCAGCCTTCTACGAAATACCTTTTAAGCAATCACTGTCTTGATTATAGTTTTTCAGTTCCCGTTTTAAATTAAATCTTCAGAGAGTATGAAAAGGTCCTTCAATTCCTTTTTTTTTGATGGTATTAATTTAAATTTCTATTTTGAACTCTCTTTATGTTATTGATTAAATTAGTATAATATCTGGAGGATCCTTGAAAGGGTATTCATCCGCATAGTTAACTCAGGAAAGCTATCTTTCATTACACTAAAAAATCATCTATCGTGTTTTGATATCCGACCCTAATTATCCCCTTTTGTCTCGGGGTTAATTTGACACTAAAAAATCCCATATTTATTAAAAGAAATTAGGTTGAGTTTTAATTCATCTCTTCAAAGCAAAAAGATGATGAGTAAAGATGGATGTATCCTTTTACTCTTCCAGAAGAAAGAAATCCTAAGTTCTTTCTTCTCTGTTATTCTTTTTGCTCTTTGTGCTCTAGGTTTCTGGCCGTTAAAAATTTATTACGGAAGGAATTTGAACCCTAGGTTTTAAATGTCAATATTATCAAGAATAAGATGAGGTGGGGGAGTGATGGAGATTTGCCGATCAGGTATTTTGATTTCTGCTTCCATATTCTTTCTAAATTTGTGGGATTTTATATCTTGAATTTTAATTATGGATTTTGAATAATTATTAATATGAAATATGAATTGGGGTTTTGTTTATGTTACTGATGGTACAACTCTGGGGGCTTTGTGTTACCAAACATTGATTGTCCCTCACATCACTTGAGAATGAATCTATGAATGTTGTTGAAAGTTGAACCTAATGTTACAGGTCCATCTTATATCTTCTTTTTTGTTGTTGTTGATAGTTAAGTCCATATTATACCTGCATATTTGTATTCAGCAGCGATGATTCACTTGAATAAACCTATATGAAATTATTGAAAATCCAATAAATTTAAGTGAAACATTATTGAATTTGCTTACCTCTGTAATGATATCCCCTATGAGTATTTATCTTACCACCAGCTAATGAATCTTGATCATGTGTATATTGTACAATCTCTAATAATCTCTAAATTGTGTGTGTATATTTTTGAATCCGGGCAGTGATTGTAGTGAGGTATGAAGAAGTTTACGTGCTTATTGTTCTAAAATTTAAATCTTTATTCATAACTGCACGTGAAGTACCCACACGACCCTTATTTTGTGGTGAAGCAATTCTGGAGTTAATGAATATCAAAGAATTAATTTTTTTTTAAAGCTCAGCACTCCTGATTGGGTCTTTAATACCTTGCTGTCTTGCCACAACTTGCACATCTCCTTGATACTTTATACTTTCTACCCTCCACAGCCAAGAAGTATTTTCGCCAGGAAGATGAGGCAGTTTTCACTGCGAATGACACAAATATAGGTAAATATCCATCTAATCATTTTCTTCCTAATGATGTAATTGCTAATAGTGAAATGTTGAGGGGAGTTCTCTTTGTAACTTCTCTGCAATGATTCCCAAGTTATCTGTCATGTATCATTTTCTTACATAATCTATGGATGAGCATGGTAATATGGTGTTCTCTTTGTGCTTTTCTGCATGTATTTAGGACTTGCTTCTTATGTTTTCGCAAAAAATTCAAACGTTCTAGGCGTGTATCTGAATCACTTGAATACGGAATAGTTGGGTCAATTTTAGGAATTATATTAACATAGGAGAGTGTTTTCATAGAAATCTATTCCCATTCCAAAGGTCTTAAGTTGACATAATGATCTGCGAATTTGTGAGTTTATCATGATGTTCTGTTTAGAGGAGTTAAATTGGATGCTCCTTCAGAAGAATCATTTCTGGATTGGATGAATACTCACTTTGTATAGCATCTATATTTGGTATGATTAATTGTAAAAGCTTATTTGTGGCTTTCATGATTCTATCTCTTTTGTCCTGTCAAAAGAGTTCCTTACAAACTCCAAATGTTGAGTACACACGTAGATGCTGCAATCCTCAGCGTAGATTGGTTTTGACTCTTTTCGTGATTGGTTGCTTGCAACTTTTTTGGGTCTGTTTTGTCCTGTATAGGATTTTTTTGGGTCTGTTTTGTTTTGTATAGATTTATCGAATGAATGTTAGAGAAGTTTTTAGGCTCCTAACTTTTTGTCCCTTTGTTTTCGAGTTTGCTCTCCATCTTTTGTTCTGAAGTACTGTAATTAACTTGGACTTTTGATATTTTTTTGATGAGTGCATTTGTTATTTGTTGTTTCTATTATATCAGCGACTCACCCATCTCTGTTATTGATTTCTTTGTAGGTTCAGTCTGGCTTTAAATATCTTGAAAATTAATCATCTATATACGGCTTGCAACTACCAGTCTAGGTAAGGTGTTAGTTTTCTCTTATTATCACTGATTTTCATTTTACTTTAAGTTTGCATGTTCTTATTAAAGTTTTAACATGGAAGTCTCCCTACTACAGTCGTAAGACTTTACTTTCATTTCATACCTCGGAGAGTTGATATTATTTGGGTCATTTAAACAGATAATCTGTCTTCCTTCGATGAAGTTGGTTGCATCTATTTTACTGTCATGGGTTATGCACAATAAGTGGATACAAGGTTTTCCCTTATGCAGTGAATGCATAATAGTCAGTTCTTAAGAGTGAAATGTCCTCTTTTTTCATATCGAGGAAAAGGAAAAGTTCTTCTGCGTCCGCCATCTCTTCCGTTCTTATGAATTCTCTCTGAAACCTCGTGCAATTTTTCATCAGCACTATTTCTCTGAGGAATTCCATTGAAGCAAAGCTATTGGGATGATAGTGCTGATACTTTAGGTTTCTTTTCGTAAAGAGAAGTTGTAAATCTATAACAAGAAATTCGATCTCTATTAACCTAAAATTGTTGCTTTTTATTTTGTACTGCAACAACAGCACTAAATTATTCCCATGAATTATATCAATTTGGAAAGAAATTAGGCTTTTTGCCGTAAAGTTATGGCTGAGAAAACGAAGAGAGACTCAAATTGTAGGGCTATCTTTTTTGAAAACATGGCTACAACAGCAATCGATGATTCTGGTAGATCCGTTTAGTTTATTCCATCAGTTTGTTTTGGTGGTTTTCTTGATTTTGTGTTCTGATAATTTTTTTTGTTTGAAGAAGGTACTATTGTTGATAATAGTGTGGAGATCATGATGTAGCTATTCGTGATTGTTTTTGGAATCATTAATTGCGGTTGAAGATAATAAAATTTAAAGTAGAAGCAAATCCTAGGGTTTTATCTGGGTAAGCTTTTATGATTCTCAATTTGAATTTCTCATTCAGTTTTGTTGTATATTTAGTATATCTAATTGATCAAAGGCTAAAAATCCTAGGGTTTTGCAGGCTTTAGCAAGAGAATCAATCACTTGAAGAAGATAAAGATGTATCAGTGCCACATCAATGACAATGGTGGCGAAGTTCAAAATATAAAGGTAAATAAACTCAAACTCTAATTTTTTTTTTATAGATCATGAAGTATTGATTTCTAAGTATATCTTTATTTCAAATATGAAAGTACATATACTTTGGAAGCTAATTTCAGTATGGCTTTTTTCTTATTTTTGCTGAATATGTATTAACTCAAAAAACCCAATTAATGGCCATTAGTTCAACTCTAATTAATGGATATTGGTAAACCTCTTGCGAAAGGTGATCGGGATAGGATAGACAGGACTGCCGCCTATGCTAAGCAGCTAAAGTACAATGAAGGAAGTTACTAAATGGAAGACATTAGTGAAGAGAAACATGGATGTGCCTACAATTTTCTTTGGTAAAAAACTGATATCGAGTTCGCTTCTGCAGGGACTATAGCATATGAATTATCTCCCGTGACAGAATTTGAAATAAAAAGAACTTTCAGGGTGGTGTGAGACTTATTGAACTCAACATCGTATGTAACTTATCAGGTTCTGAAGGATTAATGTGTTATAATTTGGTTTGCAACTGTCACAAGTATCCTATTGAACGTCTTAATGCCACAACTATTTGTCTTTAGTTGCTAATGTCAAGCCATGCATATAGATTTAGTTCCTGTCTTTACTAACGTACACAAATGTTGCACAGATGTCTCTTCGCACTTCCTTGGTCCTTCTAATGAAAGTGTGGTGCTGTTTTAGGAATCCAATTAATGTTTTTGTCTATTTTAGAAATGCTTCACTAATTTTGGGCCTCTAAAAAATATTCAAACATTGTTTTCATGTTTTTGTCTAAATTCTATGTTGGTTATTGCAGGCAACTTAATGTGGTGGTTGTCTCTGGGACAAAGATGATCGTCGGATTGAGCGATCCTGTGTCCTGGAAAGACTGGCAGCGAGAGTAATTCGGGGCCGTCGATTTGGGCGAGGTATATTTTTGAACATTGGATGCCCTGGGTTCCCGATTTGACCGTGTTTCCTTGGACGAAAAAAAGAAACAAGCTATATCTTTTCTGACTGCCACCGTTCTTCTGAATTATCTCTTCTGAAACTGCATGCAAACCCTTTTCTCGATTCTATCTTTGAGTTCCCGAGCTTACCATTCCATTGATAGGTTAATGAACTTTCCCTGAGTAATTCCATTGAAGCAAATCTGTTGGGATAACACGTTGATATTTTAGGTAATCCTAATCTTTCTGTATTCAATCTATTTTGTGCTCGAAATATCATTGAGGAAGTCCCAATCATAATATCACCATGAGACAATATAACACCATTGAGCTCTGTGAAATATGTTGGAGATGCTACTCTTATGCCTTGGAAATCTCCTTCTCATTATTGTTTGACAGCAACAAGGAGCTTGGGTAAATTAGGTTGCACTTGAGTTGGTTAGCTCGACCAAACTTATCTTATTAATTAAAGTTTTTTGTTTGTTTTGTTTTTATGAGCCTGATTATCTAGACATGCCAGTGAATCAATGTTGTGTCACTTTGGTGAGTATTTTATAGCCTACTCCTGTCTTTACACTCAGATTAGCTGTCTAAAACGATGGTAGTTCAACATATATTATTCTCTTTTTGTTTTGGTTTAATGATAAGAAAATACCTTTTGTTGATATTTTACTACTTACTTGGAACTTACAGGGGTCCAAATTATTGACATTTGCCTGGCAAAACAAGGTTCCTAAGTGGGGGTTTAATCAACTTTCAGGAGCTCTAATCTCTACTTGCCGAAAGTGAAATGCTGCTCAAGACTTCGTTTCTGTAGATGACTTCTTAGGTTTACTGAGTAAGCTGAAGGTAACCTCTCTTCTTACTATCCCTTTATGTCTATGAATAATTTTCGCTTAAGTGTCACTATATTTGCTGTCTTTTCTCAAATGGCAGAGCACATGGTTCTCGATCATGTAGTTGTGGGTTCGACTTCCACAGATGGCATTGTTATTATTCGAGTAGGTGAAAACGAATAAAATTATTTGCGTCATATAGCTAATATTTCCTTCCTCGCCACCGGTACCTCCTATGCAAAACCCAAGAAAATTGTTTTCTCCCTCTCGATTCACCTTGCTGAGTGATTTTGTGATGTAATGATTGGATTTGACCCATCAGAAGCTATCAATGGAAGCCCGGTGTTGATTATATTGTGTCAGGTGTGTCAAAAACTTTGTAATTTATCTTTTTTTTGTTTGCAAGTCTGTCTACTGATTACTTCGAGTAATTGATTGCATCAATCTCAATACCTCAATTCCAAACCGAAATTTAGCGTCATGAAGTGGTTTGTAAGTTTGGATTAGGATTTTTGTTTATTTTTGGTAATCTATTTTATTTTTCTGGATTTAGTTAGAGTTTTTGTTTGATTGATGCTGACGAAGAAAATGGGTTTAATTAAGATTTTTTTATTAGAATTATTAGTGTTTTATTTCATAAATTGATCAATGGAGAACCTAAACTAGAGAGACGTAAAGAGAGAAAATGAAGCCAATTTCTTGGGTTGTGGGTGAACCGAATAGGAGGCAGGTGACGCTCTGGGTTGTCGATATATCCCTATGGTTCCTGGTTGTTTGAATTCAACGCGTAAAATAGCCTTTTCACCTGTCTATTTTTTTTTGATACAAGAACGATGTTCCGACGAATTTTCACCTGTTCCTCTCCGATCATTTTTTGCTTTTACGCAGGAACCTTGAATTGCTTTACAAAAAAAAAAAAAAGGAACCTTGATTTTTTGATTGTCTGTCTCTTTTATTTTGATTCTTCCTTGCTTCCCTGACGTTTTTCATTAAGGTTTGTTGATTTTTATTCAGATTTTAAACCAGGCCAAAGTAAAACGATTAGTTAGTGAAATTTATTAGCTTTAGTGATTTTTTTGTTTGGAGGTTGATAGATTAATGGGAAGCTTATCTTCTTTATCTTATCTAGATTCTAGCAGCTTTCTCGCGTAACTCTTCTCAGATTTGTATTTGATTAGGCTTTTTGATTATTTTTCTGGTGTGGTTTGATTAGGGTTTTTAGTTTTTGATGTTGTTTTCTTCACTACCTTGGTTAGATAACATGAATAGGAGCTCTCTCTCCATCTCGCAAAAAGTTTTTGATTAGGTTACTCGGCAACAAAGTTTTAAATTCTTGCACCACCCTCTTCAGGTAATTGTGAAATTTTGATTTTGAATATCCTTTATAACTCAGCAATGGAGTATAATACAATGGTTTTTTTTTGTTTTGTACATTTAGAATTGTGTAACAGATCCCGATTAACCTAATATCCAAAACATTATGTTACTCCACTCTGATATTCTTCCAGATACGTATTTTTCTAGATACACATTAACTTGGACCTTTGTTATGTCCGGCAAGGGAAACCCTTGAAGTATTAAGATTCCCCTTTTTCAACTACTAAGTTTAATATCATTCTTGAACTTCTGAACTCTTAAATCTCTCTTTGTTAGTGCATATTTAACTGTTAAAGCATAAAATTAACTACAAGAATGTATATCTATTTTTGTCTGTCAAACTTCTCCATGTTTTCTACTACTGAAGTGTTTTTGTTTCCTTTTATTCCGTAGGAATTCAATGAAGATTTTGTCTCTTTTGGGTTTCTCAATTAGCTTATGAGTGAATTGCAGTACTGGAATAATGACAAGCAGGTATTACTATAATTGTATAGTATTGGCATTTATATGGTTTGAAGCTGTGTTTATTTTTCCATGTACTCGATTCTCAATTCTTCCTATACACGTTGGGAACTATGCAGATGTATGGGACTCGAACAAAAACCACCACAAGATTTAGATTTGTAACCAACTACCTCATTATTTTCTTCGATATACTAAAAATATCATTAGACTTTGAGTCAACTGCCTAGGTGTCTTGGATCGTTTATTTTCGTATGTCATTTATTAGGATCTATTGTTCAAATAAATTGAATATTTTGGAAGAGAATTCGTAGTTGCTTGAACTGTCAGAACATTGGTGGTCTTTGTTTTCATGATATTTGTAAATGGATAGTTTACCAGAATTCTGTGACGACTACCCCTTCTACTAATGCTAGCAAACACGGACCCAATTCAACATTGTTAGAACATTTAGGACCATAATCACACTCTGGCTTCGAAGTAACATTTTTGGTACCAAAACCAATAAAAGTTATCATGGTTTCTTCTTTTTAGTATTTGGTATAGAATCCAAGTAAAAAAGTTGAATAACAAGGCACCAATTTACATGGCATAGCTGAAGAGTTTCAATATCATTGTCTATGGGGTCGCATGGAAGTGAAACCTAATGGGTTTTTCTATCTCTTTAGTCAGTATTTCACATTGAAAATGTGACAGTATAACTTCGTGGAACTAAACGAAATACCAAAGACAAGCATACCATACCAAGTATGGTGCACGAATTGATAGATTAATTAAAAAACCATTAAAACAGGCAGAATGATACAGAACGTTTGCCTGTATCAAGAGGTCTCCTTCCCATGGGACATCTGCCCTGTGAAGGAAGCTAATAATTGATTTGGTAATAATTGATTGTTTCTATTACATGTTCCCTACCCTAAAATGACATTCAATGAATTTGTGCAAGAGCGCTGTCTCCAAAAGTCCGGTAAGAACCTGAACAAATTATCTTTGTGGACTCTCTCCTCTTCACAGACCAACCTAAGAATAATATAACAAGGAATCCAATAGTCGCATCCGGCAATGTAATTATCAACATTGGGTTGGATGGAGCCTGCAGATTCAACGGTTGACACTTTTGGTTCAATGTCCATTCCAATGTAACCTCATTACTAAACCACTCTTTGCCTTTTTACTTTCTTATATTCGTCGACCTACACATTTGGCATTAACTGTATGTATCTGCTGTTGTATACATATCCATTCATACTTAAAATTTTACGTCGTACTATCTAGAAGAATTTTGTGGACCGTCTGATGATGATGACGACATGGATACACAGAGTATTGTAAACCAGAAAGCTGATCTAGACCTATCTGGCTAGGCAATAAGCAAGTCTCATTAAAACTGCACTGGCTAGGCAATAAGCAGGACTCATTAAAACTGCAGTGTAAGCTTCTTCGACGTTGAAATAATTAGATATCTTCTCCTAAACTATATATATATATATATCTCTGGTACTTTTTGTTACTGAAAAGGTTATGTTGCATCTGTAAGCAGAATACGCACCTTTGTTCCATCTACTTATGATGGAACAGCGTGTCCAAAAATCATATGTCTCCTACATTGCTAAGAAGTCAACCTTATATGAGATGTGGTAAGCATGAATTCCACAAATCTTGGACAAATAGTCATTTACATACTCTTTAAGTCACCGATCTCCTTCATTATGTTGTTGTTGATGTTATTGTTAAGATGTCGCAGATAACTATTGAGTGGTGCAGAGCAGATTCGTTGGAGATATCACACTTTGCCTTACAAATGCTGACCTACGAAGTGTATGCAACAATCAGTGAATATGCGAAAAATCAATGAACCACTGAACTGTACAATGCCCTTGATCACTTTTAGCTAAGTTACTTGATTTTTCATTTTCTTTTATCTCACTGTCGCTGAATAGGATATATCTATATATTATATACGGCGTTTCCGATTTCAGGTTCATGCTTGGTGAAAAAGCATATAACATGCTTGGCGAAAAGGCATAGATGGTAGTTAGGAATATGATTACCAGAAAGTAAGGGAATTCAAAACACATGGGTGGTGGTGGGTTTAGGACCCTCTCTAGAGAATATGGTCCCTGGGATTGGGATTCCCTTCCCACCATCCAAATATGTTGTACGTGATCATACCTAGAAGATTTACACAAGGCCTTGAAGCTTTATTAAGAAGAACAGGTAGCAGCTGGATCCTAAACAATTTTTTTTGGCAAACACTTAGAGGTAATTCTGATGGCAAGAAAAACCTTTAAATCTGGCCACTCAACTTATTCAAATCTTCATCTGCTTTCAAACTACATAACCTTTAAATATGGAGTGGGTCATATTCTTTGTTATTTGCGGCTGTTCGATGCAAGTTTGTTTTTTTACATAGTTTCTGGATCCTTTTCCTCATCTTTCAGAGCACTTTAAACACGGTAAAGGGTTCTATGTTTTTTTTTTAAATTCTGTTTGATTTTTCAAATTTAGATTTGTATTATTGTTTATGTAACTGTATGTATTGCAACAATCTCTAATTGGGTGTATGGCGCATCGACTTATCTATTGTACGAGATTGCTGAATTTGGTGATTTATGTTATGTGAAATTAAAGTTTTTCAACTGCTCTGATTTCCAATTCATTGTTGAAAAGCTTTAATCATCTCGTCATACTAAACTTAATTGGGTATATATCTCAGCACCTGCTGTAGCTTATTTGGGACGTCTCGCAGCTGATTTATGGGCGATGGACGAAGTGATTTTTCCTCCAAACATATTCATATTCGATCGGATTTTAAGCTGATTATGTTTTTGTTTCAAAGATTTGAATATCAATTTTTTTAAAAACTATTTTAAGTTGTTTTACAATCTGGTGATTGAATTGATAGACCCTTGCTATAATAACATTAACCAGCTATATGCCTTCTTTGCTGCCTAGATCCAAAAGGGAAACGTTCTTAATTATAACTTGATGCCAAAAGAAAATAGATATAAATAGTTTGTTGCGTTTGTATGATAGTTTTAATAAATTTCTCCAAACGCATTGCATATGTCTCTGAAATGTGGGTGGCGCACTGTGCAAGAAACCAAAATGCACTTCTCCTTTAATTTTCAATTTTTTTTTTGTTTCTCTGTGAATTGGATTTCTTATGTTTTTCTTTCTTCATTATTTGGAATTTTGTAGGGGTTCAGATGTATTCTAGAGAACACCACAACTCTGAGTATTTTATGAAATGGTATCTGCTGTCTTAGCTCAAACGGAAGAGCACATGGTTCTCAACCATGTAGTTGTGGTCGACTCCTACAGATGGTATTATATGTGAGTAGGCAGCGTTGTATACTGCCAATGGTTTCGTTATTTGATTCTCCCGGAGTGGGACTCCAACATAAGATTTGGATGAATAATAAACTCTTGGCTATACTCTTGAGGTTTTGTTCTCTCGGAGTGGGACTCCAACATAACATATGGATGAATAATAAACTCTTGGCTATACTCTTGAGGTTTTGTTCTTGAAGAAGCACGATTCTGCCGTCAGCGCATATTCAACCAGATGAAGTTTTGTTACAGAGTTCTTCATTTAATTCTGATAGGTGCACTTTGGTTTCATTCAGTTTTTGAAGGGATAGCCATTGGAATTGCAGGTATTCTATTAACCGTTGCAATATGCAACTGGACAAGACGTTCACCTACTTAGAAACGATCCTGGGCTTGATTGAGGGTGGAGAGTGGTTCCACATGGTACATAAGAAATGCACTAAAAAAGTTGATTATGATGATGAGTCTTCCTGCAGTAAGTGCAAAAAAGATTTTGAAGAAGTGCCATGGTAATTGTAATCCACAAATTAAACCTAGCCGCAAGGGATGCCACATCAATTGCGGTATTTACTGTGATGGGAGAGACTGCGGAAAAAAACGGCAGAAAGTAGATTAGATGCACTGCTGATGAACATGTTAATTACAAGGTACACTGCAGCGAGGTATGCACAAATTAGCATGGATAATTATTATGATTGAATGGATGTTGTACGGTGGAATCATGTTCACCAAGTTATATTGTCTAATTGGAGGTCAACTAAGCAGAGCAGGCAGAAAGTTGATTTAACAAGATCAAGATGAAACTCTTATTTTCAAATTGGTCATTAGGGAGTGCAGTATAACCAACCAATCTGGCAAATTCACAGTTCTAAAATTTTTCGAAGTCAGATAATTTTGAGTCGAAAGATTCAGATTCGGTTGCAGATAACAAGGTACAACATTAATTATGTATGGTATGATACGGATTTCGTCATGTCCACAGGATCCAGACGCAGAAAATGTTGTGCCACCTATCAAGGAGAAAGAGGAAAAAGTTAAGAGAAGAAGGAAGAGGAAACCAACAATCAAAGTTGGAGTAACAACATGAAAGCACCAAGGACACCAGTCAAAACCGGTCAAAGCCTGATAACTATCAGGTAACAGTGTGCTGAGAATTACAATTGTTTTGTGCAACAATTTGTGGGTTAATCTTGGATGATTCCGTGTGCAGGGAGACGGGCTTCAAGATGTCATCCCCAAGAATCTTCCAAATAAGAGATAAACATAGTTGATCCATGAATATTCGATCTTTCTGTTTGCCAATCTCGACCTTTCGGGGGAGAAATCAAGGCCTTCGGACTGCAAATTTAAATTACCTCGGGGAGTTGTAAATTACCACTGAACCAAGTGTTGTTCGATGTATACTTTTAACCTAGGAATCTACGATGGCGTAGGAATGAGTGTATAAAAAATCAAAATAGGCTAAATACATTTGGTGAATAAGAATCTTAAATTTCTATGTATACTTTTAACCTACAAAAACTGATGATTTTTCTAAGCTTAAACCGTTATATGCTTCTTAGAATTCTTGATTACTTAAAATGTGAAATTAAGCTTAGAAATTGCCACCAAGATTGCTGGGAGTCCAAAGGTGCAGGCAGGCGTTGATTGAGTTGGTACATTAATTGTCTTTTAAGTACTTCAATCACGGTTGCAATATTCTTCTCATCATCAAAAGGTTTGCTAGATAAACCATCTTATATGGTTTTGGCTTTTAGATCAGAAAATTTCGTCTTGGCTTTTATATAAGAAAATTTCGTCTTGGCTTTGTCAAGAGGTATGGCCAATTGGAAAATTGCTGCAGCGGGTAAACTTATTGCATATGGTGAATTGTTACCAAAAGCAGCAGAAAGGGCAGCTAAATTTGCTTGGAATCATCTTAGATATTCTGATGGAAGCTGGAGTTTTTTCCTTATGGGTCTTAAACCAAACATCTGCGCCATTCAGTTTGAGAAGGACACTGATCAGAATTCTACCATTTATGGAACTGTTGGGAATTTTCATAACAACTTAGTGATTATGAGAATGGACACCATCAAGTGACTACCATGACTTAGACTTTTCATCCCATAAATTTTGGATGGAATTTAAACATCTTCTACCTGAATTTCTGAATGAGGAAACGATCCGACTTTTTGCGGAAACCATTGGTGAGGTTATGTGGCACCAAATTCCGAGCGTTGGTTGGAATTTCTCTCACGAACTCCCACCAAACAGGAATAAATGTAGCATCTGGTGCATGGGTGCCTCACTGGGTTGGAGTCTTTTATGAAGGTCAGCCTCGTAATATTTGTCCGGATTATATAATGATTTCCCATGATTCTTCTCTATGCTCTACACGTAGGAACAACCGTCTAGCAGCTGAAGGAGAAGTAAGGAATTTTGGACAAGCTATGCAACTCAATACGAAGTAGCGCCAAACTAGAGATGAAATTCAGCTGTACCGTCAACATCACCACAAACAAAGTGATATTATTCGCCTCATGCGCACCCGAAATACTCCTTCACCTGTTGTGAGACAACGTAATGACCCTCGAAGTGGGGCTGCGAGTTCAGATTATTCTCAGCGGAAGCGTAATAGAACATGCATGATCAACATGGAGCATTATGAAGCCACTGACATGGATGACACCACTGAATCTCCACCAACAGATCTTTTGAAACAAGCTCTCCAAGCCGCTAATGCCAAATCCATCACCACTGCTCGGCAACAGATGATACCAATTCCTTTTGTTATTTACTATTTTCAATATATACATTGTCACCTTTATACTCCTATAGCTTTTCATTTATCTGTTCCCATGAAGATTTTTCATGGAATTGCCAAGGTTGTGACAAACTAGGGACTATTTAAAGCACTGCCTTCAGAAAAATAACCCACATTTTTTCCTTATTGGACACAGAAACCCTTACTCATAAGATAATACTTATGTTCGCCACACTAATTTTCCCAATTATTGGTGTGGTTCATCTTGGGACTCTCTGGGCAATTGCTCTCGCCTGGAAAGATGGGTTTTATTTTGAAATTATGCATGCAACGAGACGTATGGTGAATATTATTGTTAAATCTGTACCTAATAACCAGGAGTGGTTACTTACATGTATGTATGCCACTAATGAGTCCGGAGATAAACGTTTTCAGTGGAAATACTTGTTAGAAATGAGCCTTCATGTAGATATTCCTTGAGCACTCATCATCGCTGATTTAAATATTATATTAACTGATGCTGAAACAACAAGCCAGCGTGTAGATCCTCATCACTTATTTGTTAAAAATTGCATTCACCAAATGGGATTAATAGATCTAGGTGTTTCTGGTAATCCATTTACTTGGTTGAACCATCTTCACGGAGTTGCACACACTTAAGTTCGCATAGATAAAGTACTTGCTGATGTACGTTGGTTAAATTTGTTTAGTTCTGCCAAGGTGATAAATATAGTGGCTCATGCTTCAGATCACTATCCTATTTTTCTTGTCACGATTATTGTTGAGCTTACGATCTACCTAGTTATAAGTTTTATAAATGTTGGTTAGCTCACCCAACATGCAAGGATGTTATTCACTCTGCTTGGCAACAAGAATGTGTTGGTTCTCCTCCATATCAACTGGTCCAGAAACTCAGGAATACCAAATGACATCTTCTACATTGGAAGAAACATGACTTTGGCCATGTCGAAACAACTATTGAGAGAGTTCAACACCAAATTCAGAATTGTGAAAAAAGGAACACATCAGCAAGTCGTTCTACACTTTCCTTGCTTCATCAACAACTTCAGCATTGGCCTCAAGTCGAGCGAGAATTTTAGTTGCAAAAATGTGGGCAATATCATATTCAACATGCAGACAGAAATAGGAGCTATTTTCACTCTTATGCTAATTTCCGAAAACGACGCAATCATATTGAAGCTCTACATGATACTATGGGTATTTCAAATAATGATAGAGATAGCATTGCTCATGTGTTACGATTTCACTTCAGCTCTGTCACTCGTACCACTCATCCCCTACTCCATTAGAAAGTGATCAGCCTTATTACCCCTTTCATTACAGATTAATACAATACCAAGTTGTTAGATATTACATCGACAGACGTGAAACAAGTAGTTTTCATGATGAAACCGTGGACAACCCCAAGAAGTGACGGTTTTTAAGCTGGGTTTTATCAGCAACTGTGTGTGATAATATTGTTTCTATGCTGCAACATTTTTTCAAGTCAAAGCACGTGCTACAAGAATCACACATATCAGGTTCTAATTCCCAAGATTGATGCGCCAACTCAACCTGCAGATTTCCAGCCAATTAGTTTATGCAACATTTCTTATAAAATTATATCCAAGCTTATAGCAAATAGACTAAAGCCTTTACTAGAAAAGATGATTTCACCTGCTCAAGCTGCTTATGTTCCTGGAAGACATAGTCAACATAATCTCATCATTGCCCATGAGCTAATACACTCAATGAAGAAAACAGAAGACACGCAAGGATGGGTGGGCATCAAACTTCATATGTCCAAAGCGTTCGATTGAATTAAATGGAGCTTCCTGAAAGCCACGTTATATCAACTTGGTTTTCATGCTGATTGGATTCAACTTATTGATAAATGCATCAGTACGGATACAATCTCAATTTTATTGAATGGCGCTCCGTGGGAGGATTTACACCAATCATAGGTCTTTGACAAGGTGATCCACTATCACCCTATTTATTCATTTTGTGTATGGAAGTTTTCTCCCGCATTTTAAGCAATGCAGAACAACAATGGCGAATTCATGAAATTAAAGCAGCGAGATCATGCCCTAGTATTGCCCATCTTTGTTTTGCGAATGACATTCTTCTCTTCCTCAAAGTAAAGCCAGCTAAACTCAGGTACCTCTAATTATTATCAGATCAATTTAGCAAAGTTTCTGGGCAAGTAGTGAATTTACTGAAATCTGCAGTTTTGTTTAACAAGCATCTTCCTCGCTTAGTACGCAACCAATATGCTCATATAATTCAGATGAAAACCATAGGTTTATGGGAGAAATATTTGAGCCTTCCTCTCCCTATCTCTCGCTCCAGGACACATGACTGTTTTTATCTGATTGAAAAAATACATACTAAGTTGCAAGGTTGGCAATGAAAAATGCTCTCTCAAGCTGCAATAAGTACTCGACTTCAAAGTGTGTTAGGTACTATGCCCCTCTACTCGATGCATTGTTTAAAGCTTCCTCAACATACCATTGATGCTTTGGACAAGGTTCAGCATAATTACTGGTGGAATCATAGCTCGGGACGCCCAAAGCATTCCAAGAATTGGACAAGCTTATGTACGCCGAAACGAAATGGAGGTATGTGATTTAAAGATTTTGGCTGTTTATAATTCTGCACTCCTAACTAAAACGACATGGCGGTTGTTACATAATCAAGATTCTCTTTGCTCTAAGATCTTCCGGGGAAAATACTGTCCTTCTCAAGCCCAGTACTTCGTGAGTATGGAAAAGCATATATCATGGGCTGCAGCAGGTTAAACGACTCTCAATCTTGCAAGTGAGAGATGGCAAATACATTAATATTTGGAGACATCGGTGGATCCCAAACTCCAATGACACTCTTTTGCAACCAAATGAGCTAAATCTCACTGACTATCAATATGTTGCTGAACTCATCGACGAGGAAAACCAACCCTGGGAAGTAGATCTCCTTCAACAATTGTTTACACAAGATCAGGTACATCAAATACTCACTATTCCTCTGGATCTGACAAGAAAAGACAAGTTGGTTTGGCCACTAACATCCACGGGAAAATTCACTACAAAATCTGCTTACAACTCTTTGACCATAACCCGCCAAACAAGTCACACCCAGCAGGAGTGTATTTTTCCCACAATATGGCAGGAAAATAAAAATGCCATATAAATTCATATATATCCTATGGAAGATTCTCCATGATATTCTCCCGGTTAGGACAAATATCTTCGGTCTGCGGTCTCAACGAGATCAAGTTTGTCCAATGTGTCACCAAGTTCCAGAGACATCAACTCAGTTACTCATGCAATGCTCGTTTGCTCGGTCTATATGGAATGCATGTGCTCCTCATTTGGCCAACAATGCTATTGCCTTCAACAATATTTGCGAATGGATTATCAACTAGGCAGATAAAAAAAGTTGTATTAAATTCCAGCTAGCATCATGACACAATTCATTACGCTTCATATATAATGTGGGTTATCTTGAAGCGTAGATGTGAGTCATGTGACCATATGTTTCAGAATAGCACCCAAAACCCGCAACATATCATAAGGCATATTAGGGATTATTTTTTTCGGCAACATCTTATGTTCACTACTAATTATGTTTTGCAGCCACTTACCAATGCTATACCTCATTGGCATCCTCCACCATAGTGTTACTTTAAATTTAATATTGATGCTTTTATGTTGCCTAATAATACTCTGGCTGGGATTTCAATTCCAATTTGAGATTTTACAGGAAGATTTGTGGACGCCGTGGGACTCCTTCAACATGCCAGAAATGTAAAACACGATGAAACGTGGGGAGTCTTACATGCTATGCATTGAGCAAATCAACTTTATTACAGGAAGGTAATATTTGAGAACGACAACTTGCACGTACTGAATCTCCTAGAATAACAACTAGCTCCTCCTTGTCAGGAAGAATGTATAATTAGTAGGTGTTTATGTATGGAATTTTTTTTCTAAATGGTCATATTTATGTGTTAATGTTGCAGGCTTGCAGCAGATCAATGTAAGAATAAATAATTTAGCCGGACGGAGGTGGTCAATGTGTCCCTCAGAGTCCATAGAAATTCTAGAGGCTGACCGTATATTGTCATCAATAAATTCAGTTTTGTCCGAAAATGTTAAAAATCCCCCTGATTTTTCCCCCAAATTTTTTACATCCCTATGTGTCGGCGTTTCATTGGCTCACTTTTAAAGCGGACTCCCTGTTTTTTTCGGGTGGGGTCGGGTGAGGAAGAAATCTATGGTAAACGGAAATGACACATAGGAGTGTAAGATGGTGGTGTATAGAAGCGGTACATGGGTAGCAGCTTCGAGTTTTGTCAAAGAATAAAAGAACAAATAAAAGCCTGCTATTTCTCCGGCAGCAAACACACGACAATGGGTGCACAAAGACAATTACGGTTGGGCTGAAATAACTATTTCAGCCCCCGTAATTCCTTTTATAAGAACCATCTTGTACAGACTACAGAGCCTAAAATTAAATCACGGTCTCTTTTTGAGAGTAAAGACTAAAAGACTGAAGAGAGAGAAACAAGCAGCCATGGAAGATGCCCTAACTGAAGCACCACCGCCATCAAGGTTTTTCAATGAAGATCTTGACAACTTTATCAAACCCTCACCTCCACTCCCATCCCCCTTTCTTCTTTTCTCTGATCCCAACTCCAATTTACTCAACCCATCTTTACTCATCATCGCCATCTCCTCTCCCTCTCTTCATCTGCTTCACCAAATCTCTTCAAAAACCCTAATTGGATCACTCATTCTTCCTGAAATACCCTTTTCAGGAAACTCCATTGAACCTTCTCCAAAGGATAAGTCATGCAATATCTACTCTATCAATGGTGATGATGAGAGATCGATCCTTTTAGTGCTTACTCAGTTTTCGATCTCCCCGGAAAGATCTCACACCGTTGCAAAATTGCTAATCGATGGAAACAAGATTCATCCAGAGAAAGTACTCATTCTCGATTCGATTGAGAGTAGAAATTTCCGTGGGGAACTTCCTCCGGATGAGATATTAGGGTTTAAACTAGAAACAATGGAGGAGAAGTTAAATAGTGAAGCAATGGTGAAAGGCTTGGATTACTTTCCATCTGGAAGTGTTATTGACGGAATTTCTGCTGCTCTTCTTGCTCGTCGTCAAATTAAGAAGATTCGTGCAACGTTATGCGTTACCTGGCCCCAAAATGGTTATTCTGTAATCTCTTATCTTAAATCTGTAGTTCTTAGAGACGTTTTACCTAAACTTACCTTGAGTAGTGTTGTTTTAGATTCTGATCTAGTTAGAGATTCTCGTTATGAATCTGAATTGTACACCTGAGATATGTTTTGGATGATACATGAATTTCTGAACTTGATAGAATGAAGAATTAGACGAATTTAATCTACTTATTATTTCTCTGATATTGATTTCTATTACATGCTCTTGTTCGTGTGAAATGTTGAGAATGGTGGGTTTTGGGATTTACATATATAAGCTTTGATGTTTTTAATGTGGGTAGAGAAATGAAACAGAATAAGGTAGATAAGTAGCAAGAGCAAGAGAAGGGTTGCCGGTGTAGATACCATGCATTGCATAACCCATAACTTCAGCCATTTCTCCTGCATATCTCATTAACATGGGTCTTAAGAATAATCCCCAGAGTCCTATTATACCCAGAACAATCTCTCCTCCAAAACTCATCTCTCTCTTCTGTACTTGATATCTGGTTAGTATCTTTCTTCTTACATACTCCCTCCGTCCCACTCCTAAGTGATCTATTTGAAATTTGCACAATTTTTAAGGCAAGCAAGGAAAATAATATTTTTAATCAGTTTTTTACAATTATACCCTTATGAATAATAACTAGTGAAATTTAAAAATGGTTTATTTCTCAAAATACTCCACGGATGTTCGCAAATTTCATATAATTGAAAAGCATTTTAAAACACCTACGTAACGAATATAAATATGCCTATCAAATTATACATATTTCATATATTATTTATAATTAACTAAAAGGATAATTCCGGAATATCTCATTGTTTAGTAACATAGGTCACTTATCATTGGGACAAAATCTAAAATCAAATAGGTCATTTAGGAGTGGGACGGAGGGAGTATTTGTTTGTCCGCATGGAAATAACTGGAGGAAACGACGGAGGGAGTATTTGTTTGTCCGCATGGAAATAACTGGAGGAAACTTTGTAAGTACATATAGAAAGCCATCAAGACAAACATACTAGTTGAGATTGACTGCTTGAGCAACTGCCGTTCTCACTCTTACCTTACAGTCATAGCCAGATTGCAAGGTCATGGTGGGTTCGCAAAGTCTTTTTGTTTTGTCTTACTACAAATTGGTCAATGTTTATTGTTGTTTTCTTATATTTCATAAAATTATCTTTTATCTACTCCCTTAACTTTACCAACCAAAATACAAAGAATTCAACTGGGTTAATGTCATTTGTGCCTTCATGGTTTTGACCTTGATCACCCTCTTAAGAGCAAAGTACGCTGGTCTCTGGAATCTGCCTAGGAAAATTTTAATGAATTCTGATTCTGATTCGCTAAATTCTGGACAGTCAAAATATTATTGTAGAGAGGAAGTGAAACAGAACCCAACCTTTCCTACTATCTCTCGAGGGCAATTTGGTTCACCTCATTAACGGTGTGATTTTACAAAAACCTAGTACTCCTAAACAATAATGAAGAAATGATGTATTTAGCCTATCTCACAACTTTTTCATACAAGTAAACTAGAAGCAGTGTTTAACTCTGCCTCAGTCCTTTATGTAAGTAAAAGTTGGCTCAGGAATCGTGACTAGTTTTTAATTGTAGATGATTATGCATTTGATGGTTGTCCACACTGTTCTTCTATCATGTATTCTTTTGTTACTTATCTTCATCCCCATAACTTCATCATCATTAATGGCGCAATAGTAGCTCTAGCAGACATGACACCCATGATATCGAATATAGAATATTTCTACTTGCCAATTGAGTCCCTCATACTCCTTCCATTGGGCGAGTTCTTTTCCTATTTATTTGTTTAGCTGCTTTAGCTTCATCTAGACATAAGAGAAAAAAAAGCTGGAATATGCTAACAGAGATTTTTGTGTATTGCGGGTGGAATAGTTGGAATCATTTTCATTGTCATATTGATGACTGGTTACTGAACTGTAAAGAACACTGTATACTGTATTGCAGAGACCCACGAAAGATGCGTGTTACCAATGGGGGTTTCATGTACTGGTGAACCTATTCATGAGGTTAATAGAGATAGAGCAAAGGTTATTTTATTTTATGTAATCGGGAGGAATAAGAATTACCCGAGGAAACACAGAAAACGGTGAGGACTCTCTAGGGTCAATGGGATTCACCAACAAGATGACTATATATACCACGAAAAAGAAGTCCAAAATCAGGTATTCTCTATAAATTGTTCTGTCTGATGATGGTAACTATTCCTTACAAAATTAAGCATTTCGTTGCATCAAAAAGAAAACAGAAGTATAAGAACAACCACAATACTAGTAGGCATGGATATAGTGGGCTGAGTAAGCTTCGATGGAAACCATGAAGGCAGTCTAACCAGAGAAGATAAAGTTGGAACTTTGATACAGAAGTAAGCACCAAGCTCTATTGCCAAAAGTAAAGCGACACAAGCTCCTGAGTCCTGATATATGTACTCGTAGACTGATCAAAGTTTATGACCAAACAAGCTCTGTATCTGTAGTAGCTGACCAGTTGGGTTCAATCCATGTACAATATAAATGCTTTCTGGTGCTGTAAAAGTTTGAAGAAGAGTATTGGCTGCCGGTTAGGAGGAGTGTCTGATACCTACATGTATCCAGCGAGAAGAAAACTATCCGTTCGTTATGTAATCTTGGGAAATATATTTTGTTCTTCATGCGACTAACTGGAGCGACAGCTGCTATACAAGAAGTATGACTGACAAACAACATATATTTCCCTAGATCTGTAACTTCAACCCAAACCCAGCCTTCAGTTTCTTCAGATGGAAGTAGCTTGAAGATCTGAACCGGCTTCGTCTTGAGAGGTTTTACAAATACAGAGAGAAGTTGCCCTTCGCATTCTACCAAAAAACTCTGATGGTAAGAAGTACAAGCCGGTACTAGCTTGTCAAGAACGTTCCAACTATGTTTACCCTGCAAATCGTAAATTCCTAAAATTCCGTGCGTATCCAAGCAGTAGAAACACCCATCGATAAAAACTGGATTAGATCGACACAAATTAAATCTCAAGTACTCTCCCTCTGAGGTGGACGAATTTGTATTTTTATAGTAATCGTCGTCCCAAAAATCATCTCCCCTTGAGATGGAGGAGGTGTAAACATAGTCTGAATGACGCCCACTGATGGCAAGCACTGTACAGTCTGAAGAAGTAGGTATGGACGAGAATGATATACCCTGGAAGTTGCACCAAAATAATGGAAACTCGGGAAGTCTTATCACATTTCTTGTGAAAGGATTGAAAAAGAACAAGTTTCTTTTGCATGACTTAGACATTAGTAGCCAACCACCTTTTGAACAATGAATTGTAGCATCTAATAAGGATTCAGAGAGATTTAAGAGATATGCCTCATTATTATGCATTGGATTTATGAATCTGTAAACACAATCCTTATTGTTTTGATGCAAAATCAGCCATGGAGATAAAGATGTAGTATGTGATCTCTCTAGCGCGGTTCTCTTGCACATAGGAGTCACCAATCGATGTGTTTTACAAACTGCTCGGAAATGTATGTAATCTACTGGATGTAGATAACTTGCAATTAACTCTATCATGTCCATGTCAAGACTACCCCAGGTGCCTGATTTTAGTATTTTGGTTCCCTCTTTACTCTTGTTCCACTCCTTTTTATCACTATCTACACTACTATTTATGTTTTGGTCAGCTTCTACGTTGACAGCTTCATTAGCGTTAACTCTGCAATTCAAACGACAAAATCACTGTTACACAATATTACTGAGAAAGATGGAAAAGGGAATAAAAATTGTTCTCAAGAGTATTTACCTTATAGACATAGGCATTTCCACCCATTCTGCCTGGAAACATCGTTTCGTTGGTTCTGAAAATGTTCTGTCGAAGGAAATAGTACCACCTTCTGGATCAAACACATACACTATTTTATCCTCGGGCAGTGTGAAATACACACGTCCTTGTGTAAGACCCAAATCAGCTGCAGAACAAGAAGCTACAGTCCTTCCTCCGAGAAATAGAACATGATCACCCAAACTTTTAACCTTTTCCCAAACCTTCAAAGAAAAATTCATCCTGAACACTTGAAAACTAATGATTTCCTCGTAACGTCCAACGTCTACATGATAATCTACAACAACTACAAATAGTTCATCACGTGATTCCAAAAGATTTATTTCTTTGTTAATATCAAGTGCTACTGGAAATTCCATTATGGTTATAAAGAGAGACATTTCGTCATCAGGCCCAAGTTGTTTTTCAATAACAAGTTGCATATTCTCTTCGCACAGAACATGCAACTTTCCTCTGAACCAAGCTATGGATCGGGGAATTACTTCGCTGGGTAGTATCTGACTTCTCCAATGCTTGTCTCCAGGGCGGCAAAACACGATGGTGTACTCAAGTGAGTACGTATCATGATCATGTATAGAAAGGAGGAAGAAAACCACGGAATCATTGTCGACTATAGGATTAATTGTTGGAGGTGCGGACAACAGACCACTTTCCACATAAATACAGCCCTCAGGATGGGTAATACTGTGCAGAGAAGGTAACAATATTTTCTTCAATGATACAGGATTCCATAAAAAGCAATCCCCATCTTTTGACCTCCATGATTCTGGATAATCGTGAGGAGGAGTATAGACAACCAACCATCCTTGATGAGATGGTGACAGAAAATATCTAAACGACGAACTCATTTCTGGTATGCTTCTCCTGTGTGTTTTAGTGTATGTTCGTTCACATGAATTACAGAAAGGCTGTTCTGGTATACCTTCTTTATGAGTAAACACAAGCCATGGGGTTGCCATAGGAACAGGTGGACGATGATATGCACTTCTGTTCTCCGTGGCTACTTCTAGATTCGCTAAATTTTCCTCCATGAAAAACTCGTATAACAACGGAAAGGAAAACAAAGGCGAAGAACAGAAACCAAATATATTTATATATTTTTTTTAACATTATATGGTCCATAACAAGGGCTGGTATATATATAGAGGGAAATTGAAACATGAGAATTTCTTTTAGGCTAGAATTATAGTCCAAGTAATATTGGGTTTCCAGGCACCGTTAGGACATGGAATTCAAAAGCCCAACAGTAAATCTTGATGACTAGATTCTGAACCATAATATTGGGCATACCAAAAACTTTATAGGCATACAAAGTCATTTTCCTAACCAGGGTGTATTGATAAGGGATGTCTAATGGGTATGAATGACCTATATACCCTTAAACACTTCGAAAATATTGATTTATAGGCTTTAGGTTCGGCTGACTCGTGTTGATGAGTTATCAGCCGAACTTCCCGCTGTAGACTGAATTCTTTCGATCTTGTTTTGATCATAACTTCTTCGTCCAATGTCGGAATGACCTCATTCTTTTTGCATTATCTTCGTATTTTCATTCTCTTGAAGATGAAGATAAAATCTACTTGATTTTAATGGGTTAAAATCTACGATTTCCATTATATAAGCTGAACCATTAACATTTTTTATTCCTGAACTCTCAGGAATAGGTTCGGCTTACATCTATGAGCCGAACCAACCCATTGATGAACAGTTCGTCTTACATCTATGAGCCGAACCTCACATAATTTTTCTTCCAGATCACACAGGACTAGGTTCGGCTCATTATGATATTTTTAAACAAGCCGAACTAGTTGGTTCGGCTCATAACAATAACACTTTCAGCTTGCCGAACTGTTCATTAGTTGTCAATATCCAGGTTTCAGATCAAGGTTCGGGGCATAATTTAGGTGAGTTGTGAGCCGAACCTAGGTTCGGCGCATAATTTAGTTGCGTTGTGAGTCGAACCTAGGTTCGGCGCATAATGTTGTTGTTTTTTAAGCCGAATGGTTCTTCAAATTTTCAGCCTGAAAGTGTATATGAACAGTTCGGCTGATACGATTTTCATTATATAAGCCGAACCATTAACATTTTTTATTCCAGAACTCTCAGGAATAGGTTCGGCTTTCTAGGAAAATTTTATACAAGCCGAACTAGTGTCTAGCAAATGTTCGGCGCATACCTAAACAGTTTCAGCTAGCCGAACTGTTCATTAAGGGATCGGTTCGGCTCATAAATGTAAGTCGAACCTTTTCATCCTCCATTGAATCATTCTCGTAATCTAGGAAATCAACCATTTGGGAATCATTGTTGTAGTTGATGTGTATTTTCCTAGATTTTTTAGATGATATATGACACTCCTCATCCTCCATTGAATCAAGAATTAGAATTTCCTCACTTTCTCCTTCTCTTTCTCTCCTTCTTAACCAAACCAAAACTTTGATTTTTTTCCCCAAATTTTTCATCTAAACAACTCTTATAATTCTGAAAATTATTTTAATCACCAAATAAAATATTTAATCACTAATCAAGATTAGTAACACTAATACGTAAAGGGCAGATTTTCCATTAAAAAATTTTGGGTTAAGGGGTTATCTGATTTTGCTATTTCACAACCTTTTTTGTCTTCATTCAGTATGCCTTGGAAGATTTTGGTATGCCCAATATTATGGTTCTAGATTCTAGAGGTGTAAGACGTGTTGGGCCAACACAGACCAGTTCATGAAATCACGTGCTCAATATGCTGTGTTGCGTTGGAGATTTTGGCGTATTATGATGTGACATTCCAAAAATAAAATAAAAGTGTGCCGTGTTTTGCTGTGCCGAACACATTTATTTTATGTTCTCTAGAGATTGTTTTTCAAAATATTTAGGTGTTGTATGCGTTGTTATAAAAATAAGTCAACATAACGAAAATAAAAGGTAACAAATTGGTTAAAATAAAGACTTTTTTTTGTGTGAAAATACACGAAATGTGACTATTATGCTATATTGTGTAGTGTTTTATGCATGTTATGACGTGCTTTCTTAACGTGTTATGTTGTGTTGTGCCACATGCTTATCCGTGACAGGTTATCCGTGACGCATGCTGTGTTGCGCCACTATACCCATTAATCTGGCTCAACACAGCCCAAGAAACTACGGTGATGTGTCGTGCTGGGCTAAGTACTCACGTGCTGAGCTAGACTGGGCTCGAATTTTAACGTACTGGGCTGGGCAGTCCTCATGCTGGCATGGTACAGTTCATACCTCTATTGATGACCTCCAATAATCATAGCAAATGAGATATATAGACTAACCAAGAGGGATCAGCGCAGTTTTCTATAAGCCTGACTTTCATACTTGTCATTAGAGGTCAGTGGAGTCCATGCACTAGAAGTTTGGAGATCTCATAAAAACTCATCCATGTAAACTTGTAAATTATGGGGATTGGATTGGGTCTTCTCTAAGAGGCATGCTCACTGACTTCAGATCTGGCAGGAGGCAAGCCCATGGCATATACAAAAAAATAAAATATAAATATAAATAAATAAATACGAGAAATGTAAATATCTAAATGTTTTAACTTCGAATGTAACCTTAAGATTGACACATGTGTTTCTCACTTTTCAAGATATTGGCCGAGAATGATTTGGGCCGAACAAAAAAATCTCTCACAGAGCGAATTTCAATTGACTCAGCCACTTTAAGCCAGAATATCTCGTTGGAGTGTGCGTGGCTCGATAAAAATCACACATAGGATTAGCCGAGGATAGGATAATCCCACATGGAACAAGTGGGATTCCATATGTCGATTAATAAGCTAGGATCTGTCCTTATATAACATCGATGCCTTTTAAGTTAAAACTCCACACCTGGTGCACAAAGGTTATATGGTCGGGTTCGGAGTGGGTCCGGCAGTTCGCAGATCCTAACAACTAGTATCACTATCAAAGGCTAGGTAGTATCACTATCAAAGGCTAGATAAGGCTAAAGGAGATGGTATCAAAGGCCAGGTGCGGTGATAGGATATCGAGCGGAGAGTGGTTATTGATGTCACCAAATACAGGGCGCAGGTGGAGCAGGCAAGGCCCATAGTAGAGTTAGTTCTGGTCTTCTAATTAACTCGAGTGGAGCAGGGCTCAAAGTTGGGAGAAAACAATGCTCAAGGTGGAGTAAAGTTCTAGAGTGCTAGTCTTCTCATTAACTCGGTGGAGCATGGCTCAAAGTTCGGAAAACAATGCTCAAGGTGGAGTAAAGTTCTAGAGTGCGTAGCGACAGTAATCATGTTCGACGGGTTACATTGGTATCATAGATGTCCATCGCAGCCTGTAACAGTGGTATCATAGATGTCCATCGCAGCCCGATGTTAAAACATCCAACCCAAACAATACCGAAGAATACAAAAATGGAACTTTATAAGCCACTTTTTCGAACTTACAAAAATGGAACTTTATATGCCACTTTTCATTGTTTTCAAACTTTGTGGTGCCAAAAGAAGACTTTCACAACTTCATGGGCATCTATTACTATCTGGGTTTCAAAAAAATCCACTTATTTCAGCTAAACTCTTTAAAGCTAATGCTAAAATGGGGGAACCTTCAATCTACCCAGGTTGTAGTTAGTTCTTACTTCTTTTCAAAATCCAGATTCATTCATGTGGGGTGTACTAACCAAAAGTTATGTTTGGAATCTTGTATTCAAAAAAGCTACTCTTGCTACCCCAGTTATTTACACCAGTGGAATTCTGGATTTGACTTGTTCAACCAGATACAAAAGATAGATTTTCGAATCTTTACCTTCAAGGTTATTTTAACGAGTCTATTAGGGATATGTTAGGCCTAAATTACGAAAGAGATTAGAAATTTATAAATCTGGATATTTTTATAATAAAAAATATTGGAAAATTACGTCTATATAACTTAGACAGAGCGAGCATCTCAGGTTGCAATAAAATGTTGTACTCTCTCCGTCCCCAAATAGATGACTTATTTATTTTTACATTTTGTTCCACTAATAGTTTACCTATATATATAATTAAACAAGGCGATATTTCTAAAACTACTCTTTTAATTGATTATTGTTAATATAAGAATTATGTATATATTTTTATTTATCTTTGGTAGATGGAATACATATGAACGAAAAACTAAATAGAGGAGAAATCTCCCAACAAAATCAGGAGGAAAAGAGAGAGATTTGGGAAGATGTCCAACTGTCTTGGACATTATGCTCAACAACATAAGAAGCGAGATTATGAGCTGACGAAATAGCTTTTCTCCCCACGAAATTGTATGTAACTGAATTGAAGTTCCTTGAGATGAATCTAATTTCCTCACCCATTCTCTAAGGAGTAACTTGACCTTCACCATTTAACACTTTCACCAATGTGAGACGATCACCTTCAATAATGAGATCCTGCAACTGCTTTTCTTGGGCAAGTTTTGCAGCAAGGAGAAAAGTATATGCCTATGACACTTAGGGTCTACTTTGTTGATGAATAAGTAGCAACTGCAACTACCCGAGCATCATGATTTTTTGCTATTGCTGCAGCAGCAGACCTACCACCAAACACGGCAGCATCCACATTAATTTTAACTATATTTTCAGGTGGAGACATCCAAGTCTAGGAATTATTTTCATTTAAGGGGTTACTCCACTCTTGCTGGTTACGATTACTCCATATGGTAATACGAAAAAAACCAATAAGAAGCATCACCAAGAATATAAGTAATATGAGGATTAACTTTGTCATAGTGAAGTCTATTTGTAGCCCTCCAAATAGCCCAGAGCAAACAGGCACCTTGGCAGAATAAGAAAAAATTATCTTACATCTTCAGCCATTGTGTCAGGCAAAGCTTGACTGTAAAATTCTGATCTCTCGGAACTCTTAAAATGAGTGGAGAACCAAATAATATTACCTTCCTTAGTTGATAATGAAGGAATAAATGATCAATGGTTTCGTCTTCGAGCTCACAGAATTGACAGGTTGAAGGAAGACCTTCGACAACGTTACTTAACTTGCTTAAAGTACCAATCCCATTATGCAGTAGTCTCCATATAAACATCTTGACTTTAGGGGAAAGGTTTGGAACTAACATATTGTGTATCATTCATGTAAGAAGTTTCACCATGGAGATCCGCCACCGCCAAGAGTTTCTGGAAGGAAGGTGTTGTGAAATTTTCATGTTCTGTTGAGCTCCAAATGAGCTTGTCTTCATTGTGTTCAGACGAAATAGGGATGAAAAGTATATGACCATCCACATAAGGTTCAAAAATTTGATGCATAATACTGTGACCCCATCTGCCTTCACCTTGAATCATGAAATCTTTCACTGTGTTAACAACAATATTTCCATCTTAAGGGAGAGAAGGAGTGTGGCCTGGTAGAGTTGGGATCCATGGATCAGTCCAAACTTTAATGTTTGAGTCCCTACCAACCAATCACAAAACCGAATTTCAAGAACTTTTATGCTTTATAACATTGCAGACCAAGTTGATAAACATTTTGGTGGTTTAGTTACTTAGAAGCTCCCGTTAAGTATTTTGCATAAAGTACTCCCCCCAATAAAGAAGTAGAGTCAGATAAAAATCTCCAAGAAAGTTTAGCTACAAGAGCCATATTTAAATGTTCTAAAGATCTCAATCCTAATCCTCCTTTTTCTTTGCTCATTGAAAACCAATTCCAATTGATATGATGCATTCTCCTCTCCTCTCAAGAATGACCCCACCAAAAACTCCTCATTGTTCGATTTAGTTTACGAAGCACATCCTTAAGCACAAAACTTATAGCCATATAAAAAAGTGGAATGGGTGCTTGCACTGATTGAATCAAAGTAGTTCTACCTGCGTGTGATAAGAAGTGTCTTCTACATCCACGCAATTTAGAATCAAACTTATCAATGAGAAAATCAAAGTTGTTTACTCTGTTATCATTGTAGAGAATATTGATTCCAAGTATTTTTTTGATATGTTCATCTTCTTAACACCCAACCTGTAAATAATTTCTCTTTGCTTGTTACAAGATACCTTTCTGCTGAACATGATTAAGGATTTATTGATATTAACATACTGTCTCGACCAAGCGGAATACTCTTGAAGAATTGTGGAGATATAAGCAGGTATTTTCGTTCATAATCCCAAAGAGTAAGGCATCAGCAGCAAAGATAAGTTAAGTAACCGGAGGATCCCACTTATTTAAGGAAAATTTCTTGTTTGATCCTAGGCCCATATAGTTATTTATAGTAGGGTCCAACCGGAATTTTTTTTTATCCGGAGGTCCAAAATTAATTAAAACATGGAAATGTCTATAATGCCCATTACTACCAAACGTGTGTGTCTACACTGCTTACAAATTTGAGTACATATCTGGTACACTGCTTAAAAATTCGAGTACATATTTGCTACACTGCTTACAAATTTGAGTACATATCTGTCTGAGTACATATCTGTCGTACTGCTTACAAATCCGATTATATATCTGAATGCTTACAAATTCGAGTACATATTTGCTGCACTGCTTCTAGGTAGAGTACAAATATGTAAGAATCAATGATAAATAAATTAGAAAACTTATTACATCACATACATTGTAGGATCATACAATGTAGCAACCCAACCTTCTATGTTCCTCCAAATCCATTTGCAGCACACCTTCTTTCAAACACACGTCACAACCAATTTGTAACTTCATCAAGACCACCACCGATTTCACAAGCTTGCAAATCTGAACCAACGACAACTCATGTTCCTATCATTCAAAATCTGTCATTTCTTGCAATAAGTTCTGAACTGCAGCTCCAGATCATCTCCATATCCAATTCCAGTACTGAATCAAACGTAACAAAGAGCATCTATTTCAGTATTTCATATACGTACTGAATCAAACATAACAAGGAGCACTTCCTATGAGTATGCGATATATGTACTGAAGATTCATGAACTACAAATCAACAATATGACAACAACAGGTGACAGATCTATGAAAAATAAGAGAATCGAAAGACATATTACAGTATTTCACATAAGTACTGAAGGGTAAGACTAAAAAAGGAGCAAAAACACAGCAAATAACACTTCCTATCAGTATTATACATACATACTCATGGATCGAACCAAAAAAATTGAAAAAACTTCAAATAAAACAAAATTAGAAGAGTTTTGTATCAGTACGCCATATATGTACTGTCAATTCATACACGAAAAACAACTGTAACAAACCTAAAAAATGTTATAATGTTGAACCAATGATAAATCACAAATAACCGCTACAGTTTTAGTTACCTGTAACCCTGGGAAAACAACATTGTTAATCGCAAATTCCATATCAACACAAAGAACATGATCTTTCTTGAAGAAAATCATGCCACCTCTGGGACCTCGTAATGACTGCAAATTGAAACAGAAGACATAGTAAACAACATGACCCTTGAACCTAAACCAATAAAAACAAATGCTGCTTGTGTTGGTGTCAGTAGTTGCAGTCTTGCAGACTTCATGAATGGGACTAGGTGTACCTTGTGAGTGGTGGTTGTTACAACATCACAGTATTCAAATGGGTCGGCAAGTACAGATGCAGCAACGAGACCACTTATGTGAGCCATATCCATCATGAGAAAAGCCCCAACAGAATCTGCAATCTTCAAGAAACATAGCAGGAAAGGGAATTAGGTGTGCGTAATGGGTTAACTAGTCTGATTCTCTGATCACTAAGAATCACAACTGTTGACAATCAAAAGATATGTGTATACCTTTCTCATTCGAGGATAATCGAAATCACGAGGATAAGCACTAGCACCACCAATGATGAGTTTTGGTCGAAAGAGGGTGGCAGTTTTCTCAAGCATATCATAATCAATAAGGCCTGCAAGTGAATTTGGTAATGAATTCAAATTATCAACGAATTATAAATGAACAACAATAAACCACATAGACATTACACAATATAAGAATGCAGAGCAGCACCTGTTGATTCATCAAGACGGTAGGGCATCGATTCAAAATAGATCGAAGTCCCAGATACCCGTCTTTTAGGAGTCATAAATCCATGTGACAAGTGACCTCCATGAGGAAGATCCAGACCCTGTGCCAGTTACATGAACAAATTAATACAACCCCATATTTTGAAAGGAGAGTTGATTACATCCCTTAGGGGTTCAAAACTGATTTCAAAAAATTGGAGAGAAAGAGAAAGAGGCCTCAACTTACCATAATACGGTCATGTGGGTTGAGAAGTGCAGTGTAAACTTCAAAGTTAGCAGGAGAACCAGACAGAGGTTGGACATTAACTCCCCATTTCTTTGGGTCTAAGTGAAATGCAGCCAAAGCCCTTTGTTGACAAAGTGTCTCTAGCTCATCAATGTACTCATTGCCACCATAGTACCTACATTGCAGAATGAAATGATCAAATGCATTTCAATACAAATACAGGAAAAAATACAACATTAAGCACCATCTTTACCTTTTACCATGAAGCCCTTCTGAATACTTGTTTGTGAGACAAGAACCCACATCTTCCATCACTGCGCGAGATGTAAAATTCTCTGAAGCAATGAGCTCCAAGCTGTTAAACTGACAATTCTTCTCACTATCAATTATTGAACGTACTTCAGGGTCTGCTTAACTTGAGAAGGTAATCTATCCGCAGTAGTAGTACCCAACTTGGGAAAAAAAGTTGAAGAACCTTTAGTAAAAAGATTGGGTTGTTGTACATTAGCACCCATTATTGCATCTCCACTGTATGCCTGCATCTTCTTCACTTCTCCTTAAACATAACAAGGAGCACTTCCTATGAGTATGCGATATATGTACTGAAGATTCATGAACTACAAATCAACAGTATGACAACAACAAGTGACAGATCTATGAAAAATAAGAGAATCGAAAGACATATTACAGTATTTCACATAAGTACTGAAGGGTAAGACTAAAAAAGGAGCAAAAACACAGCAAATAGCACTTCCTATCAGTATTATACATGCATACTCATGGATCGAACCAAAAAAATTGGAAAAACTTCAAATAAAACAAAATTAGAAGAGTTTTGTATCAGTACGCCATATATGTGCTGTCAATACATACACGAAAAACAACTGTAACAAACCTAAAAACCATAAAAGCGTCAATCAAATCGATTTGATTATCAGAATACAATCAAAAAACAAATCAAAAGAAGAAAACCGAACAAAATAATCAAACAAGATGATTAGAAAGCATACCTGGAAACAGAAAACAAATATTCTCCTCGTAAATCATAAGAATTTTATACTAGTACACCAAATATGTACTGTCAATTCATACACAAAAACAAACTGTAAAAAACCTGAAAACATAAAAACGTTAGGAAAATCGATTTCATCTTCATAATACAATCAATAGAAGAAAAACGAAAAAAATAATCAAAGAAGATGATAAGAAAACATACATGGAAACACAACAAATCTTCTTGTCGTAAGTCATAACGATGCATCTTCTTCTTCTTCATTCAAAATAAGCTAGGTTTCTGTCAATACATGATATACGTACTGTGGTTTCATACAAAAAACAAATCTAAAAACAACAAAATGGAACTAGTTAGATCAAATCTAATAACGAAATGAACCAAAAACGTGATTATTCATCTAGATCTAGTAAATAATCAAGAAATCAAACATGGAACTAGTTAGATCAAATCTAATAACGAAATGAACCAAAAATGTGATTATTCATCTAGATCTAGTAAATAATCAAGAAATCAAACATGGAGATCAAAATCTTAATCAAACACCACAACGATTAGACCATGGATCGAACAAAAAAAACTGGAAAAACTTCGAATAAAACTTGCAGAGCTCGAACAAAAAATCGTTGTGATGATTAATATCGTAAGAACAAAAAATCCACCTACCGATTACACTTGCAGAGCTCGAACTCATGAATCGAACAAGGACCTCAAATAATCTTCACTTGCAGAGTTCTTCTCTGAAAACATAAGTTGAGAGAATGAAAAAGAAACGAACGTGTTTCTTATCTTAAAAAAACTTGCGGGGTGTTTTGAGAATTATGATAATACGTCACATGTGTCCCGCACGTGTACAGGACCTAGGATTAAAAAATTAGGTCCAGTTTCATGTTTTCTTTTAATTATGGACCTATGCTTACTGGGATTTAGTGGGTGGACCTGCCATTAACTAAGACTACCATAATAGTACCTATTGGTAATTCCTAGCTTATTTAATCTGTAACCTGAGTAAAGACCATCAAGCTCCATTCTCATTATAATACTAGATAAACTTTGTGAGCAAAGAATAAATAGGTATGAAGACAATGTGAATCCCTGCCCAATTCCTCTTTCTCCCCTAAACATACCTTCAGGTTGGCCATTTACAAATACCGAAAAAGACGTAGTCTGTACACAATTCATGATTAGGGTGTGAATAGATACAACAATACCAGAACTACAAAGAACCATACTCAAAAAATCTCAATCAACTCTATCGTAATCCTTGCTCATTGATGAGTGCCAAATATTGTATATATTTATCCCTTTTTTGTTGGCATTTTAACTCATCTTTTATGCATTAATTCTACATTTTATCCCATATTCTGTATTTTCATTGTTTTCAAGAATAAATATTTTTATTAATTAATTTTGTATTTTTAGGTAATAAATAAAGTTCGGATGAGTCGCGGAGCGAAAAGAGCAGAAAAGTAGTGAAAAGCCGGGAGAAATTACGCAAGGAAGCCGCGAAGAATGGTGCGCACAACCTCATTTTCTACACACAAAAGCGCCTCCGTTCTCAGCCATCAGATCATTTCTCAGAAGCATCCGACGGTCGCTCCTTGCTGATCATCAAAATCTGATGTCTCTGCCAAGCACCACAGCGCTGAAATTCCAAGCCTTCAGATTAGATGGTAGTTGAATCCAACGGTCGCTCCCTTGCTGCGCATCGAAGTTTGATATACCCGCCTAACACTACAGTACCTAACTCCATCAAGTACCGTTCATTTTGTTGTATCATATAATCCAACGGTCTCTCATCGCTTGCCTCCGCATAACCGTCCGATCTACCTACCAGCTTCGCATCCAATGACTCAGCGTCACAGAACATCAAGATTAGATGAAGCCGCCTTACACCCTAGTGACCGAGCACCATCCACCTAACCAGACACACCCCCCTTCTCTCCCAAACCATCGAGCCATACCCTCTCCACCATCTTCTCCACAGCAGAACCATGTCCTGCCACCGTCGTCTTCACCTCCACTGCCACCACCACACCGCCACCAAACACCACCATACCACCAACTCTCTATTCTACCTAAACCCATCACGTACCATCCCTTTAATCATCATTTACAACATCAATTTCTCATCTCTCTGCCTAAAACCCTAGGTGAGAAATTGGTGATATATATGATGATTAAAGCATCAATTGGAGGCGTGGGAAGCATCAGGAGACTAAGGAGAAGCATGGGTCGAAGTCAGTAGCAGTTTTCAGAGATTAGGTATGGATTGATTTTATTTCTTATAAACCCTAATTTCATAATTTGGGGATAATTGGGGGAACATAATTGTACGTCTAATTGAAGCATGGGTTGGTTGATTGGGTTGATATCAGAAGGTTAGGTGAACCAATTTTGGGTTTAATTGTATTTTTTTTTCACCAACCCTAGCTACTGTCAGTTTAGGTGAGAAATTGGGTAGAACCCTAATGATGTAATGGGTATATAAATGGGTGTGGGTGTGTTGTAGAAATTATGTTAGGATTAGCCTACATCCAGAACTTCCAAGTTCTGTTAATTTTCAATTTTCAGTTACAATTCAACTTCAGTTAAATTTTAGTTCAATTTCAGTTGTGTTATTTTTCACTTTCATGTCATGTTTAATGCTTGCTGTTTTGATTAATCCATGCTGTTGTAGTCCAATTCTAGGTTTATGTTAGTTTTAATTTCATGTTAATTTCATTTCCTGTTAATGTTAATGTTAATTTTCAATTCAATTTCAATTCATGCACTGTTAACTGTTAGGGTTCTTGTTTGGAAAATTTTAATTCTCTGTTAGTCTAAATGCTCACTGTTAGTTCATTGTTGTTATGTTAGTTCACTGTTGTTATCATGTTAAGTCATTGTTAATTTGTCATGTTAATGTTTGTTACTTTGTTCTGTTAATGTTGTTGCTCACTGTCATGTTTAATTCACTGTCATTTGAAGGAATGCTAGGCTAGATTTCTTAGAAGCTTTGTGCTGATTGTGCAATGGCAAGAAATCAGTGCTCAAAGCAAGCTGATTTTCTTGCCATTCTCCTTGTATGCTTAGGTTGCAGTGTTGATTGTGCATTGGGAGAAGCTAGTGCTTATAGCAAGCTAGTTTTCAACCCATTCTATAGGAATGCCTGTATTCTTGCCTTAGTATTGCTTCTTGTCAGTTTCTTTATCACCCCTGCCCTTGGCCTTAGGCCTTGGTCCATTCTTGTTTTGTTCTTTGCTTTTGCTGTTGCCCTGTTGTATCTTTCATTTTATTTTCTGTTGCTTTTGCATTGTTTTGTCCACTGTAATTTTCATTTGCTTCTGTTCACTTTTATTTTGCTGTTGCTTTGTTCCTTGCTTGTACATTCTATTTGCTGTCCTCTGCTGTGCAGCTCTTTCTTTGCACTGCTTTGCTGCACTGCTTTGCTGCACTTGCATTGCCTTTGCTGCACTTGCATTGCCTTTGCTGCACTGTTTTCTTTGCATTGCTCCTGCTGTTACTGCACTGCAGTGCTGCTACCTTTCTCCCCTTGCAGCTGCTGCTGCTGCTTTTCTGCTTGTTCTGCTGCAGTTGCTGTTTCTCTTGCACTTGCCCTGCAGCACTTCTGTTGCTGCTGCCAAGCTGCTGCCTTCTTTTTCCTGCCTGCTGCTGCCAAGCTGCTGCCTTCTTTTTCCTGCCTGCTGCTGCTGAGCCCAAAGCTCAGTTCACTGCCAAAGCCAGCTGAGCCCAATCTGGTCCACTATCAAGTCCAAAGCTCAACTCAAACTGATAGCCCAATTCAGTCATCTGTGGGCTTAACCAAAGCCCATTTGTTAAAGACCAAAGCCCAAATTCACTAAGGCCCATTCCATAGTTAAGACCAAAGGCCTAGTTCAAATAGCCAAGCCCAATTTGCTTTTCAAAGACCAACTGAGCCCAAGCTCAGTTCCTTTTATTGAGAACAAACCCAATAGTACATTAAGCCCAACACTTCCAAAGGGCTTCTAAGCCCAAAGCAAATTCAGGAACCCAATTAGCTAAAACACATTTCCGAAACACACCCGATCTCTGTGGATCGACCCGTACTTGCACGAGCTACAACCGACGACCGTGCACTTGCGGTATTACTGTAGGCCCCCGTTTTTATTGCGCTCATTTTTATACATATCTCCGGGCCCACCAAGTTTTTGGCCGGGGATAATTTCTAATACCCTTTTCGGGGCCCACCAAGTTTTTGGCGCCGTTGCCGGGGACTACCAAGTTTTTGGCGTCGTTGTAGTATAGTGGTAAGTATTCCCGCCTGTCACGCGGGTGAACCGGGGATTGGTGTTGTGTTTTATCTGTGTTTTTTTTAGCTATTTTGTATTTCATTTCATAGCATTTGCATCTGCATCTGCTTCATTTCATTTGCTGTTGGACCTGCTGATTCTGAACCTGTTTTTCCTCTGCTGGGACGCCACCAAGGAAAAGAACCAAAGCCCAACTGGGTTTTTGCAACAATATCAGAGCAGCTGGGCTGTGCTAGAAAGGTAAGCCTAAACCCATTCATTGAGAGAACCCAACCTGTGGGCTTCCAAATTTATTTAATTGTGGGCTTGTAATAATTAACCCAATTTTTTGGGCTTTTTATTTTTCTATTTTGGGTTTGTAATAATTTATTTGTGGGCTTGTATTTATTTTTTTTGTGGGCTTGTTTAAATTCTTTCATTGGACTTGTATTTTGAACTCTGGGTTTAAACCCAGCTGAGCTTGTAAGCATCAATTGGACTTGTATTCCACTCGAAAGTGGACCTCGAAACCAAAGTTTTAAAACAAACGTCGGGCCTTAACCAACTGGGCCAAATTAAACTTTCAAAATTAAAACTTAGTGTTTCGTGGGCCGCAGCCTTCCATCCATTTCATTAGAGGCTTGCACAGTGGGCTTGCTCCCATACAAAAACCAAATTTTATTTTATTTAAAAAAAAAAAAAAAAAAAAAAAACCTTTTGTTCCTTTTGTATATATTTTGCTAATCCAATTTGATCTCGGCTAAAATATGTTGGATTTTTGCCTTGAATAACGGAGTTTTAATTCTGCTTTCGCCGAAATCGGGTATTCTCTCTCCTTTTACTCTACTCAGCATGTCCCTTTCCATATGTTGCATTTTAATTCTTTCCATATTTTGAAACATTGAGGACAATGTTTAGTTTAGGTTTGGGGGTATAGAGTAGATACCATGATAATTTGCCATAATTGAAAACGAACTCCTTCTTCTTTTTTGAAAAAATTGAAAAATTCCAAAAAAATTGAAAAATCAAATTCAAAAAAATTAAAAAAAATTGAAAGAAAAATCATAAAAAATGGAGCTCATTTACCTTGAAATGTTGACTCTTGTGCAAATATGTATTTTTATTAGGAGTCTTAGTCTAGATATTTAGGCACCCTGATTCTAGCACAATTCACATAGTGATAAGAAATTTGCACGCGCACGATCTACCAATACATGTATGGCCTCGATCTTCAAGGTGTTTGATAGGAAGTTACGATTGCCAATCACTTTAGAATACTGAACGAAACTTGACTAGCTTGTTCTTTGGTTGGTTGGGATAGAAGGTGGAGGTTACATTAAGAAAGACAACCATCGAATTTAACTGGGTGCATCAAAAAGGGCTACCTCTTGCAAAGTGTCATGTAATTTTTGTTTCCTTTTGTTATGTATCAAAAGTGTTTCCTCTTAAAAAAAAAAAAAAAAAAAAAAAAAAAAAAAAAAAAAAAAAAAAAAAAAAAAAAAACGATGTATATATTCAGAAAAAAAAAAAAAAAAAAAATCAAAAAAAAAAACAAGTATTTATCAATTCCATCATCTCTTGTTCCAAAAATAAAAGAGAATAGTCAATGTAAATAAGAGTCATGTAAAGTCATCTTTTGTTGTTTTTTGTAATAAGCAAGGAGGGTGTATGCCATTGATGTACAACGCGAGAAATTGTGAAATACCTCCAACTCATTCACAATTCTCGTAAAGTCCGGACAGCTAGCTAGATTTCGACCTCAGTTCTTAGCCTGAGAAACTATCTCTTGGTGATTAGTAGTCATGACTTCAGATCTTTCTTTACACATGTGTAGATACACTTTACACTCTTATCACATGTCTTTTTTTGTTATCAGTGCTAGGATTGTGCCTTCGATAGCTAGATTGACATCTCCATTTTGCTGTGAGCTTAACTGTTTTGCACATGTCACGTTTGATGGAATCTGAGCTTATATTTTGTCCTTAGGTTTTGTAGGCACACCTCTGGTAAACCTTCACGAGACTTCAACTCGTCCACTAGGGACACTTAGTGGTTTAAAAGGCTTAGTGCATACGCTAAATGCATTCGAGAGACCAGCGACAGTGGTATAGTTAGGATTTCCTTAGTTTTGTTTTACTTGAGGACAAGTAAAATTCAGGTTTGGGGGTATTTGATGAGTGCCAAATATTGTATATATTATCCCTTTTTGTTTGCATTTTAACTCATCTTTTGCGCATTAATTCTACATTTTATCCCATATTCTGTATTTTCATTGTTTTCAAGAATAAATATTTTTATTAATTAATTTTGCATTTTTAGGTAATAAATAAAGTTCGGATGAGTCGCGGAGCGAAAAGAGCAGAAAAGTAGTGAAAAGCCGGGAGAAATTACACAAGGAAGCCGCGAAGAATGGTGCGCACAACCTCATTTTCTACACACAAAAGCGCCTCCGTTCTCAGCCATCAGATCATTTCTCAGAAGCATCCGACGGTCGCTCCTTGCTGAGCATCAAAATCTGATGTCTCTGCCAAGCACCACAGCGCTGAAATTCCAAGCCTTCAGATTAGATGGTAGTTGAATCCAACGGTCGCTCCCTTGCTGTGCATCAAAGTTTGATATCTCCGCCTAACACTACAGTACCTAACTCCATCAAGTACCGTTTATTTTGTTGTATCATATAATCCAACGGTCGCTCATCGCTTACCTCCGAATCACCGTCCGATCTACCTACCATCTCCGAATCTCGCAGCTCAGAGTCACAGAACATCAAGACTCGATGAATTCGCCTTACACCCTAGTACCCGAGCCCATCCACCTAACCCAAACACACCCCCTACCCCAAACACAATCGAGCCATACCCTCTCCACCATCTTCTCCACAGAACCACCGTACACCACCACCTTCTCCACCTGCTCTGACTCCATCACCAACTCCTCTACCACCACCACACCTCCACCATCATCACCCCTACCTTCCTACAACTATTACCCATCTTTATAGCCCCCTAATTCGTCAATTTCTCCCCTGCCGAAACCCTAGGTGAATGGTTGACGAATTAGTGAAGCTAGAAAGAGAAATTGAAGGCATGGGAAGGAGCAGAGAAGGGAGAAGAAGCATGGGTTGAAGACGGACTCGTCTTATCACGTTTGGTAAGCTCGAAAATCAAAACCCTAGTCTACTGTCAATTTGGGGATTTTTTGTGTAGAACCCTAATTGTGCTTGTAACTATAAATTGGGACTGTGGGTGTGATGTAAAGACTCATGTTGGGACTAGCCCACATCCAGAACTTTCAGTTCTGTTAACTGTTAACTTTAGTTCAGTTCACTTTTCAGTTAATGTTCAGTTCAATTTGCTGCTAATGTTCAGTTCCATGTTTCAGTCAAAATTCAGTCATGTTCACTGTTAGTTATTTATAGTTAATGTTCATGTTCTGCTGTTAAACTTGTTGTTAGTTAAATGTTCATTGTTAATACTTGTATCCTGTTAATGCTATCCATTCCTGTTGATGTTTGTTACATGTTCATTGTTGTTGCTCCTGTCACTGTCAGTTACATGATGGAATACTAGGCTAGATATCTTAAAAGCTTTGTGCTAATTGTGCAATGGCAAGAAATCAGTGCTCATAGCAAGCTGATTTTCTTGCCATTCTTGTTGTATGCTTAGGTTGCACTTTGATTGAGTATTGGGAGAAGCTAGTGCTTATAGCAAGCTAGCTTTCAACCCATTCTATAGGAATGCCTGTATTCTGCCTAGTATTGCTTCTATTCATGTCAGTTTCACCTCATCTTTGCCCTTGGCCTTAGGCCTTGGTTCAATTTTGTGTTGCCTTTGTGTCATTTCATTTTGCTTTCATTTTGTTTTGTTGCTGTTTTGCTTTGTTCCATTGTTCTGGTTCTGTATTGATTTTGTTTTGTTTTTGCCTTGCTGTTTCTTCCCTGCCCTGCAACTCTGTTGCTTCTCCTGTTTGCATTGTCTTTACTGCTTCAGCAGCTGCAGCTGTTACTGCAACTCTGTTGCTGCTGCACTACTGTGCATTTTCCATTGCTTGCCCCTGCAGCACTTGTGCTTTATTGCTCTTGTGCACTGCTTGTGCTTCACTGCTGTTTCCCCTGCTGCAGCTCTGTTGCACTGCATTGCTGTGCATTTTCTGTGCTGCTGCCACTTCTCCTGGTGTGCTGCTACTGGTGCCTGCTGCACTGCTACTTGCCTCTCTGCAGCTGCTGCTGCCAATCATCTTTCTCTGAGCTCTGGCACTTCTGCTGCTGTGCATTGCCTCCCTTCCACTGCTGCTGCCTTCCAAGGCCAAGCCAAAGACTGCTGCTTCAACTGAGCCCAAAAGCTCAGTTCACTCTCAATCCTTTGAAGCCCAAGTGAGCCCAAAGCTTAAACAAAGAACCAAAGCCCATTTGCACTTTAAATATAACTGAGCCCAAGCTCAGTTCATTTTATGTTTAACAAACCAACTAAGCCCAATCCATTCAAAGGGTATTCAAGCCCAGTAGTACATTAAGCCCAACACTTCCAAAGGGCTTCTAAGCCCAAAGCAAATCTAGGAACCCAATTTAGCTAAAACACTTCCGAAACACACCCGATCTCTGTGGATCGACCCGTACTTGCACGAGCTACAACTGACGACCGTGCACTTGCGGTATTACTGTAGGCACCCGTTTTTATTTGCGCTCAATTTCTATACCCTTTCGAGGCCTGCCAAGTTTTTGGCGCCGCTGCCGGGGATCTTTTTGCATTTAAATATAATATCTTTTAGAAGCCTACCAAGTTTTTGGCGCCGTTGCCGGGGAATGTTTTGCATTAAAATATACCTATCTTCGGGGCCCACCACTCATGTCAAGCTTAAGAGTAAAAGAGACAAGAATAGAGTTTCATAGAATGAACTAGTTCTATTGCTGACACAATATTATCATTTATCTTCTTTCCTAGGATAAAGGAGGATTGATTTTTCTTAATGAGCTCATGAAGGAAAGATTTTGTTTCTCTTGGTGATGATTTTTGTGACTATCTTGTAGGGAACATTGCATAAGGAAATTGGCATGTAGTCCGCCGGGGTTGCTGGGCATTTAGTCTTGGGAATCAAAGTAAGGAAGGTATGATTTAGACCTGGTGGCGAAAATTAAGAGTATTGCAAAACTTCATTTGAGGGTTAACCCACCACTTCCGCCAATGCAAGGAACATCATAAAAGTGGCGAAAATTAAGAGTATTGCAAAACTTGATACTATTCCACTTATTAAGTTTGGTTTGTGAGAGAAAAAGAATCGAAGGTTGACATGCTCTAAGGAAAGTAGAAACTTTCATGTCATTCCCCATGCCACGACAGTTTCATGACATCACTAACATGATCCTTGCGACTTTTTTAGGATAGTCGCCACATCCTATTCAGTTATTGAGAGTGAGTAATAATGTATTTTAGTTGGAGGATCACAATTCATGGGGAAAGATTTTGCTCTAGAAGTGCTAGAGAAAACTTGACCTAGCAGCATAGAGTACAACCATCTGTCCATATATGATGTTAGCAAACTTTTTAGTTAACGATAATATATTTCTTTTTTCTTTCATATGTTTACTGCCATATTTTTAGGGAAAATAGAAGATCTTTCAGTTTCCTACTTAGCCATCGATATATATATTTTTTGGAACCTCTCTATTTATGGAACTTCTAAGATCTATTAGATTAAATTTGAATTTAACTGAACATAGAAGATCAGGGTGCTGAGAGCTTTTGGGAGGTGAATTATAAAGAGAATTCTTGATTTGATGTACGACGAACAAAATACGAATAATAGAGATGATGAAAACAATGACGAGTATGATCATAAGATTAGGCATCGTCATTTTGGAGAAACAACATCCATTTCCCTTATCCATGTTGATACCTAACTGCCTGACCAATAATACCCGGAATCAAAAGTATATATTAGATTATAATGAGTATAACTCAAATTTGAAGAATTTGATAGGACACAAACACAGGGACAACCTTACTTTAAGAAATATACAACAGCAAAATAGAGGTCAAAAAGCAGATCGAATTAATTTGCCACACGAGCTAATAGTAAAGGAAGCAACACTAAGATCAAATTAGTGGCTAAATTAGAATCCCTTTCAGACTTGATGAGTTTTATGAAGATAAAGATAGTTTCATGATTGCAACAAGATGGTGATTGTGTATATGTATTGGAGTAAGATGGTGATCATGCTGGTTGACATAACACATCTCCAGATATGAGCTCCATATTACTTGGGAGATTTACGTTTGGTAACAGTATTTTGATGAAAGTAATGTTGTCACCATCTTCTCGTACACTTTTCTTATTAATCTTGAATTTTATCTATTCATTTTCAAGTTAATATTCTTCCAACTTCAGTTAGAACCGACAATCAAAAAAAAAAAATTAAATTTGTGATTATCTAATTTTATCACATATATTCAAGATGGGTTACTACAACTTTATGTTGTCTCCTTGTTTATGTATAGGATGTCTCGGCAGAATATTTAGATGGAAGCATTAAATTTTGTTTCAAGTTTCAGAATGATGACTTTCATTACTCAAATTCACCGTGTCTATATATATCTGCAACTTAATGGAAAATCACATTGAAGGACGAACCAGGGTATTTTTAGAGGCACAAAATTAGATTCTGTTCAGAATATAAAGTATATAAGATATTAGATTCTGTTCTGAAAAGATACGTGACAAAATTAGTCGGCAAAAAAAGAAATATATTGCCGTTAACTAAAAAGTTTGCTGACATAATATATGGCCAGATGGTTGTATTCTGTGCTGCTAGATAAAATTCAGAGGTAGAGTTTGAAACACTAGCTTCCCTTTTCCATCATTTTCTATACACATAGCAAGGAGATTTTGAGTATGTCGGTGGTTGAATATTGAAGGGAGGTGGGGTAAGAGCATCAAATAGGTTTGGGATGGTATGAGCTATGTTCCTGGTTGGGATGGTTGATCTGGATACTGGTTCATGGGTGATATTAGGTTCTGGTGAAATGGATTTTTGATTGGGCTCAGTTTGGTGTCTGATTCGAGGTTCAGGCGTGGCTTTGAGCGGCAGATTTTTTTCTGAGTTGAGATGGGATTGGTGGGGATTAACGGGAATTGATTGTTCCTTAATTATTGGAGCTGAATTAGGAGTCAATACCATGGACGAAGGGAAGTGGGTGAAAGTGGGGTCGCTTGCACCCACTGGATTTTGAGTTTCAGTAAGGGAAGGTTTGTGTTTTATATAATTTGAATATTGTGTGGGTGCAAAAACTAATGGTGAACTAGAATTTTTGTACTAGTAGAGTGGTAAAAGTGTAAAATGATAAAAGTCATAAATTTTCTTTTCTCTTTTCTACCGGACAAACACTTTCTAATGAAGAAAGCTGATGAAAATAACTGTGTTGATGTTCATAGATCACTTGAAGTGCGTAGTAATTACCTTTTAATCTCTCTAATCTATGTTCTTACATTCAAGTATTCAATATATTTGTCCAGCGATAGTCTGTTTGTCATTTAGTTTAATAGTTGGCTTGTAGTTTAGCGAATTTGTTGCGTAACGGTTGCTTGTATGTATCCTACTTGTATTTGAGGATGATTTATAGATGAAATGATTAGAGTCTTAGAGATAAAACATGAAATCTTTAAAATTTTCAAGCATGAAATGTTGTTGTCGGCTGTTGACATCAACTATATCACAAAAGAGGTAAGATTTTATACCATGCGAGTATCCGTATTACCTTAAACTATAGCTTGATAAATGTATATATAAAAAAGAAGTTTTGGTGAGTGTAAGATTAAAATATGTTTGACCCCATAGCATATAAGTCCTGGCTACGTCCCTAGTCAAGACGTTACCATGCATATTGTCACGACAGTCAATTAATTCCATTAATGATGACGGTTGATGAGGTGAAAATGGGGAAAAGGGGAATTTTTGATTGGGCCATTATTTTCTTTTTCTGGGGAATTGAAACGACAATGGGGGTAGTGAAGATTCATGACCAACGGGGAGGTTACACGTGGACTTACTTGGTAATGGTGGATGAGAGGGAGAATGGATGTGATGCTCCGGTCGAGATTTGATGATGGTGCTATGATTTACGATTTCCTGGATAAATGAAGATGATGGACCAACCCTGAAGTTTGCTTAGATATTGAAAATGCAAGGGATACCAAATACACCCAACTTTTTCGTTCGGCAACCTGTATAAACAAAACGTAACACAATTGGAAGTAGACCAACTTAATGATCCTTGAAAATATGTATATAGAGTTATTATCTCAACCTCTAATCAATCAGTATGTATATAGACACAAGATCCGTGAACCTGATTGTTAAGCAGAGTACTTGGACGATCTCAAAAATCAATATCCAAGATCAATCAAGTCGTATCCAAATAATTCAATCAGAATTATGCCAAGTGATTGAACTTGTTATCTATCTTTCAAGATACGAATCCTACAAAAAACAAGTCTCGTAATCGATTACAATTAAGGGGTTGTATATGCTTAGATTGAATATGTTACAAACCTATGTAAATCTAATTATAAAGATACAATATAATGCGGAAAAGGAAAAACACAAGACACCAGAAATTTTGTTAACGAGGAAACCGCAATAGCAAAAAAAAACCCAGGACTCCGTCCAGATTGAACACCACATTATATTTAGCCGCTACAGGCACTAGCCTACTATCAAACTTCGGACCGGAATGTAGTTGAGACCAAATCCACCCTCCAAGCGATTCAGTTACAGTTGTGCTCCTTACGTCCCTTGAGCCTCGCAAAGTTCTACGCACTTGATTCCCTTAGATGACGTCCTTTACATCCTAAGAGTTGCTTCAGCCGAAGTGAATACATTTGATACCAATCTTCCTCTAACAGATAAGCCTATTTGATTTCCGTTTAGATCAAAAATCAGGGTGTGGAATTTTTTTTTCCATAGGCAAGATAGCAAATCTCACAAATCCGGAACTTACGACTCCCGAAGAGTAGCCTAAATTCTTAACCACCTCTCAAGAACAATCGTCGAAAGATCAACTAAGATCAGTCTTTAGATATCTATCTTGAGAAATCACAAAATCTAAGACGAAGAGAACTACGTGATTACTATCTATATTTCCTAAAAGGGATTATGAAAACCTCGATAACATAAATCAATATCAGGATTCACGGACTATCAAGGTAAAGATAGTCGGACCTGGCTTCACGAATCCTCAAGCGAAATCTTTTTATTCATAGACCTAAAATGTCAATAGAGGCGACTCTAGAATCAACTTGGACACAAAGTGTCAGGGATTGAATTTCCCAGTTGACATACATGCTCTATTTTTAGTTTTTAATGACCAGGGTTAGCTTATAATTCAATCCATGATAACTTGAGAATCAAGCAAAAAAAAAAAGGTCTTCAAACTATAATAGAAGATTATACACATAGGTTCGGTTACTGAACCGCGTATAATGATTGTTCGGTTTGGCAAGTTAGACAAAGAATTAAAAGCTATTTGATGTTCATTTAAACACCTAAGAATTTAATTACACATAAGTGTTTAAGTGATCAATGAAGTCTTAGAACTGATTAAGATTGTTAGAGCACTGCTCGGTCGAAATCGCAAGCGTTGCTATCTCAAGCTTGTTTGTCAATGTTAGTGATCAAAACTATAAGTCTTTATTTCTAGTCTACTTATAGTGATGTCTCGGACTAGGATATATTGTGTATGTTAGAGCATAGCTTGGTTGAACCCACCAAGCGTTGGTATGTCAAGTTTGGTTGTCATAATTTAGTGAATCAAAACTCATTTTAAGAGTCGCTTGATTATGTACTAGAGTCAACTTCGTATAGGTTAGCTTGAAAGTATTAGGATATGAGATATTACAAGTATTGCGAAGACTTGAAGAAGTGAAGAAGCTACAACGACCACACCATCATTCCACTTGAGGTTAGTGATATTTGACTTGAACTGTTTCATTCCTTAACGTATCTTTCAAGTCGTGCATATCGAAAACGAAACTGCGAAGCATGAACACTCTAGATAGACATAGTATTAAGGAATACAATATGAAATTTATTGCTTAACCATTAAATTTTGTAGATAAGACATCGACATAATCGTTTAAATGCTATTGTGATTATGTATGGGTATGAGGTGAGGATTTCATCCTAGGAAACAATGTTTTACATGTGTTTTAAGGAATTAAGTTCATAAACTGCATATCTTGTGAACACCCAATATGTGTGATTTAGTATAACCGCTCACGACTTGTTTGTGTTCTTGGTAAAACTATTCACAAAGGCCTGACTTATGTTTTGGTATGACTTTTATAAGTGAAACCGATCTTAAGTAATCACCTGAGATGGTATGATTGAGTTTGTACTTTGTTGAACCGAATCTGGGTAAAGGGAAACGATCTTATGAAGAGGTGCAACACATCACAAGGGGGAATCGATCCTTGTATGAGGTGCAACAAGTTTGTAGTAAAAAGGGGAACCGATCCTATGGACATGTGAAACACGTTTTTAGGCAAAGGGGAACCGATCCTATGGACATGTGCAACACATATGAGTTAGATACCATATATATGTGGGGAACCGATCCTAGTACCTAGTCAACCGATTTTTGGAAAGCTAGTGTGACTATGCATAGTACTCACATGGAGGTAGAACCGAAACTTGTTTTGGTAGAACCGTTAAACCCATGATTTGTGATTGAGTGTTTCTTAATCAATCACATAGTTCTTGAAAGTCAGATGAACCAATTCTAAACTTTTTTGGAAGTGTGGCAAATCAGTTTCAAGGTTGTAAGTATGAAAGAGGACTTACAAAGTAAGGATGTCGGCATACTTTGAACACGTACGGTAATGTTTATCTTTTATTGTTCAAAGTTATTCCTTAATAGCTACAGGAAGAAAATCCCAGGATCGAAATATAAATAAGTTAATAATCTTTTAATTAAGGTTGTTATTATTTCAGGAAAATGAGAATTAGTAATGTGCATTTACTAGTTGAGATTTTTCAAAGAGATTTTAAGTCATTATTTTGGACATAGCATTTCCAGGAATTATGAAAACCGAATTTGGAATATGTTGAATATCTTTGAGAATATTTTAGGTTTTGGAAATTCCTTGGTACCCAAACTTCCTTGTCTATAAATACTTGAAGTTTGCATTTCTAGCATACTAGTCCTTCGTGACAGCAAACTTCCTCGGTTGTGTTGTACTGGTGTAGCCGCCTATTCGGAGAGGAGAATAACCTAATTAGGCGAAATCTCTTACGGACGATCAGTTTAAAGTCTTCTTTGGTATTGAGAAGCTCTACGAGTACCGTTGGTGGGAAACTAGATAATTGCGGTTTATCTTGTGTTTTCGATTGATTTGATTGACTAACGGTGGTTGAACTCTGATTGCACCTAGTTTGTTTATGCTTGATAATCTTCTCTTTTGATATAAGATTCACTCAAACTAGATCGAAGTTTCGACATGGATCTTTAGACTGTTGTTAGTGCTAAAGACGATCTTTTGATAATCCATTGTTAATAGACTCCGTTCTGTGTGTGATTGATCACAAGAGATTCAAGTTGTTGTGTGCAGGTGTTTATTGAAGATCTAAGAAGATTTGAAGACAAAGAAGATATTAAAGATTTCTGATTTGGGGTTCATAATCTTTGCTGTGCACAATACTTGTTTCAGTATAAGAGGATCCAACTATAATCGGTTTATCCTTGTGGTAGATTGGATTGATTAGTTGTGTAGATCAACATCAATACAATTCTTTGTGATTAAAAGTATTGATTGCAAAATCTTAACAATTACCTTTGGTGATTGAACATAAGATAGATCTAAGAACCTGACGAAGGAGTTTATGTTAAGATAAACAGAAGAACCTTTGTACGACTCACATCACTTGGTTGAATAGAGTTGATACCAAACAGATTTGTTGTTCCTTTACTGTTTGGAATACAAACCAAAGGAATTGTTCCAAGTACGTGACTTATTCACAAGTTGGAGGCGTGGGAATACATACAGAACTAGGTGAACTATAGGTTTAGTTGATTGGTCTCAACTATACGAAGTTAGGTTTAATTTTGTGTAGCGGCTTAATCCTGAGAGTATTCAATTCTGGACAAGGTCCCGGGGTTTTTCTGCATTTGCGGTTTGCTCGTTAACAAAATCTTGTTGTGTCATTTACTTATATTTCCGCATTATAATTGTTTTATTATAATTAAAGTAAATTACACAAACGTTAATTCCTATTTACTTGATAAGCAATCCTATTGTGATTGGTTTAGTCCGAACATTTTTATCAAGTAAACATACTTCGTTGTTGTATTGTCTCGATCTCGTATCCATAGACGATCACACGAAGTGTGAACCGATTTGTTGCATTGTCTCGACTCAGTCCATAGAAAATCATTTTCGGAGAAAGGACTTATAAGTAGTAAAAGTTTTAGCTTGAGGTATATTCGGGTACCCTTGCTTTTTCAATTGGTATCAGATCATGCAAACACGAAAATATCTAACAATATGTGTTTGGTGCGATCCAACCTATAAGAATTGAATCTAATGAATGATTCAGTAAACATAAAGCAAAACATAAAGTTTTTTGAATTAACACTTGATGATGGCATCTACGATTCAATATCTGAAGAAATCATCTCTAGAGATTCTACGAGACAAGTTAATCTTGTTAATAATGTAGAAAACGATGACCACTGGAAAATACGTCTACAAGAAAGGTTATATGAAACTTTCGATGATGATGGCTCAGATTTTGAACAAGAAGTATAAGAGGATATCTCATAATACTCTAAACTGCTGGAACCTTTGAAAAATGAAAAACTGAGAACTTCGGATTTTATTGGTTTTATGACTCCTCTTTTTCGTGAGAACAAGAAACTGAGGAAGGTTTTTCAAGGATATTGTATTGGTTACCGCACCAGTGATTATCTTCTTAAAGATCGTACATACGAGCTAAATTCTAAGAAATTAGAATGTGAAATTCTTCGAAGAGATCTCTTTTTGTCGAAAAAGAAACTTGCTGAATTTGAAGCAAGGGTTAATTCTCAACCAGAGAGTTTTGAAGAGAAAGAAGGTGTATATCTCACGAGAAAAACACCTTAAGGCTGATCTAGCTGGTGCTCTTGATAAAATCAAGACGTTGGAAGAAGAAATTTTGGACCTTAAAAAGTTCAATGTGAGCTCAAACAATTTAACCTCAATGTTAGAAGCAAGTAGAAATCATCGTGATACACGAGGATTGGTCTATAAGGGTCAAATATTAGCAAAGAGGTAAAATTTGTTAAAGCTAAAAATTCTTCTAAACCAGAGGCTTCCACTGATGACAAAGATGCTCATATTTCTTGTAAAGAAGAAAAGTCTGTCAAGCCTAAGAATAGTGTTCAACCAGCAGTAATCAAAGAAGGGACTTCTGCTAATGTCAAGAAAGCAACAACGTTGAACAAGGATAAGAATAAGAAGACTCATCGAGCTCCAATGAAAGAGGATCCACAAAAAGGTAACATTAAAACTCATACTTCATATATTTATAATAAGCATTGTTATTGTTGTGGTAATAAATGACACTTGCAATGGGATGGAAAGTTCGTAAGATGCAAGATGCACTTTCTTCTGTATCAAAAGAATTGGCTAAGTTTTCTCCTCATAAGAACTCAGATCGTTATTGTCCTAAGTTTAGGGGAAAAAAATTATTATAATGATAGTTCAAATTTTGCATATCACTCGACAAGGTCATCTCATAAAATACCCGAGTATAGAAAGAGAGATAACTTTGTAAATGCAAAGACAAGATTTGATGTTCCAAATTGGAGAAAGGGTGTTTAGCAAAATATTCAAAAGGACAATGATCCTAATGGTATGGAGGAGAAGGCTGCTCCTGCGAAACCCGACTCTAAATGGGTCCCTAAGTCCTCCATAGCCAAGAAGGTACCAAAAGTTAGTCACAAGAATGACACTAAATTGTTAATTGTTGGTTACAATAATTATAAGAGTCTTCTTGAAAGACTAAAGAAAGACATCATGTATGAAATCTCTTGTACTAGTGAACGTTGTGATAATGACACTCTTCATCACAAATCAAAGAAGAAAAACAAGAGATGGAACAAGAGAAAATAAACCAAGCAAGAGGTCAAGAATGATGATTCTGTCTTAGTCACTCGTGACGAACAAGATAAGGCTCAACTCAGCACAACCTAGTTGTGTTAGAATGTGCATGCTCACCTTAGTGCTTAATCTTTTGAAAGGTGAGAAATCACATCAAAAACTGAGCACATGATCTCTTGGTTATTATATGACTAATTAACATCTTTAGGGAGATTTACTTTCTTCTATGCTCATACCTTCTCTATCTATATTTGAGATTTTGATAGAAAAGGTAATTTTTAGTTGATGATGTTGATATCTACTGATCATATATGTGTAGCTCTTGTTTTTACGATTAAAACGAGCCAAAAATCATTGAATTCGGACATCGTATGCAAAAGTTATGTCAAAAAACAGTTTAGTGTTGTGATCCATTACAAGTTGGGAACCGATCCTAGTACCCTGTCATAGTGAGGGAACCGATCCTAGTACCATGTCCTAGGGTGGGAACCGAACCTATTGAGAGGTCCCCATACAAAGAAGTGTAAAACTGTTTTGCCCATAACTTCTTCGTCCGAACTCGGAATGACCTCATTCTTTTTGCGTTGGTTTCACAATTTAATTCCCTACAAGATAGAGGTAATTGCAATACTTGATTTCATGTTGAATATTTATTGTGTATTGCAAATTGTTTTATGGGATGTTTGATCTTGGTTTTATTACCTTGATGTTCGATCTCATAATGTTGTGAACCCTTATGGTTTGGGTGACTTTTTGATTTAGCAGGATTAAGTTCTAGCCCATGTTGGTAGGATTTATCAAAGGATCATGAGGGGTTCTGGTAGAAACAATATGTGAAAAAGTCACAATATGTTGATACGGTTTTGGTTTAACATAAAAGCATATGTGTTTCGACGGTTTTCAACTTTTGCTTGCCATTGTTAAAACCGATTTTCAACCTTTCTCTGAGAAAGGTTGGTTGTTGTTATTCTTTTGTTTTGCATAAGGATGACAACATAATGATATTGCCATATCAATTCTCCCTGAAATAAGATGCAAACATATTGGAGAAGTGGATGCGACATTTGAGGTAACGAGTTTGTTAGTTAATCGTTTTCCTGTTTAAGAAAAGCATGATTTTTACTTCATATATACTTTGCTTTTGCTTAACAAAATTTCGGTACAATTGATGTTTTATTCCATTATGTGTGTATGGATGTGTGTGTGATTCAATTGGTTCAGGTTAAGAAAAACTATTGTTATCTTTCTTTATTGTGTGATATCAATTGTTTAGGCTTACAAAATTTTGGTGCAATTGCGGTGTTTTAATGCTTATATTGATTCAATTGCTTCCGATTGAGGTGAATAATTATGCAAGTTGATTTATTTGGTTTGTATGAATTGTTTATGGCTTAACGAAAGAAAAAAATTTACAGTCCAATTCGATTCCGGATAAGAGAAACTAAGTTTATCTTAGTTAAACTTATCAAAGTGGAGGTTTCGGTTATTCAAGTCTAATCTAATGCGTTAACAATAAATGATAGTTAAACTAACCTAGTACTTGTCTTGTTTAAAATTGAAAGGTCTAAGTTATATGGATAATTAGAACCTGATGAGAAAAATAGAGTTATCTTTATTTTGGTCTTATCGAATGAAGCGGTTGTTGTACAATCGGTTTAGCAAAGGGACCAAGTTGCTTAGTTGTTTTTTGGTTTGCTAAACTAAATTGGGAAAATTGCTTCGGCCAATTGTTTCCTTGGTAACATATCAATACAAATTACTTTGTAGTTTCGGTTTTGATATTGGTTATCAAAAATGGCGTGTGGAACCCACGTGCTTAACTCTATAGGTTTGCAAGTTTATTTTGAGATTTGTAAGATTATTTTCGTGTTGTCCTTTATTTTTTCGTTTCTTTGTTATTTTGTGACAAAAAGACAAAGAAATATATGGAGTAAACAAGTGATACTGGTATTGATTTTATATTGATTGGTATTACTAAGGAAAAGAATATTGGTGCTTAAACGTTTATCTAACGAAAGAGTAAAAGCATAGACTAAGGGGAAGTAGCATATCATATTGATTGGTATAACAAAGACATGCGGATTGATGAAATCTACCTATCTCGCCTTTAGGGGGAGTATTATCTTTGTTATTATAATGTCAACAACGACATTTAAAGATTGAATGAATGCAGGTTATTGTGTTGTTGAATTCGGGAATCAGGCGTATGTGTAATGAATTCTTGTAATTTGTTTATCCATAGATTATAAGAGTTTTATCACTAAAATTGACAAAGGGGGAGATTGTTAGAGCATAGCTCGGTTGAACCCACCAAGCGTTGGTATGTCAAGTTTGGTGGTCATATTTTAGTGAATCAAAACTCATTTTAAGAGTCGCTTGATTATGTACTAGAGTCAACTTCGTATAGGTTAGATTGAAAGTATGAGGATATGGACATTACAAGTATTGTGAAGACTTGAAGAAGTGAAGAAGTAAGAAGCTACAACGACAACATCATCCTTCCAATTGAGGTTAGTAATATTTGACTTGAACTGTTTCATTCCCTAACGTATCTTTCAGGTCGTGCATATTGAAAACGAAACTGCGAAGCATGAAAACTCTAGGTAGACACAGTATTAAGGAACACAATATGAAGTTTATTGCTTAACCATTAAACTTTGTAGATAAGACATCGACATAATCGTTTAAATGCTATTGTGATTATGTATGGGTATGAGGTGAGGATTTCATCCTAGGAAACAATGTTTTACATGTGTTTTAAGGAAGTAAGTTCATAAACTTGTTTATGAATCGAAAAGGAAATCGCCGTGCATTATTGGGATTGTTATTCATTGCATATCTTGTGAACATCCAATATCTGTGATTTAGTATAACCGCTCACGACTTGTTTGTGTTCTTGGTAAAACTATTCACAAAGGCCTGACTTATGTATTGGTATGACTTTTATTAGTGAAACCGATCTTAAGAAGTCACCTAGATGATATGATCGAGTTTGTGCTTTGTTGAACCGAATCTGGGTAAAGGGGAACCGATCCTATGAAGAGGTGCAACACATCATAAAGGGGAATCGATCCTTGTATGAGGTGCAGCAAGTTTGTAGCAGAAATGGGAACCGATCTTATGGACATGTGCAACACGTTTTTAGGCAAAGGGGAACCGATCCCATGGACATGTGCAACACATATGAGTTAGATACCATATATATGTGGGGAACCGATCCTAGTACCTAATCAACCTATTTTTGGAAAGCTAGTGTGACTATGCACAATACTCACATGGAGATAGAACCGAAACTTGTTTTGGTAGAACCGTTAAACCCATGATTTGTGATTGAGTGTTTCTTAATCAATCACATAGTTCTTGAAAGTCAGATGAACCAATTCCAAACTTGTTTGGAAGTGTGGAAAATCGGTGTCAAGGTTGTAAGTATGAAAGAGGACTTACAAAGTAAGGATGTCGGCATACTTTGAACACGTACAATAATATTTATCTTTTATTGTTCAAAGTTATTCCTTAATAGCTACAGGAAGAAAATCCCAGGATCGGAATATAAATAAGTTAAGAATCTTTTAATTAAGGTTGTTAATTTTATTTTAGAAAAATGAGAATTAATAATGTGCATTTACTAGTTGAGATTTTCCAAAGAGACTTTCGGTCATTATTTTGGAAAGAGCATTTCCAGGTATTATGAAAACCGAATTTGGAATATATTGAATATCTTTGAGTATATTTTCAGTTTTGTAAATTCCTTGGTGTCCAAACTTCCTTGTCTATAAATACTTGAAGTTTGCATTTCTAGCAAACTAATCCTTCGTGACAGCAAACTTCCTCGGTTGTGTTGTTACTGGTGTAGCCGCCTATTCAGAGAGGAGAGTAACCTAAGCAGCTCAGTTTAAAGTCTTCTTTGGGATTTAGAAGCTCTACGAGTACTGCTGGTGAGAAACTAGATAATTGCGGTTTATCTTGTGTTTTCGATTGATTTGATTGACTAACGGTGGTTGAACTTTGATTGCACCTAGTTTGTTTATGCTTGAGAATCTTCTTTTCTGATATAAGATTCACTCAAACTAGATTGAAATTTCGATATGGATCTTTAGAATGTTGTTAGTGCTAAAGACGATCTTGTGATAATCCGTTGTTAACAGACTCCATTACATGCGTGATTGATCACAAGAGATTCAAGTTGTTGTGTGCAGGTGTTTATTGAAGATCTAAGAAGATTTGAAGACAAAGAAGATATTGAAGATTTCTGATTTGGGGTTCATAATCTTTGTTGTGCACAATACTTGTTTCGGTATAAGAGGATCCAACTATAATCGGTTTATCCTTGTGGTAGATTGGATTGATTAGTTGTGTAGATCGACATCAATACAATTCTTTGTGATTAAAAGTATTGATTGCAAAATCTTAACAATCACCTTTGGTGATTGAACATAAGATAGATCTAAGAACCTGACGAAGGAGTTTATGTTAAGATAAACAGAAGAGCCTTTGTCCGACTCACATCACTTGGTTGAATAGAGTTGATACCAAACAGATTTGTTGCTCCTTTACTGTTTGGAATACGAACCAAAGGAATTGTTCCAAGTACGTGACTTATTCATAAGTTGTAGCGGCTTAATCCTGAGAGTATTCAATTCTGAACAAGGTCCCGGGGTTTTTCTGCATTTGCGCTTTCCTCGTTAACAAAATCTTGTTGTGTCATTTACTTTATATTTTTGCATTATAATTTATTAAAGTAAATTACACAAACGTTAATTCCTATTTACTTGATAAGCAATCATATTGCGTTTGGTTAAGTCCGAACCTTTTTATCAAGTAAACATACTTCGTTGTTGTATTGTCTCGATCTCGTATCCATAGACGATTACACAAAGTGTGAACCGATTTGTTACATTGTCTCGACTCAGTCCATAGACAGTCACTTTAGGAGAAAGGACTTATAGGTAGGAAAAGTTTTAGCTTGAGGTATATTTGGGTACTCTCACCTTTTCAGTGTAGTTGAGCATTAGACTTCACGGCGTTCATAAATTGAAGACGAAGAACTACTAAGGAGAGCTTGTGGAACTTCGTCAACAAAAGGTATGTGCAGACTAAAACTCATCTATCACTTAAAAAGTGTATTTCTACTTTATCTCTTATATTGAGACAAAAGTCGCCTACATATTTCTCGAAATATGTGCTGATAAGCTTTCGCTTCAACCAAGTTCATCTTATATTCTTAACGAAAGTCAAAAGATGATCATGTGAAAATATCCGAGTAACATCTAACATGGTTTGTGTGATACAATCATTTGGTGTAGACTTGGAATGTTTCGTTATGATTATTTCAATAATTTGAAAGTTGTTTTGATGCTAACAGTATGTGAAAACGGCTATTGTCATCCTCTAAGAAAGTTTCAATGATTGAAATAGAGTTTAAAACACCTAACCATCATTGGATTATAAACATAGTATGCGTTTTTGCATGTATGTGATCCATGACCGGAACTATAGTATGCATACCCGTATGCGTACGTGTTAGTTGTGAAATTACGAGTACCTAAGTACACATACCCGTACACATACTGGCGAAGGGTTAGGGTCCGGAAATGTTTGTTGTGTTTGGAAGTATGCATACCCTTTTGCATACTGGAGAACCCAAACTCAGACCGATTACTTTAAATATGCGTACCCGTTTGCATACTTGAGTGGTTAAAGTTCCAAAATCGGTTTGTTCATGAACTAATACATTTATATAATAAGGAATGCATTCTTTGCAAATCGTGGCTATAATGTTCATGAATTGATTCGATTGAATCAAACCGAATTTGATTTCAATTGTGTTCTTGTATACTTCTATGAGAATATAGCGATTGAACAACTCTATAACTAGTTTCATTTGAGTCATTTGAACTAGTTGTGATTAAGATGAATAAGGTTTATATGATAGTGTTCATGTAGCTAACTTCGGTTAACTACTGTTGATCCAACCTAGTGTACACGTTTAGGTAAGGTTACTCAAACTTAAATGAAGATACATTTCATTTGTGTATAACAAGCTAAGTTTGATCTAACAGTTGAAAGATATTAGCTTGAATCTAATCAGGTTTTCATCTAACGGTGAGTATTGAATGTTTTGTTACCAAGGTAACTTAGATTGCAAACCCTGATTTGAAATCTATATGAAGGAGAACTCTAGCAACTGGGAAACCTAATCTCTACACATCCTGTGTGATACAAGTTGCGACTGGAGTCGATTCTCCTTTAACCTTAGGTTTTTCACGAAATCCTGTAGGTTAACGACTTAAATACTTCATTGGGATTGTGAAGCCAGACCCAACTATTTTCTATGTAGTTGCGTGTTCTGATATTTCCCTATTATATCGTATTGAGTACTATCTTCTCTACGATTTTCTCGAGATTGATTCTCCGATTGGAAAGATAAAAAGTAGTCACAAATATCTTCGTCTCATCGTTTGTGATTCCACAATATCTTGTTTCGCTACCATAAGGTTAAGATTATTGTGAGGTGATTGATAATACTAGGCTATTCTTCGAGAATATAAGTCTGGTTTATCAATTGGTTCCTGTGCACCTTGATTTATCAAAAGACGGAAAAAAAACTCGGAGGTATTTCTGTGGGAGACAGATCTATCTATTCCAATAGACTTTTATGTGTGGGAAAGATTTTTTTGTCAAGTCTTCGACTTTAGGTCGTAGAAACTCTTGGTTGTGGATGAGATCAGCTAAAGGAATCACGTGCGTAGAATCCTACTGGGGTTCAGAGACGTAAGGAGCGCAACTGTACCTTTATGAGTGTGAGATTGATTAGGGCTCAACTACATTTCAGTCTGAAGTTCATTAGTAATAGGCTAGTGTCTGTAGCGGCTTAATACAGTGTGGTGTTCAAAGATGGACTAGGTCCCAGGGTTTTTCTGCATTTACGGTTTTCCTTGTTAACAAAATTCTGGTGTCTGTGTTATTTCTTTTCTGCATTATATTTTATTATATAATAGAAAAATCACAGGTTGTGCGTTTAGTTCAATCAGTTCTTGAATCCGACCTTTGGGTCGTTGATCGAATTGATCGACGCTTGGATATTGGTTTGTGATACCCTCCAAGTTATTTCTCTTATTCAATCGAGCTCGCAAATTCCTATTTGATGATTGCAGATTGAATTGAGGAATAGAGATATAAACTCTTTGATATACTTTTCTATAGATTGAGTCTGACTGTCTAGTTCATTCTCTTGAAAGTATATTGGAGTTTGTCTATTCTGATTGCCGAAAGAAATATCGGGTGTGGTTGTTAGACCCCCGCTTTTTCAATTGGTATCAGAGAAGGCAAACAGGTTTAAAGACCTAATAAGTCTGTGTTTGTAGCGATCTGAGTATGAACGATTTTGTCTCTGAAAATGCTTCACCAGAAATGGATAAACTCAACTTCGAGCGTATTCTGGAAACCATCGATATGGTTGAGAATCCTAATTTAAAAAAATTCATCAATAATCTTTGTTTAGAAAAACATCGATTGATAAGGAAAATTGATGGACTTCATTGCGAGATTTATATAAAAAAATATGAGCCTCGAGAACGTTTTGAAGAGGTTGTTGATCTCCAAATGAAGTTGGATGAACAAATCCGGACCAACTCTGATCTTGTTGCAGAAATTGCAAAACTTAAGGATTTGAAATCTGTAAAGTCATCTTCAATGGATTTGAGTAATTCCTCTAATTCTTCATTGAAGAATTGTCATATATCAGGTGATAAGTGAGGTTTAGGCTTTGTGAAAACCGAAGGTGCTCAGAATTCTTCGAACAAGAATAAAGATGTTGGTACATGCTTGTTTTGTGGTTCTCATGATCACTTTCAACATGTATGTTTGCCTTTTATAAAAAGATTAAATGTTGCACGTAATCTTCACAAGAATGATGTACAACTTTCGCCTGCTCTTAAAAGACATTCAATACTAACAAGAAAGCCTAATATAGTTAGTAGTGCTAGTATGGGAGCTTTTGCTCTGAAATCAACATCACCCTTTCAATGGTTTCTTGATAGTGGATGTAGCAGGCATATGACTGGAGATCTCTCGTGGTTTGTCAACACAAGCGACTTTGATGGTAGTCCAGTAACATTCGGTGATGGGAGCTGCTGCTACATAAGCAAGAAGGGGAAGATCAAATTACCTGGTGTTCCTGAAATTCATGATGTAGTATACGTTAAAGGTATGACTGCTAATCTTCTTTGTATTAGTCAAATCTGTGACAAAGATCATAAGGTTGTCTTCAATGCTAATGGATGTAACATTGTAGACAAATTTGGAAAAGTGATTTTTCAAGGATCACGTGGAAAAAATAACTGTTATATGTTGGATACTCAGTTCAGTAATTGTTGCAGTTTGACTAAGGTGGAATCTACACATCTTTGGCATGAGCGTTTTGGTCACATGAATCATCGACTCCTAATTAAGATCATTAACAAAGAATTTGTTAGAGGTGTTCCCAAAATCAATGCTAAGATCGAAGGTGTATGCGGTGCCTGTCAAAAGGGTAAACAAACGAAAGTTCCACATAAATCATCTCAAGATATTCTCACTAAAGCTCCACTTGATTTAATTCATATGGATCTCTTCGTCCCAATTCAATAACCTATTGTGGCTGGAAAGAAGTATGCTTTGGTTATGGTAGATGATTACACCAGATTCACATGGGTAGCTTTTTTGGCTCACAATAATGAAACCCTCAGTGAATTCAAGATTATTGTTAATAGGATCCAAAATGAACAGGGTCACAAAATAAAGAAAATTAGAAGATATCGTGGCACGGAATTCAAGGACACCAAAGTGTTTGAATACTGTGATTATGTGGGGATTATTCAACAATACTCTCCACCCATTACTCCACAAGCTAATGGAATTGCAGAAAGGATGAATAGGAACATTCAGGAAATGGCAAGGGTAATGCTCCAAAACAAAAACTTACCATTAAGGTTTTGGGGAGAGTATGTTTTTACAACTTGGTACTTGATCAATCGTGTTTACTTACGGTCAAAGACCTTAAACACTCCCTACGAGTTGTGGTACGGTAAGAAACCCAACTTACACTATCTCAGAGTGTTCGGTAGTAAGTGCTACATTCTAAAGGACCGTGAACGGAAAGGGAAATTTGACTCGAAAAGCGATAAAGGTATTTTTCTTGGCTATGCATCTGATAGTCGTGGTTTTCGAGTTTTTAATCTCAGAACCCAAGTCATGATGGAACCTGCAAATGTTATCATTGATGATCTAAGTAATTTTTGTCATGATGATTCTCCTGCTGAATTGCCTCCAACCGAGACAATTGAGAAAATCAAAGAAATCCCAGAATCAGTAGAAGTTATTCCAACAGTTACGGATCCTGATGTTTCTAGTGATGAGGAGAAAATCCCTAGTCAGGCGGTTCCCGTTGAACAAGAACGTGCCCCTCTGCGGCATCTCTGGGTTCAAAGAAATCATGATACTAACAGTATTATTGGAGGAAGAGATTATACAAAAAAGACGAGAGGACAACTTCAAAATATTTGTAATTTTGGTTGTTATTTATCGCAAGTAGAGCCAAGAAACATCGATGAATCTCTTAGCGACCCCTTTTGGGTGAATGCATGCATGAAGAGTTAAATCAGTTCCATAGACAAGATGTATGGAAGCTCGTACCTTGTCCCCCCAATATCAATATTGTTGGTACTAAATAGATATTCAAGAACAAGTCTGATGAATTTGGCACCATTGTCAGAAACAAAGCTAGAATTGTCGCTCAGGGATATTCACAGATTGAAGGAATCGACTTTGACGAAACTTTTGCTCCCGTGGCGCACCTTGAGTCCATTCAGTTGTTATTAGCTCATGCTTGTTTCTTAAGGTTAAGTTGTTTCAAATGGACATTAAATCCGATTTCCTAAATGGAAATTTAAAGGAAGAGGTCTATGTCGCTCAACCTAAGGGATTCAAAAATCCTGATTTCCCAGTTCATGTCCTTAAGCTTAATAAGGCATTATATGGGTTAAAACAAGCACCTCGTGCCTGGTTCGAAAAACTGACTACTTCCCTCCTTAGGAAAGGTTTTTCGATAGGTGGAGCTAATAAAACGTTGTTTACCAAATGGAATGGGAAAGATGTTTTTATCGCTTTAACTCTATATAGATGATATCATCTATGGATCAACATCTGAGAAACTTGCAAAAGATTTTAAAGTTTCCGTTGGCAAGGAGTTTAAAATGAGCAATGTTGGTGAATTAAAATTCTTTTTGGGTTTACAAATTTAATAACACAAGGATGGAATTTGCTTATCTCAAGAAAAATATGCAAGAGATCTTGTCACAGATTCGGTCTTGATAAGTCAACTCCAAAAATGACTCCTATGCCTACCGCTGGTAAACTACATCTATATGAGAAAGGTGTAAATGTGGATCAAAAACTTTATCGATCTATCATTGGAATCCTTTTATATCTTACATCCGCTGGACCTGATATTGATTTTAGTGTTGGTTGTTGTGCTAGGTTTCAGGAAAATCCAAAGGAATCTCATCTTGTAGCTGCGAAAAGGATCATACGATACGTCAATCACATTGTCGGGTATGGTCTATCTTACACTTTTGATACTAACACTGATCTTTTTTCCTATGCAGGATGTGTGGAAGACAGAAAAAGTACTTCAGGGGTTTCTACTATGTAGGATTGAATCTTGTGGCTTGGCATAACAAGAAACAAAATTCACAATCCCTGTCTACATGTGAATAAGAATATATTGCTGCAGGCTCATGTTGTACTCAACTTTTCTGGATGAAACAAATGCTTGCTGATTATGGAATTGATATTGGAATAATGAAGATCTTTTGTGACAACTCAAGCGCGATTTGAATCACTGAGAATCCCGTTGAGCACTCAAGAACTAAGCACATTGATATAAGGTATCATTTTATTCGAGATCTCTATGAATGATATCATAAATATGGAATTTGTGCCTTCCGAACAACAATTGGCTGATATTATCACCAAACCATTAGATACTGCTACATTTCAACACTTAAGGCAGTCTATTGGTGTTGGTTTGGTTCATTAGTCTTTCCTAAATTATTTACCCTGCACTTACCTCGATCTGTTTGGCAATTGAGTTTAGAATTCCACTTTAAGTGTTATTTCAAATTTTGCATTTGTTTCAGTAGTTGAATTTCTGTTAAGTATCTTAGTGTTTTTCAAATAAATCCTTATTTTCTTGTAAAAGTAAGGTCGCTATTTTCATTCTTCCGGGAATGACATTTTATGGGGGGGAGTTTTTAATTTAACTTGTGCTTAATTGCCAAATCTTTGTGGGGAGTGTGGCTGTGGAATATTGTAGGAGTTTTCTTGTATCTTTATAAACTCCTTGATGAATACACTAAATTTCGACTATGTGAAATCATCGAAACAAGTTGGTATGTTATTCTATTTTGGTCATGAAGTATCTCTATGAAAATTTCATGAGGATCCCACTAGTTTTCGTACGTTTGCCAATTTATATTGAAAAAAAGGGGGAGAATTAATGTGTAGTTCACACTAAAAATACATATGGTTTACGGTTCATTACGTAAGGGGGAGTAGTTTTCATTGTGAGATGAAGTATTGACTAAGGGGGAGTTATACATATCACCATAGTATTGTTTTCAAAGTTGTGATACAATTGAACTTTGATGATGTATAATAATACTATGACACTGTATAACAATAATTGAGAGCAACTATTTTCTCATTGTTATAGCTACGAATCTTCAACAACTATGATGCTGAGTTGAAAACATTTAGAATCATTGGAGTACTTGGAAGTGACGAAGATTTCGAGTAATGTTGAAGAACCAAGGAGATATAACATTTGGATGAGAAGCTACAAAGTTTATTTATTTTGTAATCCATATGTATTGATAGTTTTGTCACTAAAATTGACAAAGGGGGAGATTGTTAGAGTACTACTCGGTAGAACTCGCAAGCGTTGCTATCTCAAGCTTGTTTGTCAATGTTAGTGATCAAAACTATAAGTCTTGATTTCTAGTCTACTTATAGTGATGTCTCGGACTAGGATAGATTGTGTAGTTGAGCATTAGACTTCACGACATTCATCAAATGAAGACTAAGAACTACTAAGGAGATATTGTGGAACTTCATCAACAAAAGGTATGTGGAGACTAAAACTCGTTTATCACTTGGAAAGTCTATTTCTACTTTATTCCTATATTGAGACAAAAGTCGTATTACAATATAGTATTCGATTATGCACATTTGAGATTTCGAGCTGAGTTTAACTCACTTACATATTTCTCGAAATATGTGTTGGTAAGCTTTTGCTTCAACCAAGTTCATTCATGTGAAAATCGCCGAGTAACATCTTACATGGTTTGTGTGATACAATCATTTGGTGTAGACTTGGAATGTTTCGTTATGATTATTTCAATAACTTGAAAATTGCTTTGATGCTAATAGTGTGTGAAAACGGCCATTGTCATCCTCTAAGAAAGTTTCAATGATTGAAATATAGTTTAGAACACTTAACCATCATTGGATTATAAATATAATATGCGTTCTTGCATGTATATGATCCATGACCGGAATTATAGTATGCATACCCGTATGCGTACTTGTTAGTTGTGAAATTCCGAGTACCTAAGTATACATACCCGTATGCGTATTGGCGAAGGGTTTGGGTTCGGAAATTTCTGTTGTGTTTGGAAGTATGGGTACCCGTTTGCATACTGGCGAACCCAAACTCAGACCGACTACTTTAAGCATGCGTACCCGTTTGCATACTTGAGTGGTTAAATTTCCAAAATCGGTTTGTTCATGAACTAATATATTTATACTTCTATGAGAATATAGCAATTGAACAACTCTATAACTAGTTTCATTTGAGTCATTTGAACTAGTTGTGATTAAGATGGATAAGGTTGATATGAGAGTGTTCATAAAGCTAACTTCGGTTAACTACTGTTGAGCCAACTTAGTGTACACGTTTAGGTATTGTTACTCAAAACTAAATGAAGTTAATGTTACTCAAAACTAAGTTGACGGTTGAAAGATATTAGCATGAATCTAATCAGGTTTTCATCAAACGGTGAACATTGAATGCTTTGTTACCAAGGTAACTTAGATTGCAAACCCTGATTAGAAAAATATATAAAGGAGAACTCTAGCAACTGGGAAACCTAATCCCCACACCCCCTGTGTGATACTAGTTGCGACTAGAGTCGATTCTCCTTTAACCTTAGGTTTTTCACGAAACCCTGTAGGTTAACGACTTAAAGACTTCATTGGGATTGTGAAGCCAGACCCAACTATTTTCTCTGTAGTTGCGTGTTCTGATCTTGCCCTGTTATATCGTATTGAGTATTATCTTATCTAAGATTTGTTCGAGATTGATTCTCCGATATGCAAGATAAAAAGTAGTCACAAACATCTTCGTCTCATCGTTTGCGATTCCACAATATCTTGTTTCGCTACCATACGATTAAGATTATTGTGAGGTGATTGATAATACTAGGTTGTTCTTCGGGAATATAAGTCCGGTTTATCAATTGGTTCCTGTGCATCTTGATTTATCAAAATATGGAACAAAACTCGTAGGTATTTCTGTGGGAGACAGATCTATCTATTCCAATAGACTTTTTTGTGTGAAACATATTTTTTTATCAAGTCTTCGACTTTGGTTCGTAGCAACTCTTGGTTGTGGGTGAGATCATCTAAGGGAATCAAGTGCGTAGAATCCTGCTGGGGTTCTAAGACGTAAGGAGCGCAACTGTACCTTGATGAGTGTGAGATTGATTAGGGCTCAACTATATTCCACTCCGAAGTTCATTGGTAGTAGGCTAGTGTAAGTAGCGGCTTAATACATTGTGGTGTTCAAAGATGGACTAGGTCCCGGGGTTTTCTGCATTTGCGGTTTTCCTCGTTAACAAAATTCTGGTGTCTGTGTTATTTCTTTTCCACATTATATTTTGTTTCATAATAGAAATATCACAGATTGTGCGTTAAGTTCAATCAGTTCTTGAATCCGACCTTTGGGTCGTTGATAGAATTGATTGACACTTGGATATTGGTTTGTGATACCGTCCAAGTTATTTCTCTTACTCAATCGAGCTCGCAAATTCCTATTTGCTGATTGCAGATTGAATTGAGGAATAGAGATATAAACTCTTTGATATACTTTTCTATAGATTGAGTCTGACTGTCTAGTTGATTCTCTTGAAAGTATATTGGAGTTTGTCTATTCTGATTGCCGAACGAAATATCGGGTGTGGTTGTTAGACCCCCGCTTTTTCAATTGGTATCAGAGAAGGCAAACAGGTTTAACGAGGAAACCGCAAATGTAGAAAAACCCCGAGACCTAGTCTAGTTATGCAAAATCTAATACCAACTCGTAAAGTTGAGACCAAGCAGACTAACCCTTACTACTTAGTTCCCTCGGTATCCCTGCGCCTTCGACTTCTAGAGTCACACACGTGAATAGCAAGTCCTTTGGATTGTATTCCAAACAGCAAAGGAAGAATCTGTTTGGTAACCACTCTAATCAATATTGCTAGAAGATAAGATGAGTTGTTGACAAAGGCTCTTCTGTTTAATCTAATAAACTCCTTTGTATGGTTAGATCAATCTATCCAATGATTACTGAAATAACCAAGTTTAGATTTGCACTCAATTAATATAGATCACAAAGAGAAACTATAAAGCGATGCTGATATCATGCAACTAATTAATCAGATCTATCAGAGATAAACCGATTCTAGTTGGATCCCAGCCGATCAAGGTTTGTGCACTAAATCCACAAGATATGAAAATTAATAAGAATTCTTCTTCGTCTTCAAATATTCTATTTCCTTAAAATACCTGCACAACAACACTTGAATCTTCTTGTGATCAATATTCCACAGAACAGTCTGTTAACAATGGATTATCACAAGATGTCTTTAGATACGAATATGGTTCTAAAGATCACATCGATACTTTGATCTAGTCTGAGTGAATCTTATATCAAAAGAGAATATTCTCAAGAATAAACAAACTAGGTGCAATCAAAGTTTCAACAACCGTTAGTCAATCAAATCAATAATCTAAAACTAATAACACTATAATTATATAGTTTCCCACCAACGGTACTCGTAGAGCTTCTTGATACCACAAAAGTCTTTAAACGAGCGGTCGTAAGAAATTTCACCTAATTAGGATACTTTCCTTTCCGAATAGACGGCTCCACTAGAAACAACAAGAAATGAAGTTTGCGTGGATCTTAGGATAGTTTGCAAAAAATGCAAACTCAAGTATTTATAGACCAAGGTTGTTTGGACAACAAGGAAATTCCAAAACCGAAAATATTCTCAAGATATGCATTAAAGTACCTAATTTAGGTTTTCCTATTTCCACTTAAATGCCAAACCTATAATTCCGAAAACTCTCATAGAAAACTTCTATTATTAGTCTAGCACATTAACTAATAATATTTTCCATATATAGCATATGCTTTAATTGCTGGTAATCAAAACATATATGATGAAAATCATAATTAAATGATTTTTAATTTTTCGGACCAGGGATCACCTTGAGTATCAAGGAATATCTTTGAACAATAAATGATAAGAGTTATGTACATGTTCAAATAAGTCGACAACCAGAAGTTTCTTAGCAAACCCTAATTCCAAGCTTCACACAAAACTTACAGAGATATGTGAATATTGGAAACTCGGTTTTGCTTGTTGGGATTGGTTGTACCAACCTCACAATGTAAGTTGTGATCGGTTATACCATGTTTCCCAAACAAGGTTGTGACCGGTAACACCTCGCTTCCTAGAGGTAGCTTGTGATAGGTTACACCTTACTTCCTGAGTTAGCTTGTGATCAGTTACACCTTGCTTCCCAAAGGTAGATTGTGATCGATTACAACTAACTTCCTAATTCATCTTGTGACCGGTTATACCTTGGTTCCATAAGTAACTAATGACCGTTATAATTTGCTTTCTAATATAGCTTGTGATCAGTTACAACTAGATTTATAATGAAGCTCATGACCGATTGAAACAAACTATATTATATAGGCTATGGTCGGTTATACCATAAATCTCAACAAGTTAAGATAGGTTCTACCAAAGTCATATTTTATTGGTCATCCAAAAAATATTCAAAGAATAGCAAGACCAATCATGATTTCCCTTTTCGATTATGAAACAAGTTCATACATCTACTTCCTTAAACTCGTGTAAAGATACATAGTTTTCTAGGATGAAATCATACCTATATAATGCACACATAATCAAATAATATATACAATAGATTATGTCGATGTCGTACTTACGAAGTTCCAAAAGATAAGCGTTCATACTTCGTAATATGTTTCCCTGACACTTTGATCATACAATTATGACCAAATCCCATCACTAGATTATTATATACAATATATACATCTTCGCATGTTATGTTTTCAATATAGCACGACTTGAAACATACATTAGGAATGGAAACAAGATCAAGTAAATATTACTAACCTCAAGTGGAAGGATGATGTCGTCGTTGTAGTCGTTACTTCTTCACATTCTTCAGGTCTTCGGAGTAATACTTGTACGTCTCAACATTCCTAGACTTTCTAGTCTAACCTAAACGAAGTTGTCTCTAGTATTTAATCAAGCGACTCCAAATGAGTTTTTATACTAAAATAAGATAACAAACTTGACATACCAATGCTTGGTGAGTTCAACCGAGCTATGCTCGAACAGCTTCATTAGATGTCCCAAGAGGCCGCAGTGGTAACAAAGACTGAGGAGCTTTTCATATCTTAACAGAATTAAACAAGGTTTTTTTGATGGGAGGGTTATGTTTATGTGTTGCCTTAAAGGTTTAGTGATGTCGAGAATAACTCTTACCCGTGCATATTTTCCCCACTTTGCAGATTCTCCTTCTTTGAACGACAAAATTTTTCCAAGTTTTTTCATTGATAGAGTTCATAGGAAGACCATGGATTTGAATGGTGAAAGTTGCATGTTGAAAGGTGTATTCAGATGGTAGTTTTTCCGAACTGCAAATTTCATGGAGAAAGTGGTCACCGCTAACAGACCAAGGTGCTCTTTCAAGGACTGCATAATAATCACATCTAAGCTCAAATTTTATCATGTAGGCCCGAAATCATATATGAAAATTTCTCTCGAAGGTCTCCAAGCTCTGTTAAGGATGTTATGTAGGATTCCTAATCCATACTGGCGACCATTAATAACTTTGATAACCAGACTATATTTTGAATCCCTGTTTTCAACCACATAATGTTAGGGTACCGACCCTAAACTCGTCATAAGCCCATGGGTAGAACTCAACTCGAAAACCGGTTGACTAGATGAGGGAACCCATTGACTTATAAACTACCAATTAAGCCCCATATAACAAATGTGGGACTAGGATCCCAACATCCCACCACGCTTCCAGACCCAACGTCCTCGTTGGCCCACTCTATCGACACTGACCCGAAGGTAACCCTTTCTCTTATGGCGGCTTCACTCCCCTATCAGTATTCAATGCGGGTGACAACTATGCCCATACATAGGTGCCCCAACACTTTAATCTAGCTTATAGGTCACCCCTTCCGTGGAGCGGGAATGAGTCGTGTTGGTTGGCTCTGATACCAAATGTTAGGGTACCGACCCCAAACTCGTCATAAGCTCATGGGTAGAACTCAACTCGAAAACCGGTTGACTAGATGAGGGAACCCATTGACTTATAAACTACCAATTAAGACCCATCTAACCAATGTGGGACTAGGATCCCAACACATAATCTTCTGGAATTTTTATTGAGAGAGTATCATCATTGTCATCTAGAAGGTTGGACATTTTCTGAAGCGAGATTTTATAGTTGTTTTCGTTATCATGACTAGATGAAGAAGCCAACGAGGAAATCAAGCGTATAAAGGGAGGTTACCAGGGAAAAGAGAAAGGTGTTTTTGAGAGTATATATAAGAGGTGAAAAAAAAACTATGATTGGATGTAGGATAATAGGAGAAAGAAATTGAAATCTGATCTTGGTAGTTTCGTTGAGTTGCAATCTTGAGTAAAACTTAACATAAATCATAAGAATGAAGAGAAAATCGCCCTACCGACAAAGAGAATCGTCCTGGAGACGAAGAGACTCTCGGCTTTTTATATAACACTAGTCTAATTACAAACCCATTGGTGTTACTTTATGTATAATTTGATAGCCATTATGTATATATTCGTTACGTATGTATTTTAAAATCCTTTTCAATGGTATAAAGTTTACGAATATCCGTGGTATAGTTCGAGAGATAAATCATTTCAAACTTTTATTGGTTATTATTCGTAAGGATATAATTATTAAAAAAAAACATAAAAATACTCCTCTCCCCTCCTTGATTTAAGAATTGTGCAAACTTGAACTAGGTCATCTATTTTGGGATGGAGGGAGTCAGGGGCGGAGTCATGAGTTGACTAACCCTGACTCTAGCCCTCTCTTAATTCTAATAATCACATGGAAACCCTTCAAAATTCATGCTATTTTCTGCATTTAGCCTACCTTGTACTCGGTATTTAGCCCACTCAGTCCGACATAATTATAAAAAATTTTTTTAGCCCCCCTTAATCTTAATCTCTGGCTCCACCACCGGAGGGAGTATACAATTTGGGCAATGTTTACAAAACTTTTCTGTAACATTTTGTGTGTGCACGGATTCAGATGTGCTCAATCTTCATAGTACCTGATACGAAGGTTTGTCCCAGGAGTATTTATAGGACACCAGTTTATTTATATACATATATTACTTAAACTTCTTAGACTTGATACTTCTCTTAGAACAAGATCAAGGATATTCTGCAATCTGATCAGCTTTTTGTCTAGTCTAGGATAGGGATAATTTTCTTGGAAATGTCTCTTTGAGAAACAATTGTAACAGCGTTTCTGAGATCTCAGAGAATCAGTTGGTGTTGCAGATCAATTTCTTTCAAATGAGTGGACTCTTTGATCGTTTCCTTTTCATTGATTGTTTTGGATACTTTGTCCTTGGAACAATTCGAACAATGATCAACATCTATATATGGCATGGATGAATCAGAATATAGTACCTTACCAGATTTAAGATCTGTTGCATTCTTCTTTTAACAATCCTTTTCTCTAAAACCTTTATTAACTAGTTAACTGTCTTCTCATGAACTCTTTTTCTTCTGACAAACTAGTTAACTGTCTGTCAAGAGAGAATTGCTCATTTTTCTGCATCATGACAAGTTCCTAATTTCCTTAAGATCGTCACTGTTTTGTTTCAAAGCTTCATCAATAGATTTTATTTTTTTCTTTGAGAGACTCTCTTTCCCTCATGTTCTCTTCAAGTTGCTCATCTTTTATTCTGACAAGATTTTGAACCTCTACTTTCAGTCTCTTAATTTCAGAGGTGATAAGATTAAGAGGTTTCAATAACTCTGCCAATTCAATAGCAGCTTCTATTTCAATAAAACTTACAGGTACTCCTAGCCAGCTGTTTCTTCCTATTTCTGTGTCATTTTTGAACTTTGTCTCCTCTAGTTAGACTGCGTTCATGGTTTCTATTGAAGCTTATAGTACCTACTGAGCGCACTATATTTATGTTAACTAGTTTAGGATGCCTTGTGCAGTGATAGGAATCATCAAAAGAGATGGAGGGAATGTTAATGGTGGGTCACATACTATCCATAACCATGTTTATACACAGACCAGGGCACGTTCCATTTCTACGCAATTTCAAAATCGTAAACAAAAGAGGAAAAAAAACAGACATGGATATTTGTCCCTAGGAGACTTTCACTATGCTGCTTATGAACTTATTAAGTAATCTCAAAGTTAACTTCTATATAAATAACTAATGCTATTGACAATCAGGGGAGTCGGCCACACATAATTATCTGACAAAACCATGGGAACAGAGAAACAGACATAGTATAAAACCAGATAACAATAAAATGAAACTATACTTTAGTAGAACCACAACTCCAATACCTTCACAAGAAAATGCAGCATAGCAGACTTAAGGTTGCAGTAGCACCAATCCTGAGATTATGGTTATGCTGCCAAAGTCGCAAACAACAAAAGCAAAGTGACATCAGCTGTTTCTGCCGTTGAGTATATTAAGAAGCCCTGGTGAAGTAAAGAAATGAAGACATCTTTTTCCCACAATGTTGTATTAGCCTACATTAAAACAAGAATATCACTACGCCAAAGGCAGAAAAAGATTCAGATTTCAGACCAATTGAGCAAGCACTAAAAGTTTCATTACAGAATTCTGAACATCAAACAAAGCCACATTTCCATCATGTGTTTACTCCTACAACTGTACCAAAAAGCATTCACAGGACAAGTCCGAACCCAAGAACAGGTCTAAAAATAAATTGGTGCGACCTGTTAACCATGTTAGCTTTAGATATATTCAGGCCTCAAGATCTAATGCTCGAAGCATATGCTCAAGTTTATTCATCGACTTCTTCAGAAGATAAGCAGGAACAGCTTTCTTTAATTTCTCTATTGACGAATCCAGTTTAACAGATTTTTCTCTATTATCAGCGAGTTTTTTGTTTCTTTCTTTTCTTATCTCCTGTATCTCAGATTGAAAAGCTCCCATCCTCTCGTCCCATTCAATCTGCAGTTTCAGCCTTTCATTTATTTCCACAAGATTTAAAATTTGTATAGCTGCTTCTGTATGCAATCTACGCTGATCAATCACAACATTTCTTCCTGCTTTTGTAGTGGTGGAATCAGCTCCATCTGAATTCAAGCTATTATTTGGATTTGATGGTGCATCACGTGAATCTGAGACAATCACAAATCACAAAGAAGTAAAACCCAACATGTTAATGTCTGATTTTATTTCATCAACTAGCAAATACACAAAAAATAAATACTTGTAAGCAATACTATACGGTACTACTTACATTTGAAAATCCTAGAGATGAGAGATAATAACTAGTAAGGTTTTTTCCTTTTTTTGTGGATAACAAAAGATAAATGAGTTTCGCAACAGAACTTACTCACACTGGTATTCTACAGTAAGAAAAACTAAGTGCTAAAATGGAATAGATGAAATAACTAAACTAACCATTGACGAGTAGCCCAGAGGTTGCTTGGTCTGCAGTTTGATCAGGAGAGAACCACTTGTAAATTGGTAGACAAAGAATCACCACAATCATCGGTTTCATCGCTACAATCATCCATATTATCACTGACTCTAAAAACAATTCATAACCCTCATCAGGGCCACAGACAGAACAGCAGACAATAACCCTTGCATCGGAACCAAATGGCGGAAGATCTGTTGTAAACACCCAATTTTCAATCACATGTTTCGCTGAAGTCCCTTTTTTGTTCGATGCAGTAAAACCAACGAACATAAACTCATCAAGGTACATAGAAACGTTTGAAAAATCACAATGAGTAGCAAGAATCGGCTGAACAGGTTTAGAGTTTGTGTAACGGAGCCAAATTTTTAATATCTTCTCAGAATCGTCGTATTCAATCCAAGCTGTGGTTCTTTTACCATTCTTTAAAACAAATCCCATTGTAGTGGATGAATTAACAGATTCAACTGACAGCACTGAGTTGATATCAATACCCAAAGGATTATCACTAATATCTTCAAGACTCGGGTCAAAACTTGTATCGAACTTGACAGCAAACCCATTAGTAACTGTGTTAGGTTGATCAGTGATGACAAAGGTTAAACCATCTCCAAACAGTGGAGGAGAAGATGAAGAATCAGAAGTGAGAGTGGGTGTGATTAAAAATGTGAAACTGGAAACAAAAGAAGAAGTTGAATTCCATGAAGACAAACGAAGTCTAATTGGATGATCGTAAATAGCTCTACCAATACCAACAGAAGATGAAGATGAAAGGGAAGATGTAAGGCAAATTTCCCCATTTTCTTGAAAACAAGCATCACCGAGAAGAGTGATCTCGTTCATGGGAATATCAGCAACAGAATTAAATGCTGAACTCAAGATGCAAAGAAGGATGACTAATAAACAAATCACTGATTTTGAAGAACTCATTCTGTACTAAGAGTAGAATTACAGAAACCTACAAGAATTCGTGATTTGTGATGGTGTGAATACCTTCTTGAGATGTCTTTGTTATTGAACGGATTCAACAGGAGTACCTTCTTGCAACGCCGAGATGGCACTTTGTTTTTTACACAGCTGATCAAAGTGATGGAGGAGTTTGAGAGAGAAAGTGAGGCAGATGTTGGAGAGAATGAAAAGAAGAGGAGGGAAATAACAAACTTTAAACAGTCGGGATTACCCGTATTCGACCCGACAGGTTTCAACCCGGACTGCCAGAAGTTCACATTGTGGAAAATACCCCGACTTGTCTTCTTCTTCGACTCACCACCCAACCCCAGAATCGCCGCCGCCCTCATCAAGACTGAACAACACCACTGAATATGCACCAAACCCCACTGCTCTTCTTTTTCTTCTTCTTCATTATCATCATCTTTTACTACTACTTCTCCATTGTTCTGTACTGATAGGGTTTCAGCTTCGTTTGGTTTTTCTAGGGTTGGTACTGTTAATTTCTCTTTTACTAGTTTTTCGATTAGAGAATCCATTTTCTCACTGGGTTTCTGAATTGAGATCTCCCTTTAGGGTTTTACAGTTAGGTTTTAAGGGGCTATTTTGCGTTGGGAGGAAACGCTAATTAACAATGTTGGTAGGGGAGGAAACGCAAAATAACCCGGTTTTAAAATGGCGAATTAAATCACTAGGGAAGAGTTGGGCACTGGTTTCTGGTTACTATGAGTCAAAATGAATTTTCTGCGGATGGATTCGGTTTAGTTAAGTTAAAGCTGGTTCCTACAGGGCATGGCAATTTGAAAAGTTTGCCATGCCAGGTGGGCCGACAAATTGCCAGGTAGAAATTAGCGTTTGATACGGGCTTTTTACTCTCCAGTCCAGCCTCCTCGCGCATGGTGTTAGTCAAAAGTGAAAACTACAAACAAACCCAATTTTCAAATTTTTTCCACTGTGATCCACACCCAGAAAAACTCAGTCGCGCACCCATTTTCTGTAAGAAAATTTCTCACGAACCCAAAATTTATCAAATTATGTTCGGGTCTTTTTATTTTTCTAGTATTCTATTTTTCTCTTCTCTTCTTTCTCTCGTTTTCTACTGCTCTCATTTTCTCTCTGTCGACCTTGATCCGGTTTCATCAGAAGCTCTATTGGGTTAATCAAAAACATTCATCTAAGTACGAGAGGAAGCGAATTGGTTTCAACACCAAGCAGTTCTAAGAAGATGATGATTCTAAATTCATTTCAGCCAAAAACCATTCTAGATGATGATGACCCTAATACATATCATTGGCGTTCTTTCTTAAGCAATCATTGTTCCAAGTAATCTCGTATTTCCTATTCCAACTCCAATTTCAATTTTAATTTTTTTTAGAGTTTAGGATTCACTCAAATCGTGATTCCTTTTTTTTTTTTTTTGCAATTAGGGTCCGTCTCTCATATCACAACCAAGTAATTTTGGGGAAATTTCCTTACTTGAACTGGTTTCCAGGTAATCTCGTATTCCAATTTCAATTCCTTACCTTTTTTTTTCTTCAAATTTTATTATATACTTTTGTATCGTTTTTGCTGCTATTTGCTTGTAAATAAATTACGGCATTAACGTAGTCTCTAATGCTCACTGAGGATAATGTTCTTCTTTTTAGATATTTGGTTTTGCTTTTCCTAATTCTGATTTCAATGTGGGCAATTGCTGCAGGTCTGCTGGTGTGTCTGAGAAGAAGAAATGATGAAATAGTCCCAAGTGCCTATCTGAAGCAGAGTATCATTAGATTTGTTTTTACATTTTCAATGTTAACTTCATGGGTGCAGGTTAAACTTCAGAATTCAGATGTAATCGTTGTCTTATCTTTGGTTTGACATGCGACAAGTAGTATATTTTGGTGACATTTTTGAAAATCGCCATTTCTATGAAGTGGAGGAATTGACTGTGACAGGAGATCAGTTGAGCTTTTCTCAATTAACAGTGGTAATGATGTGGTGATTTTTTGGTTGTACGAGTGTTTCAGGTATAGGCTATGTATGGATTGGTGAGGATTTTTTCTTAGAACTATGTTCTGGTGGAGTTGAGATAACAGATTGAGTTGAGGATGAACTGCAAAGGATGGTTGAAACTTGTAAGGAAACGAAGCAACAACTTAGGAAAATAGTTGAACTGAAATTTAGTCAGGTTATATGGGTCTGAAATGGGTTAAATTGCTAGGAAAGAGATTGTGGAGTTATAGTATAATTTAGAATGATGTGTGACTGGAGTTAGAGTCGATCTGTTTGTTTAGTTGGAGCCGAGATGCAGGTGTGTTAGAACTGGAAGTACAGGTGAAAATGCTTGTTATGAAATGAGGAAGTGGTCAACATGAAAAGTTCTTGAGACGAAAACAGCATGAAGAAGCTGTGATGTGACCACAATTTATGCAGTCAGTGGTGGTGATGCTGTTATGACTGCATAACCTGTCATGCAGTTAAGAAAATGTATGCATAACATGTTATGCAGTCGTGAAAATGGATGCATAACCTGTTATGCGTCTACAAATTTTGTTGCATAACTTGTTATGCGGTCCAGAAAACTGTTGCATAACACATTATGCAAAAACTTTTTTGTTACTATTGAAACCAACAAAAACAAAGACTGCATAACTTGTCATGCACTTACAATAGTATCTGCATAACATATTATGCAGTCGTGAAAATGGATGCATAACCTGTTATGCATCCGAAAATATGGCTGCATAATGTATTATGCATCGAGAAAATTGTTATACAATCTTTTATGCATCGAGAAAATAGATGCATTATCTGACATGCATCTGTACGTACTAAAAAATCAACCAAAACAGTGGCTACATAACTTGTTATAGATGCATAACTTTGTTATGCAGAGGCATAATTTGTTATGCAGTGGAGAAAATGGTTGCATAATTCGTTATGCGTCTGCAGAATGTATTATGCATCTTTTTTGGTGGCTGCATAATGGTTATGTATCAAGTTTTCGAAAATTTTGCCTAAAATGATGATCATCTCCGATTTTTTCGTGAAACACAAAAATTTGATATTCTTGTTTGTACTCGTTGCGTAGCTCTCTTAAAAAGATTTCCAACGATATAAAATTTGTAAAATTCCAAGGCGCGGATTTTTAGATATGTTATATCCAAGTTGTGTTGCCAATTATACCCCTGATGCATAACCCGTAATGCGGGTGCATAATCCGTCATGCAGACATTTTTAATAATTTCATATAAATATGGGTGTCAAGGAACTAAAAATTAATTGTGGGCCTGACAATGAGACTATTATTTTTTTTGGGCCTGCCCCAAATTTTCCCTAGTCAAAAAAAGCAAGGCTAAATTGGGGCCCTGAAAAATAATTAGGGGCCTCACACTAGAGGACAAAAAAGATCATTAAAACCTATTTTGAGTCACCCCTTATCCAAAAAAATCAAATGGCTAAATTGCTCTTAATTAGTTAGTGTTAATAGGTAATTTACTTAAGTTAATAGTATGGTTAGATTAAAATCATACTTTAGAATTAAATAATTTTGTGTTTTTTTGAATAGAAAAGAAGAAGATGAATTTTTAAAGGGATCATAGACACTATGTAAAAATTCAGAGAAAGAGTCGTTACTGTCGGGATCTATTCCCTGCCGACTCCAAAATGTCGTCACTATATTGTCACAAAAGTTGACGATTCAAACCTGCAACTTTTGCAGGTTATGAAAATTCGTCAAGATACTATTTTATACCATAACGATTCTAATTATCATTTTATCTTTTTGACAAAAGGATCGTTATCATTTTGTATAACAAACTTGAAAAAGAGTACAAAGATCAAAGGATCGTTGCAGAACGCTTTGTGCGTTAACATTTTTGTCATTAGTGGATAACTAATGTACAAGAGTCGTTATCATTTTTCTTTCTACGTAAACGACTCACATTTTTGTCGTTTAGTGGATAAGTAATGTACAAGAGTCGTTAACGACTCGGCCAATAGTCATTATCATTTTTCGTTATACTATAACGACCCTTCCATTTTAAGATGACGACCCTACCATTTTAAGATGACGATCCTTCCATTTTCTCGGTCATAGTGGTGATTTTTGGTCATATAGAGTCGTTAGTGTATAAAAGGGGGTCGTCATATTAGGGTCTTTAATTGGTTCTATTATATATTGACGACTCTATTCTGGGAAAAAAATCTTAAATCCAGAAAAAGGGTCGCTATCTCCTATACCTTAGACATCATCGATTTTCCATACAAATTACATGAAGATGAAAAATCGTTAGGGAATATAACTACCGAGGTTGACGACCCTTATTCTGTAATTGCTATTTTCCACTTAAAAACCGATTTATTTATTTTTTTTGGGAGGAGAGGACTGATTATTTTTTTGGGTTTAAAACGAGAATGAGTTTAAAGTTTAAGGTTAATAGAATTTTAAGTTTTAGGTTTAGTGAAGGGTAAAATAGTATTTTTGCTATATTTTGGGGTGGGAATAAAATGCTGAGGCCCCTAATTATTTTTCGGGGACCCCAATTAAGCCCTGAAAAAAAAGAAAAAGACGGCTTGACAGTTCGGTCCAAGATTTCTACGAGTTAGTCCAAACTCGTACCGATTCAAAAAAATTGGTACCTGAATTACCATTCATTAGGAGAGATACAGAGAAACGAACGAGTATTTTTATATTTAGACTTCAAGATTTGAATTAAGAGAGATTCATAGATTGAGAAAGAAATGGGGAGAGATTTTGAGTCGATTTCTTGGATTCAATCGTTTCTTCATCGGATTTCAATCCCAAGTTAGAGATTTCAGATTTTAATCCCTTTTTTTTAAATGTTCGATTTTGTTTCCAAAAGTTATGCCTAAAACAGTTTTGTTGCGTGGATCCATGTTAGCGTCAGTCCCTACCTTGCCCAACAATCGGTTCCGGGATAGTTCCCTTAGTCCATACGCAGGAGTGTAAAATTGTTTTGCTCATAACTTCTTCGTACGAATTTGGAATGACCTCATTCTTTTTGTGTTGATTTTGTCTTTTCATTTTCTAGAAAATTGGGGAAATACTTGATTTTATGTTGAATATTTATAGTGTATTGCATTTGAGTTCATGAGGTAAACATTTGTGTTTCAGTTTCACTTATTGGATCACTCTCTTGTGGTTAGTGAATTTTGAGTATAGCCGATCTTCGGATGATATCCTTCTGATTTCTATATCAAAATCATAAGAAAGTTATGATAGCATAACTCATATGTAAGTCACATATACAAATATTTGTTTATGTTTTATTAACTAAGTATTAGGTATACATATGAGTGCTTTCAGTTTCATTAACTATAAGTTTCGGTCTCATATATGTTATCACTTATGGTTTTGTGACTTTTTGATTCAGGAGATTTCGGATCTAATCTATTGGGTTGCTTTGTCAAATAATCATACGCAGATATTGATCAAACTAATGTGTAAAGTCACGATTATACTATTTATAAATTAATGTTTTATAAGTTGTGTATTTAATACACATATGAGTTTTGGTTTTAGCTTTTTATTACTGGCACGTAATAGCTAAGATCTTGTCGACCTTTCACTGGAAAAGGTTGTCTTTCTTGTTATCATTTTGTCTTGCAGGTACTGCGCTTCTTCATAACAACTCACATGGGGAGAGTTTTATATTGAACTGTTACTTAAACATCATATCTTTGTGGGGAGAGTGGTTGTGGAAACCAAGGGAAGAATTATTTTGGTAATCTTTCCTGATATGAAAACTTGATCAGTTCGGATCTTAGTTTGTGATATCGAAGAGTAAGGTAATGATTTATATTTGTGTCAGTTAATAATTTTTATGTTAAGAGAAGCTGATTTAATTTCCTATTCTTGTTGTTGATTAACGAAATACGGTACAATTGTTATGTTTCAATTTGTTCCAGTTAAGAAAAACCGAATCAAGTTTGATTTCTGTTTTTGCTTAACGAAATAGGTGGTTCGATTGCTTTAGTCCAATTGATTCCTGATAAGAAAAACTAAGCTAATTCTGATCTTAGTTTAGGCTTATCAAAATAAGGTACAATTATTCAAGTCTTATCGGTCCCTTGATTTGTCTGAATGAGATACAATTATTTATGCATAATTGGATCCTGATAAGTAACTAAGTCAATTTTGATCTCAACTTGACTTATCAAATCAAAGGGATAATCTTCGGGAATTTTTTTTTAATCAAGAAGGGCTAATTTTGTTAAGAACACCAAATCATCACGAATTGCTTCCTTAATAAGGTGTTAAAAAGAAATTACTTAGATAGTTTCAGTTTTAGTATTGCTTATCTAAAATAGTACGATAAACCTTCGTGCTTAACTCTTATAGGTCGTATGAGTTCCTATGAACTTGTGATATCCTTTCGGTTTGCTTTTTCTTTTTTTAATTCTTTGTCATTTTTGTGAAAAGAAGGATGAGAAATATACATAGTATACGAATGATGACAATCACCGAAAAAAGGATATATGTGCTGAATAGTATATATCTGACGAAAGAGTAAAGCATAGGCTAAAGGGGATAAACATATCATCTTGTTGTGTAGTATTTCATACTACAAAAGAGGAATAACAAATAGGTTCAGATTGAATATCTACATATCTTTCCTTTAGGGGGAGTAAAGCTTTTGTTATTCAAATACGTCAACAACATTTATTTTTAAATATTTGCATGTTATTGTGTTGTTGAAACTTGGAATCAAGCGTATGAACAATGAGAGTTGGATTCGACATTCCTCTTCCACATTATGCGACCATTAACCAATATAGTAGTCTTAAAAGTATCTTAAGTTAGAGCTTCTTAGTAACATAGAACATGTTAGAGCACTGCTCGGTTGAACCCGCCAAGCGTTGGTATATCAAGGTTGGTTGTCATATTTTAGTATCAAAACTCATAAGTCGCTTGATTAGATTACTAGAGTCAACTTCGTTAGGTTAGACTAGGAAGTATAGATATGTTGAGACACACTAGTATTACTTTGAAAACCTGAAGAATCCGAAGACCTATCGACATCAACGAAGAAATTATCCTTCCACTTGAGTTTAGTAATACATGACTTTACTTGTTTCCATTTTTATATTGTCGCTTTCAAGTTTTTTTTCTGATTGAAAACGTAACATGCGAAGTTATACACACGAAACTCTAGTATTAGAGACTTGATCATCTTATTATGGTTAAAGTGTCAAGGAAGAATATATTAATACTTGTGAATGCTTTATATTGGTATATTATATAACGAAGTGTAATGTTACCTTGTGAACTTTGTAATTGCGACATCAACATAATCTTTGTAACTCGTTACTAGTTTGTATAGTGAACCCAGGGTTGATTTCATGCCTAGAAAACTGTGTTTAATTACATGAGTTTAAGGAAGTAGACCTATGAACTTTTTTCGCAGTTGAAAGAAATCAATAGGATTTAAGATCCGGTTTTCATAGAAGATCTAAGGTTGGTCCGATCTTAACCTATATAGGGAATCAAGGTAGAACCGATCCTGGCTTATGTTGGAAATTAAGGTAGATTCGATCCTTACCAATATCGGGAGCCAAAGTATAACCAATCCATACAAACATTAGGAGTCATGGTAAAACCGGTCCCAATATGCAAAAACGATTTATTTAGTCACGTACACTTTAGGGTTTGTCTGATTTTGGAAATTGGGTTTGCAAAATAGGAAAGTTCAAGATGATGACATGATGAGTAATTTGAATATGTGCACAAATCTTATGTTTTATTGTTCAAAGATATTTCTTGAAACTGAATGTGAGATCCCAAAGCAAAATGTTTGAGAATCTTTTTGAGATTTTCTAATGTATATTTTTTGTTTCACCAGCAAGCAAAGCATATCTCCGGAAAGATATATTAGTCAAGTATCTAGTATGCTAGATAATATTGAGTTGTATTGCAAGAGGGATTTCAGTTGTACATTTGGATATTGATTGGGTTAGACAAAACCGATGCTAGATGCTTATTGCATATCTTGAGAATATTTTCGATTATGGAAATTTCTTGGTATCCAAACTACCTTGGCCTATAAATAGTGAAGTTTGTTTTTCATACAAACTTATCATGAGGAAGGCACTTCGTTTCGTAGTCAGTGATGTAGCCGACTAATAGTATTACTTGAAATATTATCTTGGAGGGGAGAGTAACCTAATTAGGTGAAATCTCTTACGTATGCTAGTTTAAAGACTTTTTTGGGATTAAGAAGAGTCTAGATAGTACCGTTGGTAGGAAACTAGAATTGCATTGTTATTTTAGTTTTTGATTAGTGATTTGATTGACTAACGATTGTTGAATTTTGATTGCACTTAGTTTTATTATTCTGGAGAGCCTTCTCTTCTGACATAAGGTTACTCAAACTAGATTAAGAGATTAGCGGTAGTTCAGATCTGCATGCAGATATGACATTGACTTGTGATTACCCATTGTTAACAGTCTCCATTCTGTGCCTGATTGATCATAAGTTGGGATCAAGTTTATTATTTTGCAGGTACATAAGACTATTGAAGAATTGAAAACAAGAAGGTTTTCTTATTCGTTTCGTATCTTTATGATTTTCTTCATGCACAAACTTGATCGGATGAGACCCGATTAGATATGGTTTATCTTTTGATAGACTTGTTATTTCTAATCATATTTAGATCAACAACCTATCATTTGGCGGTACTCTTCAGCATCTGAATCTGATTGTGATGGTTGACTTGATCTTATTAACTTGTTAATCCAAATCATGGAAGATTTAACCCGACAAAGGAGTTTATTTATTTAAACAGAAAATCCTTTGTCAAACTCAACTCTGTATCTCTAATTAACTTCTTGATATTAAAAGAGTGGTTACCAAACATTTCAGTCCTTTACTGTTTGGAAGACGATCTAAAGGGTTGAGTGATTAAAGTCTTCAGAGAGGCTGAAGCAACTTAAGATAGTGGACTCTATCTTAGATTCACGTGTGTTAGTCAGATTGGTTGTAGGCACAGGGATATTGAGGAAACTAGGTAACTAGGGGTAGTTTATTTGGTCTCAACTATACCAAGTTGGTAGTGGTATTTGTATAACGACTTAATTATGAGAGTATTCAAAATCGGACTAGGTCCCGAGATTTTTCCGCAATTACGATTTCCTCGTTAGCAAAATCTTGTCGTGTATTTACTTTTACTTTACATAATTATGATAATTATTGTTTTGCTATTATTTAAGTAAACACATTGTAAGTTAATCCAACACTTGGGTTGATGCCTATAGTGGTGTTCAGTTTCGAACCTACGTTATATACCAAGTGTATACCTTGTGGTTTGCAATTTTCTTGACAGTCTCTGTCTATATTAGATCATGCAAGGTATCTGACTTATAGGTCGATATCGAAAATATTGTGGTTTACTTGGTACCCTCGTCATTTCAGAACCAAATAGATCAGCACAATCTACTATATTTTAAGATAACCCACTACTACCATCGCACTCTTCTTGAAGTTAACTTTGAGTCCGAAAACAAGTTTTAATGCGAGAAGAATATTTTTAAGATTAACAATCTGCTCAATGCAATAATAAATGAAAGTTATCAGATCATCTGCAAATTGCAGACGATTAATAGAACCTCAACCACCATGATACAAAAAAAAGGAGAAATTGTATCCCTATGCCAACCCCTTTACCACTTTTAAATAACTGTTTGAGGGTGAAAACGGTTTCTGCTGATTTCGGTAATTTCAGGTGTGTGGGTGAGAAACAAGTCTAAATCCTAAACAATGTACTGTAAGGGAGTAATTTAGATTCGAGAGATCAATCTGTATAAATCCGGCCTAAACCAAGAAATGGTCGTTCCGGACTTGCTTCGGTCACAAAGTGGAGGAGAAGGGTTGGTTTTGGGGAGGGAAGCGAAGAGAGTGTTGAGACCGGAATAGTTGATTCCGGGAGAGTAGTTGTTTGACGACTTGTATCAAAAAGTGAGAAGCTAACAGATGGGAAAGCTAGCAAAATGTTTTTTGAGTGTTGTACGCTCCTGACCAGAACCTGTTGTTCGGTGGAAATAGGTAAGACCTATTTATACAAGTCAAAGTGAAACGTACTCTGGTCTCGTAAGAAATGGAAACAGGTGAGTAAATGGGAGGAGGTGTTAACCAGTAACGCATGGAATTGATGTTCCATAATGAAGGAAAGCGTTTCACCATTACTCCATGTATTAACTAACCTCCTCATCCTTATGACACTGTCTTGTAATCGGCGTAGTGTACGCCGCACGCTGTAAACCGCAAAACCAATACCCCAATGAGCATCCCCCACTTTGTGACATGTGTTGATGTCTCGAGTGTTTTCGTGGAAAACATGTAGCATGTTGCTGCTGTTTGGAAAGTTGAGCTTGGTAGACTTGCCGGCTCGGTGGTGACCTTCGACGGTCGAGATTTTGCATCTTGATAGGAAGGGTAGTCATTGATTATTGCAACCCTTCGTTTGGTAGAAAGTGGCATGAAAGCATGGCCGGCATGGTTAGGCATGGCCAAGCTAGAATTTTGGCATAGTTTAGGCGCGACCAAAAACTAGGGTTTTGTTATTGTTTGGGCGCGACTAAATTTGGGCTTGGCGTCGGGCCAAAGGTTGCCATGCGTTAGCTGGTAACCTTGGACGGCTAAGATCCGCATCTTAGATGGAAAGGTGGCCGTCGATTGTTGCAACCCTTCGTTTTAGCAGCCAATGTCGTGAAGGAAAGGCTGGCATGGTTTAGGCGCGGCAAGGTAGATGGAACGACATGCCATTGGCACATGTGGCATGGTCGGCATGCCTTGGCGCGGTTTAGGCGTGGCCAAAACTAGGGTTTGGGACAAAGGTTATTATGCGTTGGTTGGTGACCTTGGACGGCTAAGATCTGCGTCTCAGATGGAAGGGTGGTCGTTGATTGTTGCAACCCTTCGTTTTGGCAGCCAACGTCGTGAAGGAAAGGCTGGCATGGTTTAGGCGCGGAAAGGTGGCTGGCACGGCATGCCATTGGCACATGTGGCATGGTCGGCATGCCTTGGCGCGGTTTAGGTGTGGCCAAAGGATTTGTAGTTTGTAGCCAAGTTGGTGCCGTGACCAAAGGATAGGCGTCATAGCCAGGTTCGAGCCATGATCAAAGGACAGGCGCCGTAGCGAGGTTGGTGCCTTGATCAAAGGATAGGCGTCGTATCCAGGTTGGTGTCGTGACCAAAGGATAGGCGTCGTAGCTAGGTTGGTGCCGTGACCAAAGGATAGGCGTCGTAGCCAGGTTGGTGTCGTGACCAAAGCATAGGTGTCGTATCCAGGTTGGTGTCGTGACCAAAGGATAGGCGTCGTAGCCAGGTTGGTGCCGTGACCAAAGGATAGGCGTCGTAGCCAGGTTGGTGCCGTGACCAAAGGATAGGCGTCGTACCCAGGTTGGTGCCATGACCAAAGGATAGGCGTAGTAGCCAGGTTGGTGCCGTGACCAAGGGATTGCCACAAATCGTTTGGTGGCAAGTTTGTATGGCTGAGATTTGTATCTCAGGAGGAAGGGTAGTCGTTGTTTGTTGCAACCCTTCGTTTGGAATCCATCGACATGGTTGCATGGTCGGCATGACTTTTGTGTGAAGTGGAGCTGCTGGCAGTGTGCGGCTTGCAAGGGAGTCGCTTGCGGCTTGGAAAGGAGCGACCGGAAGTGTGCGGCTGTGTCTAAATTAGGGTTTGACATATCGAAACCTTAATTAGCGCCCTTTACTAGAATCGCTGTAGAATTCACGTACGGACTCGGATTTTCACGATCCTCCCCTCCATTTCAATCGGAAAAGAATTCTCTATCTCCCTTCTCGGGAATATTTAGGTTTTGAGCTCGTTTGGGTGGTGAAAACATCCCGAAAGTAAAAACAAGGAAGAATTCAGGAGGGATGACGGCATGGTCAAAGTTAGATTTTGGTGGCGCAATCCAAAGAATTTGGCGTCGAGGCCAAAAGGTCGCCACAAGTCTTTTAGTTCGGTGGCGGACCTGGACGGCTAAGATCTGCATCTTAGATGGAAGGGTGGCCGTTGATCGTTGCAACCCTTCGTTTTGGCAGCCAGCAGAATGAAGGCGTCGCCGGCATGGCTTTGGCGCGGTTTAGCTGTGACCAAGCTAGGATTTTGGCATAGTTAAGCGCGACCAAAAACTAGGGTTTTGGCATAGTTTGGACACGGCCAAAATTAGGGATTGGCGTTGGGCCAAAGGTTACCACGCGTTGGCTGGCAACCTTGGACGCATAAGATCTGCTTCTCAGATGGAAGGGACCCCCGTTGATCGTTGCAACCCTTCGTTTTGGCAGCCATCGACATGTAGTAGGGACGACGTGGCTTTAGCATAGAGGCGTTCCTGGCATAGTTTGACATTGGCACGATGGCGCGGCTGGCATGGTTGGCATGATTTGGCGCGGAGACGTGGATGGAATGATTTTCCATTGGCACGATGGCGCGGCTGGCATGGTTTGCCATTGGCACGGTATCACGGCTGGCATGGTTGGCATGCCTTGGCGCGGAGACGTGGCTGGCATGGTTTGCCATTGACACGGTGGCGCGGCTGGCATGGTTGGCATGCCTTGGCGCGGAGACGTGGCTGGCATGGTTGGCATGCCTTGGCGCGGAGACGTGGCTGGCATGGTTTACCATTGGCACGGTGGCGCGGATGGCATGGTTAGCATGCCTTGGCGCGGGGACGTGGCTGTCATGGTTTTCCATTGGCACGATGGCGTGGATGGCATGGTTAGCATGCCTTGGCGTAGAGACGTGGCTGGCATGGTTTTCCATTGGCACGGTGGTGCGGATGGCATGGTTGGCATGCCTTGGCGCGGTTACGTGGCTGGCATGGTTTTTCATTGGCACGGTGGTGCGAGAATTTGGGTTTGGTATATACGAAGATAATGTCAGTCAATACTAAGGGTTCTGCCGTGGAACATGACACATGTACATAAAAAAAAGGTACCCTGGTAATTATTACCTAGGCATGCTGAATTATTCAATAAATGCGCTAGTGGTCGTAGAAAGTGGCATGAAAGCATGGCCGGAATGGTTAGGCATGGCCAAGCTAGGATTTTGGCATAGTTTAGGCGCGGCCAAAAACTAGGGTTTTGGTATTGTTTGGGCGCGACTAAATTAGGGCTTGGCATCGGGCCAAAGGTTTCCATGCGTTAGCTGGTAACCTTGGACGGCTAAGATCCGTATCTTAGATGGAAAGGTTGCCGCCGATTGTTTCAACCCTTCGTTTTGGCAGCCAACGTCGTGAAGGAAAGGCTGGCATGGTTTAGGCGCGACAAGGTGGCTGGCACGGCATGCCATTGGCACATGTGGCATGGTCGGCATGCCTTGGCGCGGTTTAGACGTGGCCAAAGCTAGGGTTTGGGACAAAGGTTACCATGCGTTGGTTGGTGATCTTGGACGGCTAAGATCTGCGTCTCATATGGAAGGGTGGCCGTTGATTGTTGCAACCCTTCATTTTGGCAGCCAACTTCGTGAAGGAAAGGCTGGCATGGTTTAGGCACGGCAAGGTGGCTGGAACGGCATGCCATTGGCACATGTGGCATGGTCGGCATGCCTTGGCGCGGTTTAGGCGTGGCCAAAGGATTTGGCGTTTGTAGCCAAGTTGGTGTCGTGACCAAAGGATAGGCGGCGTAGTTAGGTTGGTGTCGTGACCAAAGGATAGGCGTCGTAGCCAGGTTGGTGCCGTGACCAAAGGATAGGCGTCGTAGCCAGGTTGGTGTCGTGACCAAAGGATAGGCGTCGTATCCAGGTTGGTGTCGTGACCATAGGATATGCGTCGTAGCCAGGTCGGTACCGTGACCAAAGGATAGGCGTCGTAGCCAGGTTGGTGTCGTGACCAAAGGATAGGCGTAGTAGCCAGGTTGGTGCCGTGACCAAGGGATTGCCACAAATCGTTTGGTGGCAAGTTTGTATAGCTGAGATTCGTATCTCAGGAGGAAGGGTAGCCATTGATTGTTGCAACCCTTCGTTTGGAATCCAGCGGCATGGTTGCATGGCCGGCATGGCTTTGGTGTGAAGTGGAGATGCTGGAAGTGTGAGGCTTGCAAGGGAGTCACTTGCGGCTTGGAAGGGAGCCTCCGGAAGTGTGCGGCTGGGTCTAAATTAGGGTTTGACATACTGAAACCCTAATTAGAGCCCTTTACTAGAATCTCCTTAGAATTCACGTACAGACTCGAATTTTGACGATCTTCCCCTCCACTTCAATCGGAAAATAATTCTTTATCTCCCATCGCGGGAGTATTTAGGTTTTGAGCTCGTTTAAGTGGTGAAAACAGCCCGACAGTAAAAACCAGGAAGAATTCAGGAGGGATTGCGGCATGGCCAAAATTAGATTTTGGTGGAACAAGCCAAAAAGTTTGGCGTCGATGCCAAAAGGTCGGCACAAATATTTTAGTTCGGTGGCGGACTTGGACGGCTAAGATATGCATCTTAGATGGAAGGGTGGTCGTTGATCGTTGCAATCCTTCGTTTTGGCAGCCAGCGGCATGAAAGCGAGGCCGGCATGAAAATCCTTCGTTTTGGTTAACCTTTTGGGGTACTATGTTGAACCACCATACACGTACACGTTTGGGAATGGTTTTCGCAAACCCAGTAAACGTATACCCAAGTGTGTGTGACAAGCTAAGTTTTCGATCTAACGGTTGAGAAATATTAGCTTGAATCTAAATCAGGTTTTCATCTAACATTGAATAAGGACTACTTTGTAACTAAGGCAAAACCCTGATTTGAAGGCTATATAAAGGAGACATCTAGATTTTAGAAAAACTAATCCCCGCACGTCTGTGTGATACTAGTGCGCTCGCTAGAGTCGATTCTCCTTTAACCTTTGGTTTTCTTCTCTAAAACCAGGTTAACGACTTAAAGACTTCATTGGGATTGTGAAGCCAGACCGATACTACTGTTATCGTAGTTGTGTGATCTGATCTTGCATCTTCTATCGTACGAGTACAATCGAGTGATTGGCTTGAGATCGTGAGAGTTCTCCGATAGGCAAGATAAAGAAGTCACAAACATCTTCGTCTCATTGTTTGTGATTCCTCGACAAACCGCCTGTGTAGTCAGGAAGGATTGTAGAGAGGTTATTGATTAATCTAGGCTGTTCTTCGGGAATATAAGGACGGATTATCAATTGGTTCCTGTTCACCTTGATTTTATATCTTAAGACGGAACAAAACCTAAGGTTTATCTGTAGGAGACATATTTATCCTTTGATAGACTTTTCTGTGTGAGACATATCTGTTTATTATCAAGTCTGTGATTTTGGTTTGCAGCAACTCTTGGTTGTGGGTGAGATCAGCTAAGGGAATCAAGTGTGTAGTATCCTGCTGGGATCATAGGCGTAGGAGTACAACTGTACCTTGGATCGGTGGGAGACTGATTGGGGTTCAACTATGGTCCAGTCCGAAGTTAGCTTGGAGTAGGCTAGTGTCTGTAGCGGTTTAATACAATGTGTATTCAATCTGGAGTAGGTCCCGGGGTTTTGCTGCATTTGCGGTTTCCTCGTTAACAAAATTTTTGGTGTCTGTGTTATTTTTTTTCCGCATTATATTTTATATAATTGAAATAATACAGGTTGTGCGTTCGTGATCATCAATTGGAAATCCAACCTTTGGTTGTTGATTGATATTGATTGATCCTTGGACATTGGTCTTTGGTACCGTCTAAGTATTCCTTGTGTTTTGATTAGTACTCGCTGATTTCTATTAGCTTGAGTAATATCAAAAACAAGAGAGAGATATTAACTCCTTGAGATACTTTTATCTAGATTGAGTATGACTGTCTATTTGATTCTCTAGCAAAGTATTTCGCAGTTAGTCCATACATATTGCTAAGTGAAATATTTGGTGGTGTTGTTAGACCCCCGATTTTTCAATTGGTATCAGAGTAGGCAAACACGTTTAAGACCTAACAAGTCTGTGTTTGTGGCGATCTGAGTCTGTGGACAGAATCTCATACGCATACCAAAATGCCTCCTAAAGCTGTCAACTTTGTCAAGTGTCTCGGAAATACCTCAAAGGATCACTCCTTAGTTGATTCTTCCGAATCCCGAGGTAGGAAGATTGTCTCATCTTGTGTAAACCACTCTTCCTCCAATGAGACATTGGACATAATGGCTAAAGCTGAATTGGAGCTCACCACAATTTCAAAAAAATCTACAGAGTTTGTTGATCTCAAGGATCATGTACAACTCATGGATGAATTCAAAAAGTATATTGATCGTGAACAAGTACTCTACAACATTATAGGGTCATTCTCTTAGGAAATTGAGAAACTTCTTAAAAAAAACAATATACAGCGTGAAAATATTTGTGATCTTGAAAAGCTGGTTAAAGAAGGCTCAATTAGAGAAATAGGTTTGATCAAGACGCATTTATCTAATCTTGACAGACTTTATGTTGAGAAAAAAGAACTTTAAGCATCGCTTGTCATAGCCCATGGACAGTGCAAATCCTTGGAAAAGGAAAACTCTATTTTAAAGAAATATTCTTCTGCACAAACTAATTCTCATGAGTTACTGTACAGAATGAAAGTTTCTCCAGATGAAGATTGTGTCAAGAAAAGTTTTCATAACTTACAATCTTCTCCGGTGGCTATGAAGTTTAAACAAGTGCCTGTTGTTTCTTCACTTCCACGAACCTGTACCTTCTGTGGAAAAGGAAATCACTATGCTATCCATTATTTTGAAAGAAAGAAATAAATTTCTAAACTCCGTAATTTGATCCTATCAACTGTTAATGGAACAAATAGTCAACCGACTACCGCAGTGAACCAAATACCCATAGAAAACCAAAAGTCTTATAAACATGGATCTCTTCCTAGAAGTCGTCACAGATCACAGGTACATTCCAACCATTTAAACTCTTATGTTTTTAATGAATGTATTCCCCATGTCTATGCTTTTGGTAAATCTAAATCTAGAAAATGAATTCTCATCTATTCTGATCCACTTGAACCAATTTCAAGAGGTCCTAGATGTAGTCCTCAGAAAAAGCCTTTAGAAGGATATGCAGAACAAGCTATGCCGTATTCTTCTAAACTGAGGGATAATCAAAGAAGGAAGGCTAAACAAAATCAATGGTCATTTAATGAGCTAGATGCTCATACTTGTGCGAATTAATTACAAGGTTGATATCTCACTCACCAAAAATCCTAGATGTGTGAGAATTGAATAGGTATACTCTGTGCAAAGTAACTGTGATTATCTAGTTATTTTCTTATCGTTCTTAGATGGATAATCAGTCACATGCTTTTACATGAGTATTTTATCATCTTTTTGTATTGCTTTTGTTAGTTTTATCTTGTCTTTCAAAAGCTTCATGTTTTGTGTTGGTTCCTCATAAGGGTACATATACGGTTTTGGATTTAGTCTCTTATACCTACCGTTAAACCCTAATTCCCTCAAATACGTTTATATACCCTTCATATTGTGTTAAAACTTTCACTCTAGGATTTTCATCAATGGATTCTTCTTCATGGGACTTGCCTGAAGACTTTGTTGATAATGGTATATACTTTGAGTTTGATAAAAAGAAGGGAACCCTTGTTGAAGTTGAAGGATCTTTTCCTCAATCTCCTGTTTCTTACTCGGATATTGGGGAGAAGATTCAATATAAGGTGGTCATTGATTCTCAGCAACTTGTTGGAACTATTAAGTGTCTTGATGCTGTAAGAGTTGAGTTGAAAAAGGTTAACTGTAACCTTGCTATGATGAAGAACCGCGTGAAAGAACCTCTCAAAAAGGATGTTTCCTCAAGGGTTGATGAGGTTGCTGTCCCTCAGAAGCTCGATGATCACAAGACTCATGCGTTTCCAGAACAGTCCTTTTGATCCTTAGGGTTTTGGTCTAAGAGTCTGTTTTTGAGTTTAGATGCCTAGGATGTCTTCTTTTTGGATTAAGTTGGAAGAATAACTAGTGCTTTGAATAGTGATGATTGTGACTACACATAGATATTTTTGTTTTCATCTTCTTATGTTAATTTTTAGGTTTATTGGTTTTAATTTCTAAAAATATTTGGAGGATGATGTTATTGCAGTATTGATCTTTATGATTTTGTGATATTGGAATTTGTTTATGGGATATGTATTGTTTGCATCCGTGAACTTGAAGGTCCCATATTGCGTTCAAAAGTACAGTCGTTCATGAATTAGTATTCGTATTGATGAAAGGACGAGTGTACTTTTGACAAATACAAAAGTTATGCCTATGCAGTCATGTATTTGACGGAAAATAGGATAAAATCTTTTGTTTGACAAGGATAAAGTCTATTACGTTGTTATGATGGAAAATAGATAGATCCTTGTATGTTATCCACGGTATTGATCTTCATTGATCCATCTTGCTATGTTTTATCGTGAAGGCTCCATTGTATGTCTTATGTTGATCAAGATACAACTAAGTCTTGATTATTCTTATTGGCTTGTTGGTTGTTCCGTAAGATATTATATGTTGAGCATTAGGAACTAAATTAATCAACCTGTTTGGTTATTTAGTTTGTACTCCATAAGTTTTCTTTCTTATATCGAGTACATGTACGGTTAAGGTTGTCATATTCTATGATGAACTTAGTCGAGGTTCCATAAGTTCTCTTATGATGAGCCCAAAATAATTAAATTGATTACTTCGGTGATTAGTTTGGTTGTTTGTATTCCAATTAGCTTAATTATAAGTTCTCTTGTAATTAATCTAGTTGAGTTTTCATATATTCCACAAATTCTTGTGTTGAGTATATGAACGGCTATACTAATCCTGTTCTATTGGTTAATGTAGTCGTTTATTCCGTAAGATTTTTCTTATGTTGAGTATGTGAACGATTAAGTTAGTCATCTCCGTATGATTACCTTAGTCGTAGCTCCGTAAGTTTACTTATGTTGAGCACCTTCAATTAAATTGATCACTTTTGTGGTTTGATTTAGTTGCGTATTCCAATTGAGTTAATCATGGGTTTACTTGTGATTAATTTGGTTCATCTTTGGATATAGAAAATCATTCCTATGGTTTTTGGTGTCCAATTAAAAATCCTTATTTTCTTTCGAAATTAAGGTCGCTCTTGTTGTTCTTTCGGGAATGACATCAAATGGGGGAGAGTTCTTTTGAACTTGTGCTTAATGGTAATATCTTGTGGGGTGTGCGGCTGTGGAATTTTATAGGGGTTATGTTGTATCTTATAACTCCTTGATGAATGCATTTAGATTCGGCTTTATGATTGGATCTAAATTAAGTTGGTATGTATTTTTCTTTTAGTCTATGAAATGTCTCTTGTGGAAATTTCATTATGATCCCGTGCTTGTACCTTTGCCAATTTTATTGACAAAAAGGGGGAGAAATAATGTAGTTCACCCTACAAATACATATGGTTTTCGGATCATTGTGTAAGGGGGAGTGGTTTCCATGATCGAGATGGAGTATTGACTAAGGGGAAGTGATACATATCACCATAGTATTATTGTTAAAGTCGTGATACAATTGGACTTTGATGTTACATAATAATACTATGAGACTGTATAATGATGATCGAGAATCTCGATTTCTCTCATTGTTATAGCTATGGATCTTCAACAACGGTGATGCTAAGCTTACAACCTTTGGGATCATTGGAGTACTTGGAAGGACGAAGATTTCAGGGAACGTTGAGGAATAGTAGCCACTAAAGTTTATCTTTTTTGTATTCCATATGTATTATTAGTTTTGTCACTAAAATTGACAAAGGGGGAGATTGTTATTGCATAGCTCGGTCGACCTCGCATGCGTTGTTATCTCAAGCATGTTTGTCAATGTTAGTGATCAAAACTATGAGTCTTGATTTCTAGCCTACATAGCTAAGTCTCATACTAGGATAAAAAAGTGTAGTTGAGCTCAAGGACTTCATGGCGATTCATCATACAACGACGAAGATCTATACAAGGAACCGTGGAACTCCATCAACAAAAAGGTATGTGGAGACGTGAACTTATCTATCACTCAAAAGTCTATCTATTCTATCTCCTACTTCTTATGAGACAAAAGTCGTATGCTATATAGACTAGATCATACACATTTGACATTTCGAGCTGAGCATTCATTGCTTATCTTTTATCTCGAAATTGTGTGTTGGTAAAGCGTTTCGCTTTGGTCAAGTTTATCTTCACCTAGTGATGAAAGTCATGAAAGTTTCAATAACTTTGAGAATTGCTCTGACGTGAATCGGTCTGTGAATAACGGTTACATAGCGTCCTATGAGAATGTCTCAATGATTGAAATGAGAGTTTAGATTACATAACCATGTATTCCTTGAACCGAAATTTTCGAACTTTGTTGATCAAGAGAAATCGGGAGGATTGTGGAATTGGCTTGCCAAGTCCGCAGACTCAGTCCGCGAACTGTCGGACGTTCTTGACCGAGAATTTCTGCTGGATTTTCCAAAATTCGTTTGTGTGCTAAGTCCGCGAACTGGCGGAAGTTCTCTTTTCGAGAATTTCTGCTGAGTTTGGAAAACTCAACCGATTAACTTAAGTTTGCGAACTTGTTTGTGAACTTAAGAGGTTATGATCTGAAGATGTACTCTGAACATGAAACTTAAATTACTAATGACTGCTTTATGCAAACCGTGGCTATAAAGTTCATGAGCCGATTCAATCGAATCAAATCATCTTTGTTTCAATTGTGTCTTGTGTAGTTACATAAGATCTCATAGCTATTGAACAACTCTTTAACTAGTTCATTTGAGTCAATTGAACTAGTTATGGTGAAGAAGAACAAGGTTAATATGAAATGCTCATATGGTTAACCTTTTGGGTTACTATGTTGAACCAACATACACGTACACGTTTGGGCATGGTTTTCGCAAACCAAGTAAACGTATACCCAAGTGTGTGTGAGAAGCTAAGTTTTCGATGTAACGGTTGAGAGATATTAGCTTGAATCTAAATCAGGTTTTCATCTAACGGTGAATAAGGATTCCTTTGTAACTAAGGCAAAACCCTGATTTGAAGGCTATATAAAGGAGACATCTAGCTTTGAGCAAAACTAATCCCCACACGTCTGTGTGATACTAGTGCGCTCGCTAGAGTCGATTCTCCTTTAACCTTTGGTTTTCTTCTCTAAAACCAGGTTAACGACTTAAAGACTTCATTGGGATTGTGAAGCCAGACTGATACTACTTTTATCGTAGTTGTGTGATCTGATCTTGCATCTTATATCGTACGAGTACAATCGAGTGATTGGCTTGAGATCGTGAGAGTTCTCCAATAGGCAAGATAAAGAAGTCACAAACATCTTCGTCTCACCGTTTGTGATTCCTCGACAAACCGCCTGTGTAGTCAGGAAGGATTGTAGAGAGGTGATTGATTAATCTAGGCTGTTCTTCGGGAATATAAGACCGTATTATCAATTGGTTCCTGTTCACCTTGATTTTATATCTTAAGACGGAACAAAACCTAGGGTTTGTCTGTGGGAGACAGATTTATCCTTTTGATAGACTTTTCTGTGTGAGACAGATCTGTTTATTATCAAGTCTGTGATTTTGGGTTGCAACAACTCTAGGTGAGATAAGCTAAGGGAATCAAGTGCATAGTATCCTGCTGGTATCAGAGGCGTAGGAGTACAACTGTTCCTTGGATCGGTGGGAGACTGATTGGGGTTCAACTATAGTCCAGTCCGAAGTTAGCTTGGAGTAGGCTAGTGTCCGTAGCGGCTTAATACAATGTGTATTCAATATGGACTTGGTCCCGGGGTTTTCTGCATTTGCGGTTTCCTCATTAACAAAATTTCTGGTGTCTGTGTTATTTCTTTTCCGCATTATATTTTATATAATTGAAATAGTACAGGTTGTGTGTTTGTCATCATCAATTGGAAATCCAACCTTTGGTTTTTGATTGATATTGATTGATCCTTGGACATTGGTCTTTGGTACCGTCCAAGTATTCCTTGTGTTTTGATTAGGACTCGTTGATTTCGATTAGCTTGAGTAATATCAAAAACAAGAGAGAGATATTGACTCCTTGAGATACTTTTATCTAGATTGAGTCTGACTGTCTAGTTGATTCTATAGCAAAGTATTTCGGAGTTATTCCATACAGATTGCTAAACGAAATATTGGGTGGTGTTGTTAGACCCCCGCCTTTTCAATTTCATCCTAAGGAACAATGTTTACATGTGTTCTAAGGAAGTAAGTTCATAAACTTATTTGTGGACCGAAAAGGAAATTGTCGGGTGTTATTGGTTTTGTTATTCATTGCATATATTATGAACAACCAATATGTGATAGAGTATAACCGCTCACAACTTGTTATGTTCTTGGTAGAACTATTCACAAAGGCCTGACTTATGAATTGCAATAACTTTTATTAGTAAAACCGATCTTAAGTAATCGCCTGTGGTATGATCGGGTTTGTGTATCTGACCAATTTTGGGAAAGGGGAACCGATCCTAGTAAGAGGTGCAGTACATCACAAGGGGAACCGATCCTTGTATAGGGTGCAACAAGGTTTATAGCAGAAAGGGGAACCGATCCCATGGACATGTGCAACACGTTTTTAGGCAAAGGGGAACCGATCCTATGGACATGTGCAACACATATAAGTTAGATACCATATATATGTGGGGAACTGATCCTAGTACCTAGTCAACCGAATTTTGGAAAGCTAGTGTGACTATGCACAATTGTAGATGGGGAAAAACGATTTGCTGATTTTTAAGAAATTGAGGAGACGACCGTACGGAGGAGACTCCTCAAACTGAGCGAAATGTTAAACCTCATACAGATGCACCGCTGCAAAGGGGGTGCTTTATATTCGAGAGATCAATCTGTAGTACTCCCGCCTAAATCAAGACAATGACCGTTCCAGAGTAAATTCGGTCACAAGAGAGGATGGGTTGATCTGTAGGAGGGAAGCTGGAAAATGTGTGGAATCAATGGTAACCAAAGATTATGGGTGTGTGAATTCTGAATATGATAAGCTCTGAATGATTGAAATTGCTTAATCGAGAGTAGTTGCTCAATTGATGAGTTGATGATCTCGTGTTGTCGATGAGACGTGAGATTGATGATACCGTTGATGCGCATCTCTCAATCATGATTCAGAGACTTATTTATATTGCTAGAATTTTAGACACCATGACCCCATGAAGTGTGACAGTTGATGGAATCAAGGAGTGTGGAAGTGGAGATCGTGTTTGAAACCAGTTGCTCAACGTGTGGAGACTTGGTCGATTTTCCACCCACTACCTCGTGAATTCCTTCAACTGATTGCACGACTTGCTCACATTACATCGTGTGTTTGAACACACGTGTCGTAGACCGCCAGAAAAAAACCCTAAGTGATATCCCCCCAAAGTGACACGATTGACGTCTCGTGGTATGTTAGTCAATTGATGACTTCGTGGTTTGATGGTACGATGAGTCCATGTAGTTGCTGAATTGAACATGATGTTCTAAAACTCATGAATTGAACATGTCATGAGACAGAGGTATAGTTCTTACGATGAAGTGAGCAAGTATTGCTCATTCGATGGATCGTTGAATATTTATTGTTGAACCAATATTCCTTGGTTTGAGAAAATATTTATCATCTGATCAAGTGTTCCTCATGTGATGAATTGTTGAATATTTGATCGTCTGAGCATGTGTTGCTCATCTGATGGATTATTGGCAGCGTACCAAAAATATTAATTAGAATATTGGTCGTTGAACCGAGCATAATTAATAAAATTAATGACCACGAGGTCGTCGTAAAATTATTAAGGTTGGAATCTGGAATGATAATCCTTGGATTCAGAAACCCTAATTTGATCAATTGATGATCAATTCATGGTTCGTCAGAAGTTTAACCATGGGTCGAAGGAGGGAACGACTAGATGGGACCGTGGATCAACCATGCAGTGTCCATATCCTCACGTGAGAAAATACAAATAACTCCTGAAGAGTTGACGATTTGTTGGTGAAAGAATGATTAAATGCTGGTTTAATCATTTATTCGAAAATGCTCGGCTGAGCCTTAGGTGAGAAAACCTAATTAATTATGACGGAGTGAGGGACCGACCATGGGGTCGTGAAACCGTCCCTGGGTACTCACCTGACCACCTGATGATCACTTCATGAAAATCCAAAGTGTTTGGAATAATCTTGGACCTAATACGTGCAATTGTGCAAATTAGGTCAAAACGGTGAAATTTGATGGGACCGGCTTCTGTAAGCCAAAGAGACAATCTTGGTCGGTCAAGATAGCATGCTCGTGTCCCCAAGGCATCCGCGTCTCAGTCATGAGAATTTTGATATTTTCTGGCGTGCAATTGAGCATCCATTCGAGAAAATATGCCAAAATTAGGGTTTCGACGAAACTGAGGAAAACACCATGAGATGATGGAAAATAATTATAAAATAAGGAATAAGGAGGCGTGGGACCGCCGAGGCTAAGGCATGGTCGGCCGGTCGTGACCACGGTCCCGTGGTGCCATTTTCCTTAATTTTATAATATTTTTGATGATTTTATGAAGAATTCATGAATTTTAAGAAATTTGATGAATTTAGGGAGTTTCCATGAATTGAAGGAGTTTTCATGAGTTCAAGGAAGCAAAAAATATTAAAATAATAAAAACACGGGCGTGTGGGACAGTGGCGGGCCGGCTAGGGCCCCGGTCCCACGAGTTTTCATAATTTTTTATATTTTTTAAGTATTTTTCATGATTTGAAGGAATTTTTCCTAATTTGAGAGAAATACCATGAAATCAAGGAATTTGATGAATTCAAGGAAAAATAAAATAATAAAACAAGGGGCGTGTGGGACCGGCTAGGGCATGGCCGGCCGGCTAGTGGCCCGGTCCCACAAGTTTTCATAATTTTATTTATTATTTGATGATTTGTGCAAAATACCATGAAATCAAGGAGTTTTTTCATGAAATTAGAGAAATAATAATAATAATAAAATAATGAGGAACCGTGAGGTGTGGGGCCGACTGGGACCAAGGCATGGCCAGTTGGCCAACGGTCAAGCCCCACACTTCTTTCCTTAATTTTATTTTATTTTTTACGAATTTATGAAAATACCATGAAACCGAGGAGTTTCTTCGAGACGAAGGAGACTTGATAAAATGAGAGAATTTTCATCAAATCATGGAAAATAATAAAAATGCATTAAAAATATAAAACTGGCGTGGGATTGACCACGGAACGGTCGGTCGGTCGTGTGTCCGTGCTCCCAGCACCCTGGTCAATATTTTTAATTATTTATTATTTTCTTCCTTATTTTGCATAGGTTCATCGTTTCGTTGTATTTTGAAATACTCGTTCGTGCGGTGACTGTTAGTGTATCATCGTTGAATACACTTTCACCATTTGAATCGGGACTTACTTAGAGGTAGCTCAGACGCCCGGTTGTTGATTATTTATTACTAATTGTGGAATTCAGTGGAGAATAATTCACAAAACTGAGTAATAAGATGTTTATTATTAATTCATAGGATCAGTTGAGGATTCGACTACGAATTCAGAATAATAAAATGAGCATTATCATTCCATGGGATCGCAGATTCGACCATAGAATCGGAGTAATTAAGTTTTATCTATTACCATTTATGAGACCAGTTGTGGATTTGATCATGAAATCGGAGTAATGAGATAATATAGTTATTGCTATTCTATGAGATCAAGTCGTGGATTCGATCATAGAATCAGAACAATTGTTTATTGACATTCCATGGGACCATTCGTGGATTCGACCATGGAATAGGAGCAATTGTTATTGCCATTCCATGGGACCAGTCGTGGATTCGACCATGGAATAAGAGAAATAATAGATTATTCTGGGAATTTAGTAGTGAATGTCACGACAGAATTAATCTTAATTAGGAATAATTAAATTTGTGGATCTATACTAGAAGAGCAAGCTGTCTAGGAGCATTAATTATCCCGATATGAGATTGTCGGTAAGTCATATCCTTTATATAGTCAGGGTAAACTCGTTGTTTGTTCCTGAAGACGTTATCGCTCTATACTAGCAGAGCAAGCTGTCTAGGAGCCGTCCATCTCGTGATACTATATAGAAATAATCACTGAAAGTGTTCAGTATTCATGAGATATGTCGTTGTCTAGTCATGAGACTACATATCTACATGTACTCTGAGAGAAAGTACTCTCCGTTGAGAATTCGATGAGAGACCCGTGTCTCAATACTCACGTCTGATTGCTGGATCAGAGCTTCATATAATTATGAGTTTACGATTTTAGCCCTTGCCGAAAATCCACCATCTACATTAAGTCTCCTGCTTACTGAGAAAAGCTGTGTTCCTCAGTCAGCATTAAATGGTGATTTTCCGGCCATAAATAATAATACCAGTAGTTGAACTTAGTCGTAAGTTGAGACGTTACCGGATATAGAGAGCATAAGCAAACCACGACTTGATGAAGGCTTCAATGTCATGATTGGAGCATCGTTTGATGAGCATAATTTGGTGTTCAACCGCTGGTTTGGACGACGATTCCGTGGTCGGTTAGGATTCGCGGGCCGGGTCCAAGAAAGGAATTCGTTTTAGCATGGACGCTCGTTCGTTCGTTAGTTTAAGAAACAACAAAAATAGACCTGAGTCTAATGATAAAATTTTTGTCTATGAGCTTTCACGAAAAGCAAAATTTTATTTTTTAAATATGTGAGATTTCACAAAGTGGAATAAACTCTCGTTTCAAAGGTGGATGCTCGTACGAGAGAAAAGTTTTGTTTTTTTAAATAGACGTGCGTCTGTTAGTAATAAAATTTTGTTTATGAGCTTTCATGAAAAATCTTTATCTCGAGCTTTCAGAAATCTTTGAGAATATACTCTCGCTTCAGAGACGGATGCTCGTGCGAGGGAGCAAAAATATATAGATATATTTTCTAAATTTAGGCGAGTTTCACGTTAAATTTTTTATATAGTTTGTAAAATCATGTTTTGATTTTGAACAACTGTTGAATGTAGACCATTATACATGGTAAAATAATGTCTATATGTGAGTTTTCACAATCGTAGAATGGACGTCTGTCCAGATTTTGAGAAACCAGTGAATGATCACATTATAAGATTTACGTGGGTTGTTCACGGTTTTATGAAAATCATGTCAGAATTTTGCTCGTCTTAGCAGGTTTGAAGGAACGAGCAAGATTTGAAGTATTAACTCATGTACTGTTAGTGGAATCGTAAACAGGTAAGAGTTGAAAGTTACCATTTTTGCAGACGCTGATGTGAGCATCTTTATTCCATGATTCGTTGTTTTGTTGAATCCTGCGCTTTAAATGATGCGATGAATGTTATGCATCTGTCACAGCCACTTTGCAAGAATGACTAACTCCCATGATGACACTTTCAAAGACGATGTTTCCAGGGATGACATCTCCGCGGGTGCAACTTCAAGAAATGGTACTTCTGGGACCTCTGAGTGATGGTGAGAAATCCTTCATACTGAGTTGTACTCCTGGTTATTTCATCAACTATAACACAGGATGATCGTGTAGTGAGGTTTCAGATCAATGTATACTCCTCGGAAATGGAATAAATTCTTCGAGGCGGAGCACCCAGAAGTAAGGACTACAAGATGTTAGCAAATGACGTGCAGTCCCCAGCCGTTTCTTTGGTGAGTTGTTAGCGCTCCTTGTGTCATGACTTTTTCCTGCCCGTGCAATTAGGATCACGAGACCAAGGTTTTTTTATTTCTTTTCAGACCTTTTTTCCATCGATTGACGGTCTTCAACTTGTTCCCAGGCGAACAATTCAGGAATCCAGTACTGATGAAGAAGTCGATGTAAATATTTCGTGCAGGTGATCGCGACATCTCCTTGAATGAAACAATAATAATTTTTGTTAATGAATCCAGGAAGAAACCATTGTAGATAAGAAGCATGTTGATGAAGCGCACTCTTCTTTGGGACATGGGAATATGGAGAATTCCCGAAATCCCGAACCGAATGGAGATAGCGGTGTTGTCAACGGAGATTCTGGCATTGTTGAGGCTTCAACGATTTAGAGACTCCCTTAGTAAGTATGTCCCCTGTAATTTCTTCAAAGAAGTATGATATCGCTGATTCGTGAATGAATGAATGAAAATCCATTTATGGATAACTTTGCCGAAATACGTCACCAGAAAATTTCAGACTTTAGATTTTACTAGAAACGTTGTAGAATCCTCGTCCGAAGTCAGATTTTCTCGGTTTACATATGTATCTTCAAGCCCAGTAAATTTCCAAGATTTAGAAAAGAAGCTCTTCGAAGTTTGAGCATGTTTAGGGCCTGAAAAAGGAGAAATAGTGAACTTCCAGGAGACATTCAGAACTTTTCCAGATTGCATGTTGTCCGATGTTTTGGCCACATCTGTTAGCTCGTTAATCCGATTGATATGAAATTTTGATATGTTGTAGTAAACATCCATACGAAGAGAATGGTATATGACCCAACCTTAAATTCCTTATCAATTGCTACCATTTCTCCATTGAATACATGACAGTGTAAAATCTCTTCAGCTGAGCTTGTTTGAAAACGTGTTTCATGATTTCTACACTATTTGCGCATGTCTTGGGTGCATAATAAGGAACTTAGATGATGTTAGTTCACTTAAATTATGAATTTTATGGTTGTGTTAGGTTTCCACGCTTGAATCATTCTAATCTCATGTAATCTTCACATTAGGTGCCAAATGCTGAAGTTGGGAATAATGGATCCAACAATGATGACTTGAGCAACCATGGAGCCATTGATAATGAGACCTCCATACCTGTACCTACAGGTCATGGAAAGGTTGTTGTTGATTCCGTGGAGGTGACTGAAACTCCAATTTTGCGTGAGATGGTGGAACCCGAATCGAGAATGGAAGAAGTTGCTTCAACTGAAGTTGTTCCTATGATTGCTGACGCTGCTCCAGCGACTGAGAACCGGATAATAGTGCATGAGTATCCCAACGCAAGGACTGCTTTTACTCCTCCATTTGGTGACATACTCCCATATCGCAGGTTTGTTGGTGGATTTAGCGTTCCCATTAGATATGCTGCTATGTACAAGAAACTGTGGAAGATGTATGGGCACATCGTCGTTACCAAGGATCCGGAGCATAGTTATTTCTTGACGAGGAAAGTAGAAGCCATCTTGCGTGTTATAAATGATATCCGAATCACATATGGAAATATTGTCACCCGGGATGTACTCTTTGATTGGGAGTACAACTTGAAGAAAGCTGAAGAACTTGGCTTCAATCTGAAATAGCTTCGTCAAAAGATTGATGCTATCAGGAAAGCAGTGGAAGGTGACAATCCTTTCACCACCATTGATGCCGTGTTGAAGAAGATGGATGAAGTTGCTGAGGTGACCAAGAAGTTGGAGGCGGATAAAGCTGCTTTGCAAGTCTTGGAGGATGCTAAAAAGCAGAAATCTTATTTTGCTGACTTTCTTTAGTTTTCTTTCCATGATATCTTGAACCTTGGACTTCTGAGAGATGTGAGGTTTTATTCTGGTCTTGATTTCTTGGTTGGTTTTGGATTGTGAAATCGATCGTCTTGAACAGTGGACCGTCAATCCCCAGTATTTTGTTGAATCTCTCTTTTTCGTTTTCCCTTCTTCTGGCAGGACCTAAATAGAGGATCCGAGTAGAAAATTTGATGTAAAGACCCAGGTAGTCGAAGTTGGAGGTACCTTGATGAGGGACTTAGCGAAAATACCTGGTGGACACCGATCGACTGTGGAAGTCATGAATCCCGTCTAAGAATTGTTGCTTGCATGTTGTACGCTCTAGAAGCTGTAGGGACCTCATACAAGGTCTAAATTCGATGCTTGACCCCAACTTTCGAAGCTAACAGGTTGAGTTATCACATGAGAAAAGAATCACACAATTTGGAGTTGTAGAGGTCATCTAACGAAGCGTGCACATTTGCAATTTCTAATCCCGTACAAATTTTTCAGATTCCGTAGACCTGACGGTAAAGGCCATATCTTTTAGCTCGTATGTCCGATTGATGCACCCTTTTGGTGTGTTGTAGAAAAAACATATACGAACATCTTTTGTGAAGGAAGCATTGTCCCATTCCTCACCCATTGGTACGTTTTTGCAAACCCATGGCCTGAAGTGTGTTGTATCTCATTTGTAGAGGTGATGAGAACATTTTGCAGAAAACTTTGGATTATGCCCACCAGTCGTGCCAGCTTTGGGAAGACTTTCATGTGAGCATGTTATCAGGTCTACACATCTTGATATGAATCATTGGTTCTTAGAGGAGTCCGCTTCATGTGTAACACTTCAGAGAATGATTAGTTAATGAAGCCCTGAGATGTTGCTCCTGAGACCGTTGTTGGTGCTGAGACCATGATTACGCTTCAGAGATCCTTGTCGATGCTGAGATCATGGATGGTGTTCCTCTAGAGATTATTGTTGATGTTGATACCATGGTTGAAGTTGCTCTTTTTCAAAGACCGAAAAGGCTAGAACCATGATTATAGATATAATCTTTGCTACTTCATCATCTAGTGAGCCTTTTACATTCACGAACTAGTTGATGAGTTGAGCGTCCGTAAGATGAAGGTGTACTGAGAGTTCAACCTGAATGCTCCTGAAAGAATAACTTTACCACGAACTGGCTTTGTCAGTGAGTCGACATTGTTGCGGTAGATGGCATCAAGAGTTTTTATACTGGATGTGATTGGTGAAGAGAGAAAGTTCCTCAATCATGCAGGGGATTGTGATGTAGCGAAAACCCGTTGATGAAGTTTTACGGAATCACCTCAGGTTGCCCAGTATATATTGAAGGAGTTAGTGCCATCCATGATGTTGCATATGCTTCAAAAGTCTTATCATGGGATAATGAAGACTTATCGTTTAGTTACACTTTGATCGTGCTGGTGTTGAATCAATTTGTCATCGTCGAGATATTTTTGCTGAAGTTGTACTCTTTGATTGGGAGTACAATTTGATGCCTTCTTTAGATGCTTGAGCGTTGAAGCGTATATTCCTTAAGCATCGAATGTCTTAGGGGTTGGATCGTCTCGGCCCTGGAGTGTCTTCTGTTGATTCAGCATCCCTTTCGTTGCAGTAGTGGGATTCGACACTTGTGCATACAACAGAGCTTTCCGATTTTGTGGAACACATGGACTTGCAGGAGAAACGCCGAAAGTGTTCTTTGCCATGTTTGGACGTCAGTAATGAATATTTCAGTGAAGCTACCATTCATAACGTCTTGTAGAGTTGCTAGCATAATTAAGTCCCCATGCTAGGATAGCATGTGGGGAAATGAATGACATAGACATGGAATGAGACTTGCCTGAGCGCGGAACCTCTTGATGAATGTATATGCATATTTTGCAGGTTCTTGCTTGAACCTCGTCGAAATTACTCAAAGGACTCTGGTGATGGAATGTCCGTCAAATCTTCTGGATTAGAACTTTCTTCGTTGGAGAGATGTGTAACCAAAGGCGCTTTGCAAGTACTCATCTTTTCAGCATGGATCCACGCTCGTCTGAAGGACATGACATATCCTGGATCTTCTTGATTGATTATGTGAAACTTGGTTTCTGTCCAGGTTGAACTTATGTTCACTTTGAGAATGATATAGCCATAAGCATTTCCGAGCGCTCCTTCAAGGTCTCTGATCGATATGGAGCATGAGTATCTTCTTGTCGAGTGATGCATGTGGATCCGATGGTTTTCAGTGGAATGTTGTTGATGGAGGTGTCAGCATCGATCAACGTTCCTCCAAATTCGTTTCTTCTGAGATTGACTGTAGTAAGCAGTCCCCAGTCGTACATATCTTGGTCTGTGGATGGAGGCTTAAGAATTATTTTCGGAATGGACTTCTTGACAGGATGTGGTTCAGTACTTTGAACATGTCTCTCCTTTGTGCCTTCGATAGATAACGCAATTCATGTTCGACCAAGGATTGAACTGCCTCTTTGATAGGTTGTTCATAGAGTGTAAAGGTTCTGAATGGGAGAGGATTCTTGTGTACTCCTTCAGTCTCCAGTTGAAGCTATTGTGGATCAACCTTCTCTTTGAAAATGTGCTTCAAAACTCCGCAGTTGCTTGTGGGATGATTGACGAACTTGTGGAAGCAGCAGTAACGAGGACTTTCCATGTCTTCTTAATTTGGTTCTTTCTTGACATATGGCAACTTGATTGCACCAAATTGGAACCATGCATCCGAGATTTCGATCACCTCTTCAATGGAAAAAAGAAAGTCAGGTGCTTCTTGATCAGGAACTCTTGTGCGTTGGTCAGAGGCTTGTGCATCTTGCTTATGCTTCCTTTGTGCTTTTGAAGGAGATGAGGTATGCTTGCGCGGAGGTTTGGATTTCCGTTTTCTTCCTTATACAACAGTGTTTGTGGAGGGATGGAGGTTTTACTGCTTCTTGATCAGACGTCTGCTACCTCGAGTGTCTCGCGGTTCTTCAGCCTTTGTAGCTTTTGTTCTTTCCAGTAAAGCGGGAGCAGTAGTTGCCGATCTCTTTGACACTTCATGAAGCTCTGAGAAGGTTTGGAAACGAAGATTTTCCAATAAATCTCTGTAGACCGGGATCATGCCGTTGATACACAAGTCTACCAGTTGCTGCTCCGTGACGTTTGGATCATGACAGTCCAGGGCCTGGACTCTGAATCTTTTCACGTAGTCATTGGGATGTTCATTGTTCCTCTAAAACATTCTTCCAAGATCGGAGAGAGTAATTTTCTTTGTCAAAAATAAGTACTTTCTGTAGAAGGCATTAATCATTTCTCCCCAATTGTTGATAGTTCCTGGTGCGATGTTGTTGTACCAGGTGTATGCCCTGCCTTTCAAGGATTTTGAAAATTGTTTGAGGCGAACAACATGGTTATGTTCATGTTCACCCAAGGCTTTCAGGAACCGAGAAACATGTTCCCGAGCATTGCATGTTCCGTCATACAAAGTGAAGGTTGGAGAGGTATAACCTTTTGGAAGAGGAATCTTTTGCGTAGCAGCAGGGTACGGAGGCTGGTGACGATGGACATGTGGGGTTTTGTCTTTTCCACGGTTCTACAGAAGGCGTTCCAAATCCTCCCGAGTGATGAAGTTTGATGACTCCTTCGCCGATGGATCGTCTGCAGCTTTGCGGACTTCATCATCATCTACTGTATGAATCGGAATTACCTCAGGATCAGCGTCTGAGGATTTTTCCTTCTCTTTTTCTTTTCCTTGGGTCTTCCCTGACATTGTATCAGTGAGATCCTTTAGTTGATTAATAGCTCCTTCTGTGTTGTAGCCATATCGATTTGATTCTTTGCAAGAGTCTCTTGCATTTTGATAATATCACCAATGATAGGTGGTGGATTTCCTCTGACTTCCTCAGGGTGTCGGCCGATCAAAGGATGACCCTCCGCGTTGACGTGAGGAGGAGTAACATCACCACCGTCAGTGTTAGAGGCCGGAATCGTTTTCGGGATATCCTCGCTGTCGTTGTTGTTGTTGTTGGTAGTGCTAGCGCCGTTTGCGTTGGAAGCTGTGACTAACCCAGACCTAAGACCGACCATCTTGTAAAATTGTGAGATTGTAACCGAGAGAATGATCTCCCACTGTGGTCGCTAATATGTAGATGGGGAAAAATGATTTGCTGGTTTTTAAGGAATTGAGGAGACGACCGTACGGAGGAGACTCCTCAAACCGAGCGAAATGTTAAACCTCACAGTGCACCACTGCAAAGGGTGTGCTTTAGATTCGAGAGATTAATCTGTAGTACTCCGGCCTAAATCAAGACAATGACCGTTCCAGAGTAAATTCGGTCACAAGAGAGGATGGGTTGATCTGTAGGAGGGAAGCTGGGAAATGTGTGGAATCAATGGTAATCAAAGATTGTGGGTGTGTGAATTCTGAATATGATAAGCTCTGAATGATTGAAATTGCTCAATCGAGAGTAGTTGCTCAATTGATGAGTTGATGATCTCGTGTTGTCGATGAGACGTGAGATTGATAATACTGTTGATACTTATCCCTAAATCATGATTCACAGACTTATTTATATTGCTGGAATTTTAGACACCATGACCCCATGAAGTGTGACAGTTGATGGAATCAAGGAGTGGGGAAGTCAAGATCGTGTTTGAAACCAGTTGCTCAACGTGTGGAGACTTGGTCGATTTTCCACCCACTACCTCGTGAATTCCTTCAACTGATTGCACGACTTGCTCACATTCCATCGTGTGTTTGAACACACGTGTCGTAGAACGCCAGACAAAAACCCTAAGTGATATCCCCCCAAAGTGACACGATTGACGTCTCGTGGTATGTTAGTCAATTGATGACTTCGTGGTTTGATGGGACGAAGAGTCCATGTAGTTGCTGAGTTGAACATGATGTTCTGAAACTCATGAATTGAACATGTCATGAGACAGAGGTATAGTTCTTACGATGAAGTGAGAAAGTATTGCTCATTCGATGGATCGTTGAATATTGATTGTTGAACCAATATTCCTTGGTTTGAGAAAATATTTATCATCTGAGCAAGTGTTGCTCATGTAATGAATTGTTGAATATTTGATCGTCTGAGCATGTGTTGCTCATCTGATGGATTATTGGCAGCGTACCAAAAATATTAATTAGAATACTGGTCGTTGAACCGAGCATAATTAATAAAATTAATGACCATGAGGTCGTCGTAAAATTATTAAGGTTGGAATCGGGAATGATGATCCTTAGATTCGGAAACCCTAATTTGATCAATTGATGATCAATTCATGGCTCCTCAGACGTTTAACCATGGGACGAAGGAGGGAGCGACTACATGGGACCGTGGATCAACCATGTAGTGTCCATATGCTCACGTGAGCAACTACAAAGAACTCATGAAGAGTTGACGATTTTTTGGTGAAAGAATGATTAAATGCTGGTTTAATCATTTATTCGAAAATGCTCGGCTGAGCCTTAGGTGAGAAAACCTAATTAATTATGACGGAGTGAGGGACCGACCATGGGGTCATGAAACCGGCCCTGGGTAGTCACGTGACCGCCTGATGATCACTTCATGAAAATCCATAGTGTTTGGAAGAGTCTTGGACCTAATACGTGCGATTGTGCAAATTAGGTCAAAACTGTGAAACTTGATGGGACCGGCTTCTGTAAGCCAAAGAGCCAATCTTGGTCGGTCAAGATAATGTGCTCGTGTCCCCAAGGCGTCCGCGTCTCAGTCATGAGAATTTTGATATTTTCTGGCGTGCAATTGAGCATCCATTCGAGAAAATATGCCAAAATTAGGGTTTCGATGAAACTGAGGAAAACACCATGAAATGATGGAAAATAATTATAAAATAAGGAATAAGGAGGCGTGGGACCGCCGAGGCCAAGGCATGGTCGGCCGGTCGTGACCACGGTCCCGTGGTGCCATTTTCCTTAGTTTTATAATATTTTTGATGATTTTATGAAGAATTCATGAATTTTACAAAATTTGATGAATTTAGGGAGTTTCCATGAATTGAAGGAGTTTTCATGAGTTCAAGGAAGCAAAAAATATTAAAATAATAAAAACACGGGCGTGTGGGATCGTAGACGGCCGGCTTGGGCCCCGGTCCCACGAGTTTTCATAATTTTTTATATTTTTTAAGTATTTTTCATGATTAGAGGGAATTTTTCCTAATTTGAGAGAAATACCATGAAATCAAGGAATTTGATGAATTCAAGGAAAAATAAAATAAAATAATAAAACAAGGGGCGTGTGGGACCGGCTAGGGCATGGCCGGCCGGCTAGTGGCCCGGTCCCACAAGTTTTCATAATTTTATTTATTATTTGATGATTTGTGCAAAATACCATGAAATCAAAGTTTTTTCATGAAATTAGAGAAATAATAATAATAATAAAATAATGTGGAACCGTGAGGTGTGGGGCCGGCTGGTACCAAGGCATGGCCGGTTGGCCAACGGTCACGCCCCACACTTCTTTCCTTAATTTTATATTATTTTTTACGAATTTATGAAAATACCATGAAACCGAGGAGTTTCCTTGAGACGAAGGAGATTTGATAAAATGAGAGAATTTTCATCAAATCATGGAAAATAATAAAAATGTATTAAAAATATAAAACTGGCGTGGGATTGACCACGACACGGTCGGTCGGTCGTGTGTCCGTGCTCTCAGCACCCTGGTCAATATTTTTAATTATTTATTATTTTCTTCCTTATTTTGCATAGGTTCATCGTTTCGTTGTATTTTGAAATACTCGTTCGTCCGGTGACTGTTAGTGTATCGTCGTTGAATACACTTTCACCATTTGAATCGGGACTTACTTAGAGGTAGCTCAGACGCCCGGTTGTTGATTATTTATTACTAATTATGGAATTCAGTGGAGAATAATTCACAAAACTGAGTAATAAGATGTTTATTATTAATTCATAGGATCAGCTGAGGATTCGACCACGAATTCAAAATAATAAAGTGAGCATTACCATTCCATGGGATCGCAGATTCAACCATAGAATCAGAGTAATTAAGTTTTATCTATTACCATTTGTGAGACCAGTTATGGATTCGATCATGAAATCAGAGTAATTAAGTTTTATCTATTACCATTTATGAGATCAAGCCGTGGATTCGATCATAGAATCAGAACAATTGTTTATTGCCATTCCATGGGACCAGTCGTGGATTCGACCATGGAATAGGAGGAATTGTTATTCCCATTCCATGGGATTAGTCGTGGATTCGACCATGGAATAGGAGCAATAATAGATTATTCTGGGAATTCAGTAGTGAATGTCACGGCAGAATTAATCTTAATTAGGAATAATTAACTTTGTGGCTCTATACTAGCAGAGCAATCTGTCTAGGAACATTAATTATCCCGATATGAGCTTGTCGGTAAGTCATATCCTTTATATAGTCATGGTAAACTCGTTTTTTGTTCCTGAAGACGTTATCGCTCTATGCTAGCAGATCAAGTTGTCTAGGAGCCGTCCATCTCGTGATACTATATAGAAATAATCACTGAAAGTGTTCAGTATTCATGAGATATGCCGTTGTCCAGTCGTGAGATTACATATCTACATTTACTCTGAGAGAAAGTACTCTCCGTTGAGAATTCGATGAGAGGCCCTTGTACCAATACTCACGTCTGATTGCTGGATCAGAGCTTCGTATAATTATGAGTTTACGATTTTAGACCTTGTCGAAAATCCATCATCTACAATAGTATTCACATGGAGGTAGAACCGAAACTTGTTTTGGTAGAACCGTTAAACCCATGATTGTGATTGAATGATGGTTTGATCAATCACATAGTTCTTGAAAGTCAGATGAACCAATTTTAAACTTGTTTGGAAGTTTGGAAAATCGGTCTCAAGGTTGTAAGTGTGAAAGAGAACTTACAAAGTAAAGATGTCGACAAACTTTGAACACGTGCTATGAATGTTCATTTATTTAATTGTTCGAAGATATTCCTTAACGACTAAGGGAAGAAAATCCCAGGATCGAAACATAAGTAAGTTAAGAATCTTTTAATTAAGGTTATTAATTTCATTTTGTAGGGAAATTCCATAATTAGTAATGTGCATTTACTAATTAGATTTTCAGAGAGATTTCGATCGTTATTTCTGGACAGAGCATTTCCAGGAATTATGAAAACCGAATCTGTGCTTTAATGAGTATCTTGAGAATATTTTCGGTTTTGGAAATTCCTTGGTGTCCAAACTTCCTTGTCTATAAATACTTGAAGTTTGCTTTTCTAGCAAACTAATCCTTCGTAACAACAGACTTCCTCTTTTGTTGTTGTTACTGGTGTAGCCGCCTATTCAGAGAGGAGAGTAACCTAATCAAGCGAAATCTCTTACGGCAGCTCAGTTTAAAGTCTTCTTTGGGATTGAGAAGCTCTAGCGTGTACTGTTGGTGGGAAACTAGATAATTGCGGTTTATCTTTTGTTTTCGATTGATTTGATTGACTTTTTAGAGCATAGCTCGGTCAACCTCGCATGCGTTGCTATATCAAGCATGTTTGTCAATGTTAGTGATCAAAACTATAAAGTCTTGATTTCTAGCCTATTAGTTAAGTCTCGGACTAGGATAGGAAAAGTGTAGTTGATCTCAAGGACTTCATGGTGATTCAACAACAACGACGAAGATCTACACCAAGGAACCGTGGAACTTCATCAACAAAATGGTATGTGAAGACTTGAACTTATCTATCACTCGAAAGTCTATCTATTCTTCTCCTACTTCTTATGAGACAAAAGTCGTATGCTATATAGACTAGATCATATACACTTGATATTTCGAGTTGAGTATTCATTGCTTATCTTTTACTCGAAATCATGTGTTGGTAAAGCGTTTCGCTTTGATCAGGTTTATCTTCACCTAGTGACGAAAGTCATGAAAGTTTCAATCACTTTGGAAATTGCTCTGACGAGAAAGGTCTGTTGTTCTTCACGACTGAATATCGCTCTCTGTTGGAAAACTCAACCGATTAACTTAAGTCCGCGAACTTGTTTGTGAACTTAAGAGGTTATGATCTAAATATGTGCTCTGAACATGAAACATCAATTATTAAGGAATGCTTTATGCAAACCGTGGCTATAATGTTCATGAGCCGATTCTAATCGAATCGAATCATCTTTGTTTCAATTGTGTCTTGTGTAGTTACATAAGATCTCATAGCAATTGAACAACTCTTAACTAATTCATTTGAGTCAATTGAACTAGTTATGGTGAAGAAGAACATGGTTAATATGAGATGCTCATATGATTGACCTTTTGGGTTATCATGTTGAACCAACATACGTGTACTCGTTTGGGCATGGTTTTCTCAAACCCAGTAAACGTGTACCCAAGTGTGCGTGACAAGCTATGTATTTCGATCTAATGGTTGAGAGATATTGGCTTGAAACAAAATCAGGTTTTCATCTAACGGTGGATAGAGTTTGCTTTGTACCTAAGGAAAAACCCTGATCTGAAAGGCTATATATAGGAGACATTTAGCTAGAGAAAATCTTAATCCCCACACGTATGTGTGCTACTAGTGCTCTCGCTAGAGTCGATCTCCATTAACTCTTGAGTTTCGTCTCTAAACTCGAGTTAATGACTTAAAGACTTCATTGGGATTGAGAAGCCAGACCGATACTACTTTTATCGTAGTTGTGTGATCTGATCTTGCATCTTCTATCGTACGAGTACAATCGATTGATTAACTTGAGATCGTGAGAGTTCTCCGATAGGCAAGATAAAGAAGTCACAAACATCTTTGTCTCACTGTTTGTGATTCCTCGACAATCCGCTTGTGTAGTCAAGAAGGATTGTAAAGAGGTGATTGATTAATCTAGGTTGTTCTTCGGGAATATAAGTCCGGATTTTCAATTGGTTCATGTTACCTTGATTTTATATCTAAAGACGGGACAAAACCTAGGGTTTATCTGTGAGAGACAGATTTATCCTTTCGATAGACTTTTCTGTGTGAGACATATTCGTTTATTATCAAGTTTGTGATTTTGGGTTGCAGCAACTCTTAGTTGTAGGTGAGATCAGCTAAGGGAATCAAGTACGCAGTGTCCTGCTGGGATCAGAGGCGTAGGAGTACAATTATACCTTGTATCAGTGGGAGATTGGTAGGGGTTCAACTATAGATCAGTCCGAAGTTAGTTTGCAGTAGGCTAGTATCTGTAGCGGCTTAATACAATGTGTATTCAATTTGGACTAGGTCCCGGGGTTTTTCTACGTTTGCGGTTTCCTCGTCAACGAAACTTCTGGTGTCTGTGTTATTTCTTTTCCGCATTATATTTTATATAATAGAAATAATACAGATTGTGTGTTCGTGATCATCAATTGTAAATCCAACCTTTGGTTGTTGATTGATATTGATTGATCCTTGGACATTGGTCTTTGGTATCGTCCAAGTTATTCCTTGTATTTTGATAAAGACTCGCTATTGATTTTAGCTTGAATAGAAATCAAATCAAGAGAGAGATATTGTTAGAGCATAGCTCGGTCAACCTCGCATGCGTTGCTATATCAAGAATGTTTGTCAATGTTAGTGATCAAAACTATAAAGTCTTGATTTCTAGCCTATTAGCTAAGTCTCGGACTAGGATAGGAAAAGTGTAGTTGAGCTCAAGAACTTCATGGTGATTCAAAGACAACGACGAATATCTACACCAAGGAACCGTGGAACTTCATCAACAAAAAGGTGTGTGAAGACTTGAACTTATCTATCACTCGAAAGTCTATTTATTCTTCTCCTACTTCTTATGAGACAAAAGTCGTATGCTATATAGACTATATCATATACACTTGATATTTCGAGCTGAGTATTCATTGCTTATATTTTACTCGAAATCTTGTGTTGGTAAAGCGTTTCTCTTTGATCAGGTTTATCTTCACCTAGTGACGAAAGTCATGAAAGTTTCAATCACTTTGGAAATTTCTCTGACGAGAAAGGTTTGTTTTTCTTCACAACTGAATATCGTCCTCTGAGAATGTTTCAATGATTGGAATGAGAGTTTAAATTATATAACCATGTATTCCTTGAACCGAAGTTTTCGAACTTTGTTGATCAAGAGAAATCGGTAGGATTGTGGGTCCGCGAACCCAGTCCGAAGACTCAGTCCGCGAACTGACGGAAGTTCTCGACCCAGAATTTCTGCTGGGATTTCCAAAACTCGTTTGTGTGCTAAGTCCGCGAACTGGCGGAAGTTCTCGACCTGAGAATTTCTGCTGAGTTTGGAAAACTCAACCGATTAACTTAAGTCCGCGAACTTGTTTGTGAGCTTAAGAGGTTATGATTTAAAGATGTGCTCTGAACATGAAACATTAATTATTAAGGAATGCTTTATGCAAACCGTGGCTATAATGTTCATGAGGCGCTTCTAATCGAATCGAATCATCTTTGTTTCAATTGTGTTTTGTGTAGTTACATAAGATCTCATAGCAATTGAAAAACTCTTAACTAGTTCATTTGAGTCAATTGAACTAGTTATTGTGAAGAAGAACATGATTAATATGATATGCTCATATGGTTGACCTTTTGGGTTATCATGTTGAACCAACATACATGTACTCGTTTGGGCATGGTTTTTCTCAAACCCAGTAAACGTGTACCCAAGTGTATGTGACAAGCTATGTCTTTTTATCTAACGGTTGAGAGATATTAGCTTGAATCTAAATCAGGTTTTCATCTAACGGTGAATAGAGTTTGCTTTGTACCTAAGGCAAAACCCTGATTTGAAGGCTATATAAAGGAGACATCTAGCATTGAGCAAACCTAATCCCCAAACGTTTGTGTGCTACTAGTGCTCTCGCTAAAGTCGATCTCCATTAACTCTTGAGTTTCTTCTCTAAACTCGAGTTAACGACTTAAAGACTTCATTTGGATTGAGAAGCCAGACCGATACTACTTTTATCGTAGTTGTGTGATCTGATCTTGCATCTTCTATCGTACGAGTACAATCGATTGATTGGCTTGAGATCGTGAGAGTTCTCCGATAGGCAAGATAAAGAAGTCACAAACATCTTCGTCTCACTGTTTGTGATTCCTCGACAATTCGCTTGTGTAGTCATGAAGGATTGTAGAGAGGTGATTGATTAATCTAGTCTGTTCTTCGGGAATATAAGTCCGGATTGTCAATTGGTTCCTGTTACCTTGATTTTATATCTAAAGACGGAACAAAACCTAGGGTTTATCTGTGGGAGACAGATTTATCCTTTTGATAGACTTTCCTGTGTGAGACAGATTCGTTTATTATGAAGTCTGTGATTTTGGGTTGCAGCAATTCTTTGTTGTGGGTGAGATCAGCAAAGGGAATCAAGTATGCAGTGTCCTGCTGGGATCAGAGGCGTAGGAATACAATTGTACCTTGTATCAGTGGGAGATTGGTAGGGGTTCAACTATAGATCATTCCGAAGTTAGCTTGGAGTAGGCTAGTGTCTGTAGCGGATTTATACAGTGTGTATTCAATCTGGACTAGGTCCCGGGGTTTTTCCGCATTAGCGGTTTCCTCGTTAACAAAACTTCTGGTGTCTGTGTTATTTTTTTTCCGCATTATATTTTATATAATAGAAATAATACAGGTTGTGCGTTCGTGATCATCAATTAGACATCCAACCTTTGGTTGTTGATTGATATTGATTGATCCTTGGACATTAGTCTTTGGTACCGTCCAAGTTATCTCTCTTTGATAAAGACTCGCTATTGATTTTAGCTTGAGTAGAAATCAAATCGAGAGATTGAGATAATAACTCCTTGGGATACTTTTTATCTAGATTGAGTCTGACTGTCTAGTTGATTCTCTAGCAAAGTATTTCGGAGTTAGTCCATACAGATTGCTAAGAGAAATATTTGGTGGTGTTGTTAGACCCCCGCTTTTTCAATTGGTATCAGAGCAGGAAAACACGTTAAATATCTTATAAGTTTGTGTTTGTAGCGATCTGATTATGGACGAGTCTATCTCTAATAACGTACCAGTTCAGAAATTACCAGATGATTCTAAAAGCTTGGATTCACCTGAGAGAACTGCCACATCTAAGTCAATATCCAAACATTCTCTTGATGAAAAAACTGTTGATTGGGAAACTCTCATAGAAGAACAGTTGGATGAACTTTCTGATGAAGGCGATTCAGATATTGATAGAGATGTTGATGAGGAAGTCTCAGAGTATGAAGTTTTTGGATTCTTGGAATATGAAGAAGATTACAACTTCTCATGTCACACCTCTTCTGACTCCTCTCTGTCGAGAAAACAAGAAATTGAGAAGATGTTACGCAAGTGTTTATTTTTCGAATCGTTCTACCGAACCGATCCTCAAGGATTCTGAGGAAAACCTACGTATGAAGTCACTTGAATGTGATAATCTTTATCAAAAGTACTTTTTTTTGGAAGAGAAATTTGCAGAATCTGAAGCAAGGTTTAACTCCCAGCAAATAAGTTTTGACGAGAGAGAAAGCGCTTATCCCACTCGATAAAAACGCCTTGAGGCTGATTTAGCTGCTTCTCTTGATAAAATCAAGACGTTGGAAGATGACTTGAAAAAGTTCAATGCTAGTTCAAGCAAATTAAAAACTATGCTAGGTGCAAGTAAAAATCATCGTGATACACGAGGATTAGGCTATAATGGAATATATTCTCCAAGTACTAGCAAAGAGGTAAAATTTGTCACGGCTAGTGATTCTTCTCAACAAAAGGTTCCCACTGATGGCAAAAGTGAAATACCTTCTCCGGCAGTTAAGGTTCAAAAGAGCAAAGTATATCAACCTCCAAAACCAGCACACGTGAATCCGGGTACGAACGTTCCTTATATTTGTCATTATTGTGAAAACAAAGGTCACTTGGAAAGGAGGTGTCGTTTTCGTATAAGGAATGAAAAACTTCATGATATTCTTGTTTGGGTGTCAAAAGAAGTTATTAAACCGGGATCATATGTTCAGGATAACACTCTTGACATTACGGGTTGTAAACGTCCAACCTTTAGGCAAAGGAATCAGTGCTGTGATAATCCTAGATTTGCCTATAAACGTCATACGAAGCCTTTTCACAATCGTAATGGTTATCAAAAGGATAACTTCGTAAAGGCAAAGACAAGATCTGATGCTCCCAATTGGAGAAAGACTAACTTGCAAAAGAATAGTCAATCCAATTCTCTTCCGGAAAATCTTGAAGAGAGTAATGGGAAGAAGGTTTCGGCCGTTCCTAAACGTACTCAAAAGTGGATACCAAAGAAAGTCAATGATGTTTTGAGTGTGAAAAGGAATGATCTCCCAGAAAATTCCATGACTATGGAGAAAGCAGTATCCATGATGCTGGAACTTAAAGAGTTCTTTGAGAAGATGGATTTAGATGTGAAAGGTTCTAAAAGCGATATCCTTCATGATAATCCAAAAGTCACTTGTGGTGAGCAAGAATTTGTTCACCCCAACGCAACTTGATTGTGTTGGAAGTTCATCCTCACCAAGGAATGCCCTGCTTTGTATACGGTGAGGGAAGCACAAGAATTGGGGCACACATATTATGTTCGGTAAGGCGATAGATTTCGATTGGATTTATCTAAAAAGGTATGTCTATAAACTTGAGCAAGATTTGTAATTTTATTTTCTTAAAATACTTATAATAATCTTGCTTATCGTTCATTTCTACCTAACTTGATCTATGTTTAAGGTTCTTAAATGTTTAGGTTTGAAAATAATAGTTCGGGATGTTTGGACTACGTGGTATACATACCAAGTATGCATAACAACATTTAAAATCAAAATCCAGGGGTTTAAGTTCGCAAACCTGTGTGCATACTTGACGTCGATATTCGGGAAACTTGTTTTGGCCGTAACTTCTTCGTCCGAACTCGGATTTACCTCATTCTTTTGGCATTCTCTTCCTTATTGAATTCCCTTCAAAATGGAGATGAGAATTATTGAATTTGGAGGATGATGATTATTGCAGTATTTTTAATGGTGTGTTATATTGCAATATTTTTATAGGATATGTATTGTTTGCGTCCGTGAACTTGAAGGTCCCATATTGCGGTCAAAAGTAAAGTCGTCCATGAATTGGTATTCGTATTGATGAAAGGACGAATGGACTTTTGACATATACAAAAGTTATGCCTATGCAATCATGAATTTGATGGAAAATAAGATTAAATCTTTTGTGTGACAAGGATAAAGTCTATTATGTTGTTATGCATATAATGATGCAAAGATAGAATAGATCCTTGTATGTTAACCACGGTATTGATATTCATTGATCCATCTTGTTATGTTTTACCGTGAAGGCTCCATTATGTGTCTCATGTTGAGCACCTTACAACTAAGTCGATTAACCTTGGCTTTGTTGGTTGTTCCGTAAGATGCTATATATTGAGCATTATGAACTAAATTAATCATCCTTGGTTATTTAGTTTTGTACTCCATAAGTTTTCTTAAGATGGTCATGTTCCATGATAATCTTAGTCGGGGTTCCATAATCTCTTATGTTGAGCCCAAAATAATTAAATTGATTATTTCGGTAATTAGTTTGGTTGTTTGCTTTTCGATTAGATTAATTAAGGTTCTCTTGTAATTAATCTAGTTGTGTTTTCATATATTCCACAAGCTCTTGTGTTGAGTATGTAAACGGCTACACTATCATGTTCTATTGGTTAATGTAGTCACGTATTCCGTAAGGTTTTCCTTATGTTGAGTACTTGAACGGTTAAGTTAGTCACCTCCATATGATTAACTTAGTCGTAGCCTGTTGCTCTGTGAGTTTACTTATATTGAGCACTTTCAATTAAATTGATCACTTTTGTGGTTTTTATTTAATTGTGTATTCCAATTAGAATATTCATGGGTTTAATTGTGAGTATTTTGGTTGAGTTTTGGATATAAAAAATCATTCACATGGTTTTTGGTGTCCAAATAAAAATCATTCTTTTCCTTCGAAATTAAGGTCGCTCTTGTTGTTCCTTTGGGAATGACATCAAATGGGGGAGAGTTCTTTTGAACTTGTGCTTAATGGTAATAGCTTGCGGGGAGTGCGGCTGTGGAATTTTATAGGGGTTATCTTGCGTCTTAAAACTCCTTGATGAATGTTGTTAGCTTCGGCTATAAGATTGCATCTAAATTAAAATGATATGTTGTCTTTCTTTTGGTCATGAAATGTCTCCTGTGGAAATTTCATTATGAACCCGTTCTTGTACCTTTGACAATTTTATTGACAAAAAGGGGGAGAAATATTGTAGGTCACACTACAAATACATATGGTTTTCGGATCATTGTGTAAGGGGAGTGGTTTCCATGATCGAGATGGAGTATTGAATAAGGGGGAGTGATACATATCACCATAGTATTATTGTTAAACTCGTGATGCAATTGGATTTTGATGTTCATAATAATACTATGATACTATATAATAATGACCGAGAATCTCGATTTCTCTCATTGTTATAGGTACGGATCTTCAACAACGGTGATACTAAACTTACAACCTTTGGGATCATTGGAGTACTTGGAAGGACGAAGATTTCAAGGAACGTTGAAGATTGGACTATGGAATAGGAGCCACTAAAGTTTATCTTTTTTGTATTCCATATGTATTAATAGTTTTGTCACTAAAATTGACAAAGGGGGAGATTGTTAGAGCATAGCTCGGTCAACCTCGCATGCGTTGCTATATCAAGCATGTTTGTCAATGTTAGTGATTAAAACTATAAAGTCTTGATTTCTATCCTATTAGCTAAGTCTCGGACTAGGATAGGAAAAGTGTAGTTGAGCTCAAGGATTTCATGGTGATTCAACGACAACGACGAAGATCTACACCAAGGAACCGTGGAACTTCATCAACAAAAAGGTATGTGAAGACTTGAACTTATATATCACTCGAAAGTCTATCTATTCTTCTCCTACTTCTTATGAGACAAAAGTCGTATGCTATATAGACTAGATCATATACACTTGATATTTCGAGCTGAGTATTCATTGCTTATCTTTTACTCGAAATCATGTGTTAGTAAAGCGTTTCGCTTTGATCAGGTTTATCTTCACCTAGTGACGAAAGTCATGAAAGTTTCAATCACTTTGGAAATTGCTCTGACGAGAAAGGTCTGTTGTTCTTCACGACTGAATATCGCTCTCTGAGAATGTTTTAATGATTGAAATGAGAGTTATATTATATAACCATGTATTCCTTGAACCGAAGTTTTCGAACTTTGTTGATCAAGAGAAATCGGTAGGATTGTGGGATTGGCTTGCCAAGTCCGCGAACCCAGTCTGCAGACTCAGTCCGCGACTGTCGGAAGTTCTCGACCAAGAATTTCTGCTGGGATTTCCAAAACTCGTTTGGAAAACTCAACCGATTAACTTAAGTCCGCGAACTTGTTTGTGAACTTAAGAGGTTATGATCTAAAGATGTGCTCTGAACATGAAACATTAATTATTAAGGAATGCTTTATGCAAACGTGGCTATAATGTTCATGAGCCGATTCTAATCGAATCGAATCATCTTTGTTTCAATTGTGTCTTGTGTAGTTACATAATATCTCATAGCAATTGAACAACTCTTAACTAGTTCATTTGAGTCAATTGAACTAGTTATGGTGAAGAAGAACATGGTTAATATGAGATGCTCATATGGTTGACCTTTTGGGTTATCATGTTGAACCAACATACGTGTACTCGTTTGGGCATGGTTTTCTCAAACCCAGTTGTAGATGGGGGAAAATGATTTGCTGGTTTTTAAGGAATTGAGGAGACGACCGGTACAGAGGAGACTCCTCGAACCAAGCGGAATGTTAAACCTCACACAGATGCACCGCTGCAAAGGGGGTAATTTAGATTCGAGAGATCAATCTGTAGTACTCCGGCCTAAATCAAAACAGACCGTTCCTCAGTTATGTAGGGTTTTGTGATGTAGAGAAGTCTCGTCGATGAAGTTTCACGGAATCACCTCAGGTTGTCCGGTGTATGTTGAAGGAGTTGGTGACATTCATGTGTGAATGATGTTGCATCTGCTTCAGAAGTCTTATAATGAGATACTGAAGACTTATCGAATGTATTGTCGTGCTGGTGTTGAATCAGTGTCGAGATATTTGTGTTGAAGTCAGAGGCGCCATTATCGAAGGTGTACTCTTTGATTGGAAGTACAATTTTGAAGGCTTTCTTAGATGATTGAGCGTTGAAGCGTCATACCCCTTGAGCATGTCTTAGGTTTGATCGTCTGGGCCCCGACTTTCTTCTGTTGATTAAGCATTCCTTTCGTTGCAGCAGTGGGATTCAACACTTGTGCAGAAGTCAGAGCTTTCTAATTTTGTGGCACACATGAACGCTCCTGCAAGGCTATGTAGAAACTCCCAAAGTGTTCTTTGCCATGTCTGGACATCATCTCAGCAATGAACGTCTCAGTGATCGATTCATAGAAATGTCAGATTCAACCACTTGGTAAAATACTAATGCGGTGAAGTTACCATTCTTAACGTCTTGCAGAGTTGCTAGCAGAATTAAGTCCCCATGCTACATAGCATGTGAGGAAATAAATGACGTAGACACGGGAGGAATGAGACTTGCCTGAGTGTGGAACCTCTTGATGAATGTCTATGCATCTTTTGCAGGTTCTTGCTTCAATCTCGTCAAAGTTCGAAATTCCTCCAACTGCTCTGATGATGGAATGTCCGTCAAATCTTCTGGATCAGAACTTTTTTGTTGGAGAGATATGTAACCAAAGGCGCTTTGTAAGTACCCATCTTTTCAGCGTGGATCCACGCTCTTCTGAAGGACGTGTCATATCCTGGATCTTCCTGATTATGTGAAACTTGGTTTCTGTCCAGGTTGAACTTATGTTCACTTTGAGAATGATGTAGCCATAAGTATTTCCGAGCGCTCCTTCAAGGTCTCTGATTGAGATGGAGCATGAGTATCTTCTTGTCGAGTGATGCATGTGGATCCGATGGTTTTCAGTGGAATGTTGTTGATGGCGGTGTCAGCATCGATCAACGTTCTTCCCAATTCGTTTCTTCTGAGATTGACTGTGGTAAGCAGTCCCCAGTCGTACACCTCTTGGTCCGTGGATGGAGGCTCAAGAAGTATTTTCGGAATGGACTTCTTGACATGTGTTCAGTGCTGTGAACATGTCTCTCCTTCGTGCCTTCGACAGATAGAGCAATTCACGTTCGACCAGGATTGAACTGCCTCTTTGATAGGTTGTTCAGAGAGTGTAAAGCTTCTGATTGGGAGAGGACTCTTGTGTACTCCTTCAGTCCCTCGTTGAAGCTATTGTGGATCAACCTTCTCTTTGAAAATTTGCTTCAAAATATTGCAGTTACTTGTTGGATGATTTGATGAATCTATGAAGGTGACAGTACCTGGGTTTCTTCATTTTTCTTCAGTTGGCTCTCTATGATGAGCAGCGATTTGATTGCACCATCTTGAACCCAGACTTCTAGTAACTCGATCACTGCTTCATGATAAGTTTGAGTATGTCCGATCATCTCCCCGTTCGTTAATGCCGGATCGAGGTTTGTGTAAGATTGGTTATCCTTTCTTGATGCTTTTGTAGGATGAGGTGTTGGATGTCTCATGTTTGAGCAGGAGCTTTCCTTTTGCTTGAGCAATAACGTTCATGGAAGGTTGGACATTGTATTGTTTTTGATCAGGCGTCGGCTGCTCCGAGGTTCCTCGACCTTGTAGACTTTGCTCAGCAAAGCAGGTGTAGTAGTCGCTGATCGTTTGGCTGCTTCATGAAGTTCTGAGAGAGTCTGGAGTCGCAGAGAAAGGCTCTGTAGATTGGGATCATTTCGTTTTGTTCATGCTCTCCTAGTGCCTCCAGGGATCGAGAGACGTGTTCTCGAGCGCTCCATGTTCCGTTATATAGTGCGAACGTTGGGGAAGTGTAGCCCTTCGGGAAAGAAATTATTTGCGTAGCAACAGGGTATGAAGGTTGATAACGATGAACAGATGATGCTTTGTTTTTCCTCGATCCTCCATGAAGCGTTCCAGGTCCTCACGAGCGATGAAGCCTGCAAGTTCCTTTGCTGGAGAGTCATCTGCAGCTTTGCGGAATTCTTCATCTTGTACAACATGGATTGGAGAGATTTCAGGATCAGCAGTTGAAGATGTTTCTTTAGCTTCTCCTTTTTCGCGCTGAGGCTGAGTTCGTTCAGACGCAAACTTGTCTGTGAGAGTTTTGAGATAAGCATACAACTCTTTCTGTGTTGCAGCCACGTCAGTCTGAACCTTCATGAGATCAAGCTGATTTCCTCTGGTTTCTTCAGGAGACCAACCGAAGAGTGGATTGTTGATGGCGCCAGTGTCGTCACTTGCAGGGGCTCTCTGGAGCACCAGTGCTTGGAAGAGTGATAGTAACATGTGACGTGATATTGCTGGCCGGAGGAGTGGTGTTAGCGCTACCACTAGAGCCTGCAACGTTAATAGGAGTAGTACTTGCTGGGAGTACCACTAGGACTTGCAATGTTAGAGTTGGGTGTTGAACCCGGATTGGTAACTGAACCATACCTAAGACCGACCATCCTGCCGAATTGAGATTGCAACCGAGAGAATGATCTCCCACTGTGGTCGCCAATCTGTAGATGGGGAAAAACGATTTGCTGGTTTTTAATTGAGGAGACGACCGTACGGAGGAGACTCCTCGAACCGAGCGAAATGTTAAACCTCACACAGATGCACCGCTGCAAAGGGGGTGCTTTAGATTCGAGAGATCAATCTGTAGTACTCCGGCCTAAATCAAGACAATGACCGTTCCAGAGTAAATTCGGTCACAAGAGAGGATGGGTTGATCTGTAGGAGGGAAGCTGGGAAATGTGTGGAATCAATGGTAATCAAAGATTGTGGGTGTGTGAATTCTGAATATGATAAGCTCTGAATGATTGAAATTGCTCAATTGAGAGTAGTTGCTCAATTGATGAGTTGATGATCTCGTGTTGTCGATGAGACGTGAGATTGATGATACTGTTGATGTTGATGATTCAATCATGATTCAGAGACTTATTTATATTGTTGGAATTTTAGACACCATGATTCCATGAAGTGTGACAGTTGATGGAATCAAGGAGTGGGGAAGTGGAGATCGTGTTTGAAACCAGTTGCTCAACGTGTGGAGACTTGGTCGATTTTACACACACTACTTCGTGAATTTCTTCAACCGATTGCACGACTTGCTCACATTCCATCGTGTGTTTGAACACACGTGCCGTAGACTGCCAGACCAAAAACCCTAAGTGATATCCCCCCAAGTGACACGATTGACGTCTCGTGGTTTGATGGGACGATGAGTCCATGTAGTTGCTGAGTTGAACGTGATGTTCTGAAACTCATGAATTTAACATGTCATGAGACAGAGGTATAGTTCTTACAATGAAGTGAGCAAGTATTGCTCATTCGATGGATCATTGAATATTGATTGTTGAATCAATATTCCTTGGTTTGAGCAAATATTTATCATCTGAGCAAGTGTTGCTCATGTGATGAATTGTTGAATATTTGATCGTCTGAGTATGTGTTGCTCATATGATTGCTTATTGGCAGCGTACCAAAAATATTAATTAGAATACTGGTCGTTGAACCGAGCATAATTAATAAAATTAATGACCATGAGGCCGTCGTAAAATTATTAAGGTTGGAATCTGGAATGATGATCCTTGGATTCAGAAACCCTAATTTGATCAATTCATGGTTCGTCGGAAGTTTAACCATGGGACAAATGAGGGAGAGACTACATGGGACCGTGGATCAACCATGTAGTGTCCATATGCTCACGTGAGCAAATACGAACTCCTGAAGAGTTGACGATTTGTTGGTGAAGAATGATTAAATGCTGGCTTAATCATTTATTCAAAATGCTCGTCTGAGCCTTAGGTGAGAAAACCTAATTAATTATGACGAGGCGAGGGACCGACCATGGAGTCATGAAACCGGCCCTGGGTTGTCACGTGACCGCCTGACGATCACTTCATGAAAATCCAAAGTGTTTGGAAGAGTTTTGGACCTAATACGAGCAATTGTGCAAATTAGGTCAAAACTGTGAAAATTGATGGGACCGGCTTCGTGAGCCAAAGAGCCAATCTTGGTCGGTCAAGATAGCGTGCTCGTGTCCCCAAGGCGTCCGCGTCTCAGTCCTGAGAATTTTGATATTTTCTGGCGTGCAATTGAGCATCCATTCGAGAAAATATGCCAAAATTAGGGTTTCGACGAAACTGAGGAAAACACCATGAGATGATGGAAAATAATTATAAAATAAGGAATAGGAGGCGTGGGACCGCCGAGGCAAGGCATGGTCGGCCGGTCGTGACCACGGTCCCGTGGTGCCTTTTCCTTAATTTTATAATATTTTGATGATTTTATGAAAATTCATGAATTTTAGAAATTTGATGAATTTAGGGAGTTTCCATGAATTGAAGGAGTTTTCATGAGTTCAAGGAAGCAAAAAATATTAAAATAAAAAACAAGGGCGTGTGGGACCGGGGCGGGCCGGCTAGGGCCCGGTCCCACGAGTTTTCATAATTTTTTATATTTTTTAGTATTTTTCATGATTTGAGGGAATTTTTCCTAATTTGAGAGAAATACCATGAAATCAAGGAATTTGATGAATTCAAGGAAAAATAGGATAAATATAATAAAATAAAGCAAAGGGCGTGTGGGACCGGCTAGGGCATGGTCGGCCGGCTAGTGGCCCAGTCCCACAAGTTTTCATTATTTTATTTTATTATTATATGATGATTTGTGCAAAAAATACCATGAAATCAAGGAGTTTTTTCATGAAATTAGAGAAATAATAATAATAATAAAAAATACCATGAAATCAAGGAGTTTTTTCATGAAAGTAGGGACCAAGGCATGGCCGGTTGGCCAATGGTAACGCCCCACACTCCTTTCCTTAATTTTATATTATTCGTTATGGATTTATGGAAGTACCATGAAACCGAGGAGCTTCCTCGAGACGAAGGAGATTTGATCAGATGAGAGAATTTTCATCAAATCATGGAAAATAAGAAAAATGTATTAAAAATATAAAACTGGCGTGGAACTGACCACGGCACGGTCGGTAGGTCGTGTGTCCGTGTTCCCAGCACCTTGGTCAATATTTTTAATTATTTATTATTTTCTTCCCTATTTTGCATAGGTTCATCGTATCGTTGTATTTTGAAAGACTCGTTCGTATGGTGACTATTAGTGCATCGTCGTTGAATACACTTTCACAATTTGAATCGGGGCTTACTTAGAGGTAGCTCAGACGCCCGGTTGTTGATTATTTATTACTAATTGTGGAATTCAGTGAAAAATAATTCGCAAAACTGAGTAATAAGATGTTTATTATTAATTCATAGGATCAGCTGAGGATTCGACTATGAACTCAGAATAATAAAGTGAGCATTACCATTCCATGGGACCAGTCATGGATTCGACCGTGGAATAGGAGCAATTGTTATTGCCGTTCCATGGGACCAGTCATGGATTCGACCATGGAATAGGAGCAATTGTTATTGCCATTCCATGGGACCAGTTGTGGATTCGACCACGGAATAGGAGAAATTGTTATTGCCATTCCATGGGACCAGTCGTGGATTCGACCATGTAATAGGAGCAATTGTTATTAGGAGTAATTACCTTTGTGGCTCTATACTAGCAGAGCAAGCTGTCTAGGAGCATTAATTATCCCGATATGAGTTTGTCGGTAAGTCATATCCTTTATATAGTCAGGGTAAACTCGTTGTTTGTTCCTGAAGATGTTATCGCTCTATACTAGCAGATCAAGCTGTCTAGGAGCCGTCCATCTCGTGATACTATATAGAAATAATCACCGAAAGTATTCAGTATTCATGAGATATGCCGTTGTCCAGTCATGAGACTACATATCTACATGTACTCTGAGAGAAAGTACTCTCCGTTGAGAATTCGATGAGAGACCCGTGTGTCGATACTCATGTCTGATTGCTGGATCAGAACTTCGTATAATTATGAGTTTACGATTTTAGACCTTGTCGAAAATCCACCATCTACACCAGTAAACGTGTACCCAAGTGTGTGTGACAATCTATGTCTTTCGATCTAACAGAGTAGAGATATTGGCTTGAATCTAAATCAGGTTTTCATCTAACGGTGGATAGAGTTTGATTTGTACCTAAGGAAAAACCCTGATTTGAAAGGCCATATATAGGAGACATCTAGCTAGAGAAAATCTTAATCCCCACACGTCTGTGTGCTACTAGTGCTCTCGCTAGAGTCGATCTCCATTAACGCTTGAGTTTCTTCTCTAAACTCGAGTTAACGACTTAAAGACTTCATTGGGATTGTGAAGCCAGACCGATACTACTTTTATCGTAGTTGTGTGATCTGATCTTGCATCTTCTATCGTACGAGTACAATAGATTAATTGACTTGAGATCGTGAGATTTCTCTGATAGGCAAGATAAAGAAGTCACAAACATCTTCGTCTCACTGTTTGTGATTCCTCGATAATCCGCTTGTATAGTCAGGAAGGATTGTAAAGAGGTGATTGATTAATCTAGGATGTTCTTCGGGAATATAAGTCTGGATTATCAATTGGTTCATGTTACCTTGATTTTATATCTAAAGACGGAACAAAACCTAGGGTTTATCTGTGGGAGACAGATTTATCCTTTCGATAGACTTTTCTGTGTGAGACAGATTCGTTTATTATCAAGTCTGTGATTTTGGGTTGCAGCAACTCTTAGTTGTGGGTGAGATCAGCTAAGGGAATCAAGTACGCAGTGTCCATCTGGGTTCAGAGGCGTAGGAGTACAACTGTACCTTATATCAGTAGGAGATTGGTAGGGGTTCAACTATAGATCAGTCCGAAGTTAGTTTGTAGTAGGCTAGTATCTGTAGCGGCTTAATACAATGTGTATTCAATCTGGACTAGGTCCCGGGGTTTTCTGCATTTGCGGTTTCCTCGTTAACAAAACTTCTGTCTGTGTTATTTCTTTTCCACATTATATTTTATATAATAGAAATAATACAGGTTGTGCGTTCGTGACCATCAATTGGAAATCCAACCTTTGGTTGTTGATTGATATTGATTGATCCTTGGACATTGGTCTTTGGTACCGTCCAAGTTATCCCTTGTATTTGATAAAGACTCGCTATTGATTTTAGCTTGAGTAGAAATCAAATCAAGAGAGAGATATTAACTCCTTGAGATACTTTTATCTATATTGAGTCTGACTGTCTAGTTGATTCTCTAGTAAAGTATTTCAGAGTTAGTTCATACAGATTGCTAAGCGAAATATTGGGTGGTGTTGTTAGACCCCCGCTTTTTCATGACTAACGGTGGTTGAAATATGATTGCACCTAGTTTTTTTATTCTTGAGAATCTTCTCTTATGATATAAGATTCACTCAAACTAGTTCAGAGTTTCGACAGGGATCTTTAGACTGTTGTTAGTTCTAAAGACGATTTTGTGATAATCCATTGTTAATATACTTCGTTCTGTGCGTGATTGGTCACAAGAGATTCAAGTGATTGTGTGCAGGTTTTTATTGAAGATTTAAGAAGATTTGAAGACAAAGAAGATATTGAAGATATGACTTGGGTTTTATAATCTTTGGTGTGCACAATACTTATTTCGGTAAAAGAGGATCCAATTAATAATCGGTTTATCCTTGTGGTAGATTGGATTGATTAATTGAGTAGATCGGCATCAACACGATTCTTAGGATTAAAGGTTTTGTTGGCTTAATCTTAAAAGATTACTTCGGTAATTGAATATAAGATGGATCTAAGGACCTGATGAAGGAGTTTATGTTAAGATAAACGGAAGAGCCTTTGTCCGACTCATATCACTTGGTTGAATAGAGTTGATACCAAACATATTTGTTGTTCCTTTACTGTTTAGAATACGAACAAAAGGAATTGTTCCAAGTACGTGACTTATTCATAAGTCGGAGGCATGGGAATACAGACGGAACTAGGTGAACTATAGGGTTAGTTACTTGGTCTCAACTATACGAAGTTAGGTCTAATTTTGTGTAGCGGCTTAATCCTGAGAGTATTCAATTCTGGAAAAGGTCCCGTGGTTTTTCTGCATTTGCGGTTTCCTCGTTTACAAAATCTTGCTGTGTCATTTACTTTTATTTTCCGCATTATAATTGTCTTATTATAATTAAAGTAAATTACACAAACGTTAATTCCTATTTACTTGATAAGCAATCCTATTGTGTTTGGTGAAGTCCGAACCTTTGTATCAAGTAAACATACTTCACTGTTGTATTCTCTCAATCTCGTATCCATAGACGATCACACGAAGTGTGGACTGATTAGTTGTATTGTCTCGACTCAGTCCATAGACAATCACTTTCGGAGAAAGGAATTATAGGCACAAAAAGTTTTATCTTGAGGTATATTTGGGTATCCTCGCCTTTTCACTTTCTAAGTTGAACTTCACCACCAAGCCATGAACATTTGATATTTCTCTTGAATCTATTAATTCAGAAGTTATGAGAATTCCATCTGTAATATGCCTTTCATCCTAAATGCATCCTGAAACTCAGATATAATACATGGAAAAACTGTTTTCAATCTCTCAGTTATTAACTTTGAAATAATCTTATAGATGCCACCACTAAAAATAGTGGGTATAAAGTTGTTCATGGCAAAATCACTATCACATATTAGTATTAAAATAATGTTGGTGCAGTTCAACCTCCAGTGTAAATTACCGTACAATTCAAATTCCTTTATGACAACTGTTGAAGGGTGGTTTTAGTTTTGGTTCTACCCGTCCTAGCTACACCAAGTGACCTCACCATACCAAGAATAGTAAGAGAGAGAGTTGTCTTTCCATTGTACCTTTTCCTTCTTTATATAGACTTTCCAAAAGCCCCTTCCTTTTATGACATCGTGCCATGTGTCCTAAACTTCTTTAATTACTTCTAATACCACTCCTTCCTTAATATAACCTCTTTCTTATTTACTAATTCCTTTCTTATCCTTCCTTTAAATGGATGATAAGCACGAAAGTGCGACACATTTTCACCCATAGATACATTAGCTGAGACTCATTTTATCACTAATAAACTTGTTTTAGTTATTTTTTGAAGAATAAGCTCTTGTGGAGAATTGACTCGGAAAAATGTTATTTCCACTCGGAAGACACGTGTTATTTGGACCCCACGAGAAAAGTACTAAAGGCACCCTCATCTTGGATAAGGGACACCTCAATTACTAAGGGGCGTCCCATTTCCATGACAGTACTATTGGCACCCATCAGAGGATAAGGGGAGGTCATCTTCAAGAATTCAAATTCAAGTTCTGGCGGGAATTATTTTTACAGCGGAGCATATTTTAGGGTTTGATTTTGGAACGATTATGGAGGGATTCAATCGCTAAATTCTCTTGGGTTAGGCTTGAATGGACTAAACATGGCGTGTATGGGTGTCTTATTCGATCAACTTGGGATGGATTTTTAGTATGAAGTAAAACATGGAAAGTTAGCTTTCATCGGTGCGCGAAGAGCTCTGGCATGATTTTGAGAGAGTTTTTGTTGGATTTTCTCGCTGGATAGGATTGTTTGGGCCTGGTTCTGTCAAACAGGGATGGTAGTAGAGTTTCAGTGGAAACATGAGGAGGTTAACTTTGGTTCTCGACAAAACAGAGCATGGAAGATTTCTCGGGTTGTATATTACTCTTCCACGAGTTAGCTGAGTTATTTATTGGAAATTGCACAAGATAAAAGCATGTTTGACTCTGTCCAGAATGTCTTGTTGTCAAGTTTGGAGCGTGGAAACCACTACAGAGGCATGAAGATAAGAAAAATAGGAAAGAAATATTCCCGCATCTGCAGAGAATTGAAGAGAAAATTATACGGAGTTAATGCGGAAGATTTGGTGTTGGTGAGCTATAAAAAGGCCATGATATGTCTTAAGAAGGGCATCGAGTGATTGGGGAGGCTACACAGTGGAGAAAATTGCTGCAGCAAAATCTGCAGCGGCAGCGGCAGAAAAATACTGAAGAACACGAAGAACAGACACACAAAGACAGTCGTAAAATGATAGACACATTTTTGTGTCTAATTTGATCTCAATACTATATATTGTTGGCACTCGATTTTGTACTAATTATGGTGTTTTTGTGTTTGTGTAGGTGTTTTTTGAGAAATAAACATGTGTGGAAATTTCGACTCGAAAAGTTGATTTAGGCACCCGGAGGATATGTGTTATTCGGACTCTCACTATTGGTTAACGGGAGCCTCAATTATTAAGGGACACCTCAATTTATAAGGGGCATATTCTTTACTATTTACACCTTTGGCTATTCGCACCCCCCCGGTTTGCTAAGGGGACACCATCTTCATCACCGTGAAAACCAGTTTTGGCGGCAAAATGGAAGCTGTTTTCTGCGTAAACTTCAGGCAAAGATTGGAGGAGATTTTGTAGGAGTTCTTCTTGAAAATCTATTGGTATTGACTTGTGGATACAAACCAGGGATGGTACGTGGACTATAAATGGGTAATAATCGAGTTTCCATGAATATCTCGATTAAACATGGTATGTGGGGGTCTCGGGTTTTCTGGTGGTTTAGTTTGGGAAGTTACGTGCAAATAAGGGAAGCATATCTTCTCTGTGATTTCATTTTAGCCGAAGGAGTTTGGTTTGAACTGAAAGATGTGTAAGTAGGAAGGAAAAATATCTTCCCATTCTTATTTCGTTAAAGGCAGGGCATATTCATATATGACGGGTACATATTATTCTTTCTTCCACGAGTCAGTTAAGTTATTTATGGAATTTTCGTGTGCCTGGAAGAAGTTGGATGTGATTGAGAAGGGTTCAGAAACGTTTTGGAGTAAGCCTTTGTCGAACAGACGCGTGAAGAATAAAAAGAAGGAAATAATATCCGTGAAGATTAATGACAAGATATTTTGAAGATTCAAGGGGACTGTCGAGTATAAATAAGGTGCTGGGATGTCTTAGAAAGGGGATGGAGTGTTAAGGAGAATAATAGAACAGAGAATAGGGAGTTGCAGAGCTTGTCTCTTCTGCTGCCATCGAAGGAAGAACGAAGAACATAAGACCGCAAAATACAGTCGTTCATCAATAGTGACAACGACAATTACCCGTGGGTCGCAGAGCTACAGTGTCAGCAACAGTTGCCTTTTATCGTTCTGTAACAATATCACTTGTAACAATTATAAGTGTTACGAATCTCTGTTTTCATATATTTTCATCCTTGTAAGCACCTTTTGAGCAATGAAAAATTCCTTTGAGTGTGTTTTCGACGTGATGAGTTAAACCCCAACACCGGGGCGACGGAGGAAGCGACTTTTTAATGAATGTGGTAACTTAATTAATTCCTTATTTAACTATTTGCATATAATTTAATTGTTATGATTTCTATTAATTATTTATTATTTTGTTTGATGTCCTATGCTTGGTTTTAATTACTTTTGATGCGTCATGCTCACAACTTACGACTAATATTTTACGAAATCTACTTTGGCAAAGAATAGAGTTATTGTTTTTTTTGTTTTGAGCTATAAATGTCTAGGATTAATTTATGAACCCCATGAACATGAAAAGCAGTGGAATCCTGAGTCCCGTTCTCTCTTCATCATGTGACAATAATTTGTATATACTTTTTATTATTTTATTATTTTCTTTATTTAAGCCTGAAATCAATCTCAACAAAGTCCGAGTGAACGACAACCTATTTACCACTATTCAAAATTCGATCAATTTTTGGCGCCGCCGACGTGGATTTTTTTATAAATTTTTTTTTAGGTTTTATTTTATTTGTTCTTTTTTACGCGTTTTGGTATTTTTGTTTGCTTTCAGATTTGGAGATAAGCTAAAGAAAAAGAAAAAGTGCTGAAAAGAAAAGCCCAAAAAGGAAAGAAAAGAGAAATCCAAAAGGAGTGAAGAAGAAGATTTTGTATATTATTTTATTTTTATTTTTTAGAAATTGTAGTTAAGGTTTTTATTTTTGTAATCTTTTATTTTTGGACATTTTTTTTTCGGACATTGAACATTGGACTTTATTTTTGAAACCCTAAGGAAGGGTTGGTTTAAATATAAACTGCACAGGGAAGGACGACAGTTACGATACTGTCTCGGCCCCTCGGGTTCGTACACTGACATTGGAGTCGGTGGCCCGAGTCGACCTCAACGGTTCATCCCCCGTCTGGAATGGGAGGTAAGAATTCTAAGCACCCGCGAATCACCTGTCAGCGGGTTTACTGGATGATTTTGTATGCATATATGTTGAGGACCTGAAATCAGATTTAATTTTCTAGTAAAGAGAAAGGCCAGACCAAATCAAGATAAGGACTCGGATTTGACCACCGTTTTCTTCTTGCCCGCCTTAGGAACACGTAACCTACGCGAACCTAAGCCTTAAAATACTGACTAGAACGAGACCGATAGGGTAACGAGCTTAATAGGAAAGTCATTCGAAAAATATTGGTTACTCTTTTAAGCATACTTCGAAGTTCATGATGGTTTCTGTGAGTTGAATGCGTGACTGCGCTGCCTTGTAATTCCGGTGAGGCCTTGGGTATCAAATCTCCACTGAGCTTCCCTCGCCTCTATTCAACTTACTTTAACTCGGATTGATTCCAGAGGGGTTTGCTCAAATTGTAACGAATTCCCTTCGAAGGATTATAAGCTGGTCTAGAAACAATCTAAGGGAGCCATCATGCTTTTTGTTTGCTAGATAAAATGGGCTTGTTGTGGTCGAGTCATCCTTGTTTGTGCTTGTGTAGAATTCCTTGCAGTTAGGATGTCAAACTGGTATTATAATAGCCATCACAATGAATATGAATATCCAACTGAACAATATGGACATCACTCTTTTTATGACCATAGTGCGAATAGTGGTTGGGAACGCCAACCTTTCTAAGGTTATGGGTCATACCATGGTGAGCCCAATTACTATCCACATGTGCATCGATGATTCGAGCAAGAAAATTATAGTAATAGTTCTTCATCTCTAGAGGATACAATAAAACTTTTGAAAAGTAGTCCTTTTTATGATCCTTCTGTTCCTATTCCTTCTCTAGAGGAGTCCCTCAGGGGTTTAGCTGAGTCGACACGAAATTTAGCTGAATCGACATGTAAGTCAGCTGAGGTGAATAACGTAGTTATGGACGAAAGGACTACAACAACGACTGAATCTTTAGAAGATATCCTCAATAGATTAACTCAAAACTTAGATCCAACACTAAGGGAACTTTCTTTGGAGGATACCCTTGAGAGGATAGCTGAGTCGACACGTAGACTTGAGTTAGAGACGAACGAAAGTATTGCTCGAAATAACTTGAGTTTCCAATATAGTGTATCCAATAATACCTTTGAGAATGAAGATAGTTATTCACATAATCAAGATGACGAGGATAAAATTGGTAACACTACTTGTTTAGATGAGGTCCAACCATTTTCATGTTATTATAATGATTATGATGAGGATAGTGTTGATGAAGAATTTGAAATAAGTAGGCATAGTGATCAGGAATTTGTTACTCCAACTGAACTTAATAATGATAATGTTTCTTGTTCAAATCCAAATAATTTTAATAATTATTCACCTATTCAAAAGGACGAGGATTTGACTAGAGATACTCCTGTTTTAGACGATGTAGTATTTCCTTATGATTACGAAGCCAATGATAGTTTAGAGGAACGAGTTTATTCTGAGAATATTGTTTTAGAGTCTAGCAATTTAGAAACATTAGTCTTATACGAAGAAGATGAACTCGTAGAGCTTTTAAAAATGAGTGAGGATGCATCACCTGAGTATAATTTACACGAAGCAATTGACCATTTTCAGGATTCCGATGATCTAGAAATTAGGGAAATTATAGCTAGTCTATCTAGAGACACCCAAAACTCTAAGTTTGGGGGTGATTATCATTCTCCTTGTGCCTTACCTTTAGCTCTTACAGAGATCCCTCACTTGGGACTTGATATATGTGCCTCATCCATTGTGCCAGATTACCTTCATACTAGCTCTCCTGAACCTAATAATGTCCATGAAGAAGTTCAGTTGTTAGAAACCCATCCTCTAGTTGATGTGGTTTACCCAGGCTACGATACCCAGATTGATTTTATTTTCCCACCAAAAACTTTTATTCCAATTATGGGAATGTTTGAATTTCAGATGTGTCGGTTATTGAGTTTTGAGACTAAACCTAATTACTTTAAGAGATTAGGGTCGACACATTTGTTTAAGGAAGACCACCATGTTCATTATGGTCAGCTGTGTAAGTCAAATTTGATTCACTTAGAGGATCCCCAGTTATTCAGGTTACTTTTATGTGCTTCTAAATTCTTAGTTGAGTATTTCCAGACTCTACAACCTGACCTTCAGGATCCTTCCTTTGAGGAAGTCCAGCCAATGAAAACCTTTTATCTAGACCCTTTTATAGATCCTGAACCTGAACCACAACTAGATATTGTTGTCTTAAAGTTAAATAAGGGTATGTTCGGTATCTTCATGGTCTGTTACGATTTTCTCTTCTTTTGGGTAACACTTTTTGATTCAGATGACCCGCAATTATTCCGACTGCTGCTATATGATTCTTCGTGGTGACTAATCCTTTCTTAGTCTGGCTGAAGACTTTAAACTTAACACTTCTTGGGAGGTAACCCAATATTCATGCGACACGGTAATATCTTTCCTTATATCTTTTGCTTCAAGTGGTAACAGTTTCTCCTTGTTCATGCTTTTAATTTTATCTTTAGAACATTGAGGACAATGTTAGATTTAAGTTTGGGGGTATGGGAGAAACTTTTTAGTTGCATTAAATAAACTCCAGATCCTAGAAATTTATGCTTATTAAGGACGGCACTAACCAATCTAAGTGGATGGAAGCATCTTGGTTATAGGAGTTGAGGAACCAATCTGATTAGATGGAAACATCTAAAGAGTCTATTCATAAAAGCACAGAGCTCATGTGTTAGAAAAAAAAGAAAACATGGTAGTTTCGCCATATCCTCGTGATGGAAACATCGAAAGAATCCTAATCACTTCTATTTTTTTGTTTTTACCATTGCTAGGGTGAAATAGAGTGACTGAGATTAAAAAAAAAAAATTGAGACCAGACCAACCGGAATAAATACAATAAAGTCGACCACTGGTACCCTTGTATATGCCAGCTGAGTTGACCTAGAGTTAGGATTATCGACCACTGGTTCCCTTGCATATGTCAGTGTGTTGATATTAGTCCAAACCAGTATCTCAGTCCATTAGGATAGGTTCACCTTAGTCAACATCATCCACGTTTTTCTCTACATCCATCTTCTTAATCTATCTATGTGCTTGGTTGACTCCGGTTTATGATGTTTAGAATCTATCTGAGTAGAGATCTGTCACTTTATATGAATTTTAGTATGCTTGAGTGCAAACTTGTGTACATCAATTGGAATTTCGCATCAGGGTACTTCCTCCTGTAGTCAATAAGTATGCCAACCAAGGAGATTCTTTAGTGCCTTCCAAGGTTCTGCGTAGATAGATAGGTCTGGAGTAAAGGTTTTTTGGGTACACCTCTGGTAAACCCTCCTGAGACCATAACTCGTTCACTAGGGCCACCTAGTGAGTTTGAATTTTCTTTTCTAGAATAAATTTGCTCGAGGACTAGCAAATAATAAGTTTGGGGGTATTTGATAAACACATTTTTGTGTCTAATTTGATCTCAATACTATATATTGTTGGCACTCGATTTTGTACTAATTATGGTGTTTTTGTGTTTGTGAAGGTGTTTTTTGAGAAATAAACATGTGTGGAAATTTCGGCTCGAAAAGTTGATTTAGGCACCCGGAGGATATGTGTTATTCGGACTCTCACTATTGGTTAAGGGGCGCCTCAATTATTAAGGGACACCTCAATTTATAAGGGGCATTTTCTTTACTATTTACACCTTTGGCTATTCGCACCCCCCGGTTTGCTAAGGGGACACCATCTTCATCACCGTGAAAACCAGTTTTGGCGGCAAAATGGAAGTTGTTTTCTGCGTAAACTTCAGGCAAAGATTGGAGGAGATTTTGTAGGAGTTCTTCTTGAAAATCTATTGGGATTGACTTGTGGATACAAACCAGGGATGATACGTGGACTATAAATGGGTAATAATCGAGTTTCCATGAATATCTCGATTAAACATGGTATGTGGGGGTCTCGGGTTTTCTGGTGGTTTAGTTTGGGAAGTTACGTGCAAATAAGGGAAGCATATCTTCTTTGTGATTTCATTTTAGCCGAAGGAGTTTGGTTTGAAATGAAAGATGTGTAAGTAGGAAGGAAAAATATCTTCCCATTCTTATTTCGTTAAAGGCAGGGCATATTCATATATGACGGGTACGTATTATTCTTTCTTCCACGAGTCAGTTAAGTTATTTATGGAATTTTCGTGTGCCTAGAAGAAGTTGGATGTGATTGAGAAGGGTTCAGAAACGTGTTGGAGTAAGCCTTTGTCCAACAGACGCGTGAAGAATAAAAATAAGGAAATAATACCCGTGAAGATTAGTGACAAGATATTTTGAAGATTCAAGGGGACTGTCGAGTATAAATAAGGTGCTGGGATGTCTTAGAAAGGGGATGGAGTGTTAAGGAGAATAATAGAACAGAGAATAGGGAGTTGCAGAGCTTGTCTCTTCTGCTGGCATCGAAGGAAGAACGAAGAACATAAGACCGCAAAATACAGTCGTTCATCAATAGTGACAACGATAATTACCCGTGGGTCGCAGAGCTACAGTGTCAGCAACAGTTGCCTTTTATCGTTCTGTAACAATATCACTTGTAAGAATTATAAGTGTTACGAATCTCTGTTTTCATATATTTTCATCCTTGTAAGCACCTTTTGAGCAATGAAAAATTCCTTTGAGTGTGTTTTCGACGTGATGAGTTAAACCCCAACACCGGGGCGACGGAGGAAGCGACTTTTTAATGAATGTGGTAACTTAATTAATTCCTTATTTAACTATTTGCATATAATTTAATTGTTATGATTTCTATTAATTATTTATTATTTTGTTTGATGTCATATGCTTGGTTTTAATTACTTTTGATGCGTCATGCTCACAACTTACAACTAATATTTTACGAAATCTACTTTGGCAAAGAATAGAGTTATTGTTTCTTTTGTTTTGAGCTATAAATGTCTAGAATTAATTTATGAACCCCATGAACATGAAAAGCAGTGGAATCCTGAGTCTTGCTCTCTCTTCATCGTGTGACAATAATTTGTATATACTTTTTATTGTTTTATTATTTTCTTTATTTAAGCCTGAAATCAATCTCAACAAAGTCCGCGACAACCTATTTACCACTATTCAAAATTCGATCATAAAACAGCTGTCATTTATGCTCAAGATAAGATTGTTTCTTGCGAAAGTTTACAATTATTCTTTGTAACAATGGGTTCGCAACGGTTATAAACGTTACAAATTCCCGGTTTAATTTGATTTTATCCTTTTCTCTTCTTTGTAAACACCATTTGAGCAATAAAAATGAATTTTGAGTGTGTTTTCATCATAAGAAGCTAAACCCCATCACTGGGACAACGGAGGAAGCCGAATTTTATACATGGGTAAAATTATTTTATTCTTTTTTTTTTTTTGACATTTGCACTTATTTTAAATTGATTTATGATTCGAATTAATTAGTTATTATTTTATTTGATGAGTCATTCTTGCTTAAATATTTGATGTTCTATGCTTAGGATTTATAACTAATATTTTAAGAATCTACTTTGGAAAAATAAGTGTCCGTATATTTTATTTATTAAGCGGAAATTATTAAGAATAAATAATTGAGCCTTATGATATATGAATTCGGTGGAATCCTAATCCCAGTAACTCTCTCCTTTGTTTATTATTAAATCTTTAAATTTAATCTTCACAAGTCTTAGAGTTCGAATCTTATTTACTACAACAATTAAAAATCGTATCAATGGGTACTTTCTTGTTGGACTTGGGCTTAGTCCCCAAGTCGATACATTTCCTTCTTGACATAGCCATCCCTCCGGGGGCACCCCAAACCCGTTAAGAGGTATTATTTTTCATGTATCAACATTAGTCCCCTGACTATTGGGTCAATTGTTAAATGACCCGATAGTCAAATCATTTTGCATTCTCGATCACCACGCGTCACAAGAGGCAGGGAAGTTACCATATCATTTATGGTGACACTTCCTCTATATAAAGGTATCGTTCCTTCTATCCAATCATCCGTTTCAAGCACCTTGTTTTCAAATTTTTTCCTCTTTCCGTCGGATATTTTACTTAGATGGCTCATTCCCTTCATGGGTACGTTTTGACCTTAGCGCCTATCCCTGCACTGGTCTCAATGTTCAAGGAGGCGGAACTGGAGCGCCTGTTGTTGGTGAAGGTCGAAGTTGAGACGCTTCGTGAGCTCAGGCTAGCAAACAGGGACTCCATGCGTTCCCAGTTCGTGGAACGTTATGAAGTGCATCAAGCAGCTCAGAGGGACGGACATATGACATCTTCCATTCAATACGCTTTAGATGACGTTGTCACAGCTCGGTACGCTGCTAATTCGCTTCTTATGGAGTCCTCATTAATGACAACAACTATAGATCATGTCATCGCTGATTATCGTTCGTATGCCCCTAATCAAGTGACTCCGCGACTTCCTGGGTACACTCTTCCCCTAGCGGCTGTCTCGGCGCTCGTAAACTTGCTCTATCCCAGGGATGAACTTGCGGGTTTACTAGTTAAGAGCAGAGGTGGAGGTGCTATGGACTCTCAGGAGGACTCGCTTAGACAAAGCACATAGGGAGCGTGATGAACATGAAGGATGTTAGAGCATTACTCGGTCGAACTCGCATGCGTTGCTATCTCAAGCATGTTTGTGAATGTTAGTGATCAAAACTATAAGTCTTGATTTCTAGTCTACTATAGCTAAGGTCTCAGACTAAGATAGAAAGTGTAGTTGAGCTCAAGAACTCCATGGCAATCATCATACAAGACGAAGGACTACTCAAGGAACCGGTGTATCTTCATCGACTAAAAAGCATGTGGAGACTGGAACTTATCTATCACTCAAAAGTCTATTTATCTCCTATCTTGAGACAAAAGTCATTTTTCTATATAGACTTAGATTATACACATTTGCTATTTCGAGCCGAGTTTATCTCGCCTATCTATTTCTCGAAATATGTGTTGGTAATCTTTCGCTTTAGACAAGTTCATCTTTACCTAGTGACGAAAGTCATGACAAGTTTCAATCACTTTGAAAATTGCTTACTTTGGCAAAAAATAGTTTGTGAATAACAACTATAGAATATCAACGTCCTCTAAGAATGTTTCAATGATTGAAATGAGAATTTGGATAATATAACCATTGGAGGATATAAGCATTGTTGTGGAAACACATATATGTATCAGTCCTTATTCCTTGAACCGTAGTTTGCGAACTTTGTTGATCAAGAGAACCGGAATAGTGGCGTGATCTAAGTCCGCGAACTCAGTCCGCGAACTGGCGGAAGTTCTCGACCCGAGAAATTCTGCTGGAGTTTGTGAACTCCGTCCGGGAACTTAAGTCCGCGAACCCAGTCGGCGAACTTAAGTAGGTTATATCTAAAAACGATGTTTATGAACTTATTCTTATATAAACTAAGGAATGCAAATTGCAAACCGTGGCTATATAGTTCATGAACCAATTCGAGTGAATCAAATCGTTTTTGCTTCGATTGTATCTTGTATAGTTGTTTGAGGGTGAAAACAGTTTCTGCTGATTTTGGTAATTTCGCGTGTATGGGTGAGAAATGAGTTTAAACCATAAACAATGTACTGCAAGGGAGTACTTTAGATTCGAGAGATCAATATGTACAAATCCGGCCTAAACCAAGAAATGGCCGTTCCAGACTTGCTTCGGTCACAAAGTGAAGGAGAAGGGTTGATTTTGGGGAGGGAAGCGAAGAGAGTGTTGAGACCCGAATAGTTGATTCTGGAAGAGTAGTTGTTTCACGACTTGTATCAGAAAGTGGGAAGCTAACAGATTGTATGCTCCTGACCTGAACTTGTTTTTTGTGGAAATAGGTAAGACCTATTTATACAAGTCGAAGTGAAACGTACCCTGGTCTCGTAAGAAATGAAAAACATATGAGTAAATGGGAGGAGGTGGTAACCGGTAACGCCTGGAATTGAAGTTCCATAAAAGAAAGTGTTTCACCATTACTCCCTGTATTTACTAACCGCCTCAACCCTATGACACTGTCTTGTAACGAGCGTAGTGTACGCTGCACGCTGTAAACCGCCAAACCAATACCCAATGAGCATCCCCCCAGTTTGTGACATGTGCTGATGCCTCGAGTGTTTTCGTGAAAAACATGTAGCATGTTGTTGTTGTTTGGCAAGTTGAGCTTGGGAGACTTGCTGGCTCGGTGGTGACCTTCGACGGTCGAGATTTTGCATCTTTAGAGGAAGGGTAGCCGTTGATTGTTGCAACCCTTCGTTTAGTAGCCAGTGGTATGAAAGCATGAACGGCATGGCTTTAATATGGCATAGTTTAGGCGCGGCCAAAAGCTAGGGTTTTGGCATTGTTTGGGCGCGACCAAAACTAGAGCCTGGCGTCGGTCCAAAGGTTGACATGCGTTAGCTGGTAACCTTGAACGGCTAAAATCTGCATCTTAGATGGAAAGGTGGCCGTCGATTATTGCAGGTCTTCGTTTTGGCATTCGTAAAGTGAAAGTCGGCATGGCATGGTTTAGGCGCGGCAAGGTGGCTGGCACGGCATGCCATTGGCATATGTGGCATGGTCGGCATGCCTTGGCGCGGTTTAGGCGTGGCCAAAACTAGGGTTTTGGCGTTGGTCCAAAGGTTACCATGCGTTAGTTGGCGACCTTGGACGACTAGGATTTTCATCTAAGATGGAAGGGTGTCCGTTGATTGTTGCAACCCTTCATTTTGGCAGCCGTAAAGGGAAGGCCGGCATGGCATGGTTTAGGCGCGACAAGGTGGCTGACACGGCATGCCATTGGCACATGTGGCATGCTCGGCATGCCTTGGCGCGGTTTAGGCGTGACCAAAACTAGGGTTTTGGCGTTGGGCCAAAGGTTACCATGCGTTGGTTTCCGACCTTGGACGGCTAAGATTTGCATCTAAGATGGAAGGGTGGTCGTTGATTGTTGCAACCCTTCGTTTTGGCAGCCGTAAAGGGAAGGCCGGCATGGTATGGTTTAGGCGCGACAAGGTGGATGGCACGGCATGCCATTGGCACATGTGGCATGGTCGACATGCCTTTGCGCGGTTTAGGCGTAGACAAAACTAGGGTTTTGGGGTTGGGTCAAAGATTACCATTCATTGATTGGCGACCTTGGACGGCTAAGATTGGCGTCTCAGATAGAAGGATGGCCGTTAGTTGTCGCAAGCCTTCGTTTTGGCAGCCAGCGGCATGTAGCAGGGCCGACATGGCGTTGGCATGGTTTGCCATTGGCACGGTGGTGCGGATGGCATGTTTGGTATGCCGTGGCGCGGAGACGTGGCTGGCATGGCAGGCCATTGTCACAGTGGCGCGGCTGGCATGCCTTGGCGCGGAGACGTGGCTGGCATGGCATGCCTTTGGCACAGTGGTGCGGCTGGCATGGTCGGCATGCCTTAGCGCGGAGACGTGGTTGGCATGGCATGCCACTGAAACAGTGGTGCGGCTGGCATGGTCGACATGCCTTGGCGCGGAGACGTGGCTGGCATGGTTTTCCATTGGCACGGTGGTTTGGCTAGCGTGCCTTGACGCGGAGACGTGGCTGGCATGGTTTGTCATTGGCACGGTGGTGCGGCTGGCATGGTTGGCATGCCTTGGCGCGGAGACGTGGTTGGCATGGTTTGCAATTGGCACGGTGGTGCGGATGGCATGCCTTGGCGCGGAGACGTGGTTGGCATGGTTTGCCATTGGCACGGTGGTGTGGATGGCATGGTTGGCATGCCTTGGCGCGGAGACGTGGCTGGCATGGTTTTCCATTGGCACGGTGGTGTGGCTGGCATGGTTGGTATGCCTTGGCGCGGTAGCATGAGAATTAGGGTTTGGCATAGATGATGTCAGTCAATGTTAAGGGTTCTGCCGTGGAACATGACCCATGTAAAAAAAAAGGTACCCCTGTAATTCTTACGTAGGCATGCTGATTGATTCAATAAATGTGCTAATGGTCATAGTGACGTCATGTCAGATGTACAGTTTTACGATTTTAACCCTAAGCTAAAAACCACCATCAACATTAATACCCCTGCTTAGCTCGGAATAGGATCATTGTTGCGAGGTAAGCATAAGATGGTGACAGGCAGGGATAAAAATCAAAACGACAAGTCGTGAAAAGATGGTCAGGAAGGTCTGACTGACCTTTTTCGAGAGGTAAGGAGAGTTCATGATCCTCGTGTTTGGCGGCCTTGCATAGATTCTATTTGTGGTGTAGATCGTGAAGTGGTGAGATGAAGATTGTCGGCTTAGTCTGTCCATGCATCACCTTGGATGGGTTAGGGAACATCGAGACGCTGGCTTGGCGAGTTGTTGGTGTTGGTGCGATTTGGAAGGGGGCCGCAGGCATTGCACTGGCTTGGACTTGGTATGGTGTGAGTGTAGGAATGGGCTTGGTCGATGGCTTGGCGTGGCAAGGCATGGCGCGGCACGGTGGCGCAAGGCATGACGCGGTTCGGCGAGGCAAGCATGGCGCGAACGGCTTGGCACGGTGAGGCAAGGCATGGCGCGGATGGCTTGGCACGGTGGGGCAAGGCATGGCGCAGTTTTGGCGAGGCAAGGCATGCGCGGACGGCTTGGCAAGGTGGTGACTTATCTTCGCGGGCTTGATTGCCTCTTTTCCTTACTTGACTCGAATAGGAAGTCCTTTCCTTATTCAAACTCCCAAGTGTTACGCCTATAAAAGGGGCCGACCTCTCCCTTTATTTCACACCTTTGTTTTTCTTTTTTCTTTTTTTTTCTGGCCGCGCGGTAGTAGCAAAGTGGGCGAGCGAATCCCAAGTATGTCTTCCAACACTTCCTCTTTAACTTGTTTTTCTTGTTTTCTTGTGTTTGTGCAAACCCTAGCCGTAGGCGTACCTTTTCATGAACTTGTAAAAATATTATTCTTCTGTGCTGGTATGAATCCTAGCCGTAGATATACTTTCCATGAACTTGTAGTAACATTTGGGCGTGAATACCGTAGTAATGTTGGCCGCCTCAATTATTGTGCAAAGTAGGCATGTATGGGTTAGTAACTGTCGCGCATTCTCTTCCCGTGAAAACCTAGCTTCTAGGGTTTCCTCCATTTTCCTGGTGTGGCCGTTTGTATGGTTCCCATGGTGGGGAGCGCCTCTTCGGCCGGGCGCGAACTTGCCGCTGCAGGGTACGGCCTTGGCATGAGGTGGTGACGCAGGGTCTGTCAGTCCCCATTTCCTTGCCTATGCGCGTTATGACTTTGCAACAAATTGGCTTGCATCCAGAATGGATCCCCTGTGTCTGATAAAATAATTTCCACGCACTTTCCGTAGTAATTTCTCTTCGTATTGTTCCATTGTAGTTATTTCGAAGATGAAAGCAGCGTGAGAAAATTTTCGTTAGGATGTCACTTCAGAAAAGTTCTACCGTACCGAAAGATATTGGCAATTCCAAGCCAAACATAGACGATGGGTTCTTTACAACATCCGCCACAGTTAGGAAAAATAATCCCAAGTATGTGTCGACTCTTCTGACTGGTCCGGAAAGTAAAGGAGAGGCCCGGTCGGTCCGACCAAGAGGTGTGATAAGGTTTTGTCTTCAGAGGAAAGAATATTCTGCTTCTCCCATTGACTTTAAAATCTGTGTGAGTCCGTTGCGTCCTTTTGAGAAATGGATGCGATTCATGATGAGCCAGGACTGTGTAAAAGCCAGTTTGACCAAGGCGCAAATTATTGATGTTGTCGCGACTTCCGCAGTGTTTCAAATTAGGAAAGATATTCCAGGCTTGGTTGCTTTCATTTCCAGATGGTGTCCAGACACTCACACGACCACATGCAGGTGGAGTGAAATGAATATCTCCTTAGAGAGCATAGTCGTCTTGCTGAACCTTCCTGTAATAGGAAACCTCGATGTTAAGTTGTCTGCAGATGAATAAGAAATGTGCACCGCTCTGTTTGTGAAATCAAAAGGATTCGTTCGGAAAGAAAACGAGACGAGGTGATTCTATGGCTGGTGGGTGTCTCAATGGTTTCCTGATGAGTTGGAGCCAAATCAGAAGAATCGTACGTTTCATGTTGCGGCGTTCTTGGCTCTTTGGTTATCCAGAGATATTTTCGATGACGGCTCTGGTAAAAAGGAGATAAGACATGAACTTATCAAGTTTTCCATAAAATTAGCAAAAGGTGTCGCTCTCCCTATTGGCGGCTTGTGTCTCAGTTCCTTGTACACACATTTGGATCATATGGTCATGGACATGTGCGCTTCAAATGGCTACATAAAAGTAGACTCGTATGTTCATGTCGTCTTTATCCAAGCGTGGTTGTGGGAGCACTTCGAAAGGTATGATCCAAAACCGTTGGCCTTACTTCCCAAGTCTTGGGGTGTCTCTAGAATACTCCGCTGGTCGAATAGGCACCCAAAGACTGGTTCGAACATGGTTGGATTCCTTGACAACTCGCACGCGGTCAATTTTAGTCTATGGGCTCTGGTGCATGCGTCCATAGCTCAGATCAATACCTTTGCTCCTGCTCCGAACATGTCTTTGTCTTCCGATAAAGAGGATATGAGTGTTGGAGAGATGGTGTTCATGCAAAGCTGCACGCCCGGTCATGCGCCGTATTTCTTTCGAGGATCTTGCAAAGAAATCTCTTATAATATCGATAGGGAGGCTCGGCATATGGGTTTTGACCAAGGGGTCCCACTTGTTCGTCAGCCGGTTGTTTCAGAAGACTCGTTGCCAGCTGTTTTCGATGCTAGTGTTCTTGTGTCGGGTAAAAGTCTCCCTTTTCTGCTCGCGAAACTAAATCCATCAACGACCTCCAAATATAACATATTATGGCAGGATGAGTTTCTCGCTATCCATGGGTTCGTGAATGATGTGGTAGAAAATCGTCACGGTAAGCCTTCCCCTGCGGTTTTAGCGGAGCACCCATTGCTGAGGGATCCTTCTTCGACTAAGAGAAATTCCATTAGCCCGGACGCGGACAGTCCCCAAGTGAAGGAGCGAAGGTCTAAAAGTCGCGCAGATGGTTCCCAGTCAGATTCGACGGCTCTTCCGACTTTCAGTTCGTCTAAAATGCGGGTATGTATGATTTTCTTCTTGATTTTAGTTGGATCGCGTATATCCTTGTTTCTTTTCTGAGTATCCGTCTTTGTGTCTTGCCTAGGGTCTCAGCTGCGTGAACGCCTTTACCAAACTCGCAAGTAGTCAGAAAACATCGTTTCTCGAGACGGAGGGTGGCGGTGCTGTGCCTATCCATAGTGATGGGGAATCCGAGAAGGACGAAAGTTCGGAGTCCAGTGATGGCGAGAATAGTTCTTCCGACAGCAGTGCCGAATCTTCTTCTGGTCGGTCCGGAAGCGAATCAGTAAGTCTCCCGCATGTTTTTTCTTCTTTCCTCTATTTTCTTCTTTGGAAAATATCTAACCCGTGATATGACAGGGGGGAAGCCGTTTCTGAAGATGGCCCTGAGACGGAGACTTGTGGAGATAAAGCTTTGTCTCCAACTGTGGCAGCCGCATCGGGCGACCTTGAAATGGAGGTTGATCGAGGTGAAAACGTCGTTGTGACTCCGACAATGGAAAGCACCCTAGTGGACGCAGGTGCAATTATCATTAGGAATCCCTTGTCGGTCGCTGATGCAGTCGCGGGAGCCGCCTTCAACCCTCCATACATGGTTCCTCATCCGGATCATGTGTTGGTCGGGGGATTTAGCGTGCCAGCCAAACATGCGGCGGTATACTCTAAGATATGGGAAGGCTACGGACATATTGCCACGACCAAGAAAATTACTAATCGATTCGCGTTGGTTAAACGCGTGGAGGAAGCTTTGTCTTCAATTAACGACATGTGCAACGTGACCGGTCATACTGTTTCTGAGGATTTAGTCTCAAGATGGAGGTTCCATCGTGACGTGTGTGTAAACTTCGAGTTCAATGTTTCTTGGTTCGTTGAAGGTTTCTCTGAGGTTGAAAAGTTGCTGGCCGAAACAGTCGAAGGTCCTTCTGAGGATACGGTGAAACAACAGGAAGCGGAAGTCGAAAAGTTGTCCAAGAAGCTTAAGTTGAAGAGGGCGGCTCTCCAAAGCACGGAAGAGGCTTTTTCTAGGAAGAGCAAGACATTGTTGAAACACTTTCCTTGAATGCATTTCCGTCTTCTGAACTTTTTATTTTAGGTTTTTTTTTTTGAAAGGCAAATGAAACGCCTAGTTTATGGTTTTGACTTCCTGGATTTTTGGGTTGATAGACAAGTGTTACCCTGAGGGTTTTGGATTATCATTTGGAATGAATTTTTTTAGAATAATGATGTTTTGGTTATGAACATTAGTGGCATGAGTATCCCAGGATAGTCATGGAATTGTGAATGTTGTGCGACAGTAGAAAGCATGAAACACGGGAAAAAAATATGGCTATCGTTTTTTTTTTTATTTCCCATGTGAAGATTTGAGGTAGTAGACCATGTATTTTTTCTAGCAAGACTTACTCGGTTTTTCGGATCTCCTGGTGAAAAGGGAATCTCCCGGGCGTAAGACCGAGTTTTGCGGGAAACATCTCTGTGACTGCGGAAAGTCCCCAGTCATTCCTTGTCGTGCCCTGACTGGTAATCATCTATTAACTGAGCCATCGATACCTGGGTGGATCATTTGCTTCTAACCCCTCGGAAGTCCCCAGTCGTCCCTTGTCGTGTCACCACTGGTAATCGAGCCGCCTGGTAGCTGAGTCGTCGATCCCTGAGCAGATCGTTTGATTCTACCGTGATGATGCCTAGGTCGAAGTATGAGATTGAGGATTGAAAATTGACATTGTGACCGAAAGATCAATCTCCCATTGTGGTCGCCAATTGTTTGAGGGTAAAAACGGTTTCTGCTGATTTTGGTAATTTCGGGTGTGTGGGTGAGAAATGAGTTTAAACCCTAAACAATGTACTGCAAGGGAGTACTTTAGATTCGAGAGATCAATCTGTACAAATCCGGCCTAAACCAAGAAATGGTCGTTCCAGACTTGCTTCGGTCACAAAGTGAAGGAGAAGGGTTGGTTTTAGGGAGGGAAGTGAAGAGAGTGTTGAGACCAGAATAGTTGATTCTGGAAGAGTAGTTGTGTCACGACTTGTATCAGAAAGTGGAAAGCTAACAGATGGAAAGCTAGCAAATATTTTCTGAGTGTTGTATGCTCCTGACCTGAACTTGTTGTTCGGTGGAAATATGTAAGACCTATTTATACAAGTCGAAGTGAAACGTACCCTGGTCTCGTAAGAAATGCAAAACAGATGAGTAAATGGGAAGAGGTGGTAACTGGTAACGCCTGGAATTGAAGTTCCATAAAAGAAATTGTTTCACCATTACTCCCTGTATTTACTAACCGCCTCATCCCTATGATATTGTCTTGTAACGGGCGTAGTGTACGCCACACGTTGTAAACCGCCAAACAAATACCCAATGAGCATCCCTCAGTTTGTGACATGTGTTGATGTCTCGAGTGTTTTTGTGAAAAACATGTAAAATATTGTTGTTGTTTGGCAAGTTGAGCTTGGGAGACTTGCCGGCTCGGTGGTGACCTTCGACGGTCGAGATTTTGCATCTTTAGAGGAAGGGTAGACGTTGATTATTGCAACCCTTCGTTTAGTAGCCAGTGGTATGAAAGCATGGGCGTCATGGATTTAATATGACATAGTTTAGGCGCGGCCAAAAGCTAGGGTTTTGGCATTGTTTGGGCGCGACCAAAACTAGAGCTTGGCGTCGGGCCAAAGGTTGACATGCGTTAGCTGGTAACCTTGGACGGCTAAAATCTGTATCTTAGATGGAAAGGTGGCCGTCGATTATTACAGGCCTTCGTTTTGGCAGTCGTAAGGTGAAGGCCGGCATGGCATGGTTTAGGCGCGGCAAGGTGGCCGGAACGACATGCTATCGGCACATGTGGCATGGTCGGCATGCCTTGGCGCGGTTTAGGCGTGGCCATGCGTTGGTTGGCGACCTTGGACGGCTAAGATTGGCGTCTCAGATAGAAGGATGGTCGTTGATTGTCGCAAGCCTTCGTTTTGGCAGCCAGTGACATTTAGCAGGGTCGGCATGGCGTTGGCATGGGAACGTAGCTCGCATGGTTTTCCATTGGCACGGTGGTGCGGCTGGCATGTTTGGCATGTCGTGGCGCGGAGACGTGGCTGGCATGGCAGGCTATTGGCACAGTGGCGCGGCTGGCATGGTTGTCATGCCTTGGCGCGGAGACGTGGCTGGCATGGCATGCCATTGGCACAGTGGTGCGGCTGGCATGGTCGGCGCATGCCTTGGCGCAGAGACGTGGCTGACATGGTTTGCCATTGGCACAGTGGTGCGGCTTGCATGGTTGGCATGCCTTGGCGCGGAGACGTGGCTGGCAAGGTTTGCCATTGGCACAGTGGTGCGGCTGGCATGGTTGGCATGCCTTGGCGCGGAGACGTGGTTGGCATGGTTTGCCATTGGCACGGTGGTGCGGCTGGCATGGTTGGCATGCCTTGGCGCGAAGACGTGGTTGGCATGGATTTCCATTGGAACGGTGTTGCGGATGGCATTGTTGGCATGCCTTGGCGCGGAGACGTGGATGGCACGGTTTGCCATTGGCACGGTGGTGCGGCTGGCATGGTTGGTATGCCTTGGCACGGTAGCATGAGAATTAGGGTTTGGCATAGATGATGTCAGTCAATGTTAAGGGTTCTGTCGTGGAACATGACCCATGTAAAAAAAAATGGTACCCCTGTAATTCTTACGTAGGCATGCTGATTGATTCAATAAATGTGCTAATGATCATAGTGACGTCATGTCAGATGTACAGTTTTACAATTTTAACCCTAAGCTAAAAACCACCATCAACAGTAGTTACAAAAGAGTAATCACAAACACTTCGTCTCATTGGTTGTGATTCTGCAATATCTTTTTTCGCTACGTCGATTAAGATTATTGTGAGGTGATTGATAATACTAGGTTGTTCTTCGGGAATATAACTCCGGGTTATCGATTGGTTCCTGTTCACCTTGATTTATCAAAATACGGAACAAACTCGTAGGTATATTCGTGGGAGATGGATTTATCTATTACCGTAGACTTTTCTGTGTGATACAGATTTGTTTATTGAATTCTTAGACTTTCGGTCGTAGCAACTCTTAGTTGTGGGTGAGATCAGCTAAGGGAATCAAGTACGTAGCATCCTGCTGGGATCAGAGACGTAGGAGCATAACTGTACCTTGTATCAGTGTGAGATTGGTTGGGGTTCAACTACGGTCCAGGCCGAAGTTAATTTGGAGTAGGCTAGTGTCTGTTGCGGCTTAATACAGTGTGTGTTCAATCTGGATTGGTCCCGGGGTTTTTCTGCATTTGCGGTTTCCTCATTAACAAAATTCTGGTGTCTGTGTTATTTATTTTCCGCATTATATTTTGTTATATAATTGAAATATCACAGGTTGTGCGTTGATCAATCAATTAGAATACCCGACCTTTTGGTTGTTTATTTAAATTGATTGACACTTGGATATTGGTCTTTGGTACCATCCAAGTTAACTCTCTAGTATTTGATAAAGACTCGCAGAGTTCTATTTGCTGGAGTATATATCAAATCGATAGATTGAGATATAAACTCTTTGATATGCTTTTTATCTATATTGAGTCTGACTGTCTAATTGATTTTCTGGAAAGTATATTGGAGTTTGTCCATACAGATTTCTAAGAGAAATATTGGGTGTGGTTATTGTACCCCCGTTTTTTCAAAGGCACTCTTGCACTCGCTCGTAGTGCAAGAGGTAAGGGTAAAGTCATGCGAGATATTTGTAGGTTGATAATCGAGGCTAACTGGGAATTGTCTCAAGACGTTGTTGATGGTGGTTTTTAGTTCAGGGCTAAATTTGTAAAAGTCTATCTATCTGACCCGACATCAGATGTAGTAGACATTGATATGCCTATATTCCGCAGGGAATTTGGAGAATATATCAAAATCTGATGAGTGCCTATGTCTCTCTTCATATTATATTGAAACTCAAGCTCCTAGATGAATTGTTCACTAGTATAGAGCCTAATGAGTGCATAAGCTCCTAGCTGCATTACTCACTAATGTCGGAGCCTGCCGAGTATTTTTTCTATGTTATGTTCCCTGGATGAACCCTTAATACTAATATGGCATGACAATTTGTGTTCACTCGCAGCAGAATAACACGAATTTCCAAGTATCAAGGTTAAGGTCCTTGCATAAAAGAATTCAATCAGAAAGCATACTGCTCTCTGGCAATAAACTTAAAGAACTCTGTATCAACACATATATTCAATCAATTTTGTGATAATTCACAAGATTCAGATATTACCCTAACTAATTTGCAAAATTAGGGTTTTTGCGCCCTGCGCAGTATATTAGACCTCGCATGTCGAAATTAAGCCTAGGCGAACTAGGAAATTAATCCGCCATGGATTAGTAGGTGCAAAGTCCTACCCACAATCAGAAAACAAGGAATAAAAGGAGCCGCAGAATAGGAGCAGCAACAAAGGGAGGTGTGGCCATGCCATGCCATAGGCCAGCTGGCGTCACTTACAAGTGGCCACACCCCATGCTTCTCGACCGGCCCCTATTTCTCGTTGACCAATCAGGTCGCCTTAAACCCGCGCACACGCACATAAGTTGTGGATGGGCCCATACTTGCCGGCCCTATTTCTCATCGGCCAATCAGGTCGCTTTAAATCCACCACACGCACACTAGAAGTGTGGCCACGCCCACGTTTGGTCGGCCCCCTTTTTTGACCAATCAGTTCGCTCTAAACCTGCCACAGTATTAAAAGAGGCAAAATTGCGCCAGATGGTCACGATGCCAATTTGGCTTTCCAAAAGCCTCGCCAACATGCTAATTAGCATGCCAAACGTGTCATTCTGCTCCGGCATGCTATTGACATGCCGAACATTCCATGCCACGCCAATACGCTAATTGTCATGCCAAACATGCTAAACGTGTCACTTTGCCGCAGTAGCATGCCGATCGTGTTAACATGCCATAAATAACGTGCCAACGGGCTAACCCACTTCTTGTTCGTGGCCAAACGCCATAACATATTCCAATTAGGGTATTCCAAACACGTCTCTGCCTTAGTGGCATTAGTCGAAATCCTAATTTCCAGTCGTGGCCCAATTACGCCACTTTGGCCCTACAACATGCCACGAGCCATGTGGTACCCGAGAAACCCTAAAAATGGCTCCATTCTATAATCACCCGTGGCCATCCTTGCACCTATGGTTATTCCCATATTATGGACTACCATAATTCCTTCAATGTGGCCATGGAACCGATTGCATAAAGCGCCATCGTGTCGCGGCCATGCCACACGCGCTAATTAGGGTTTCGATATGCCAAACCCTAATTTAGCTAAAGTTGCCATGCCAACTAGGTCAAGTAATTCTCCTATGGCCTTAAGTTTGATATAGCAACAGGGCCAATGTTGCCGGAGCCATATTTGGGTCTAACACCAATATGCCAAAATAGCTGTTATGGCTACGCCCGGTGCAACTATGCCACTACGCCATTGGCATGAGCCAATGACGCCACTGTTCTACCATCAGGCGCCAACAGAATGTTGCCATAATCAATGACCACCCTTTCTCATGAGTTACGATCTCAGCCGTCCAAATTCGCCACAGAATTGACAGGCACGTGGCAAGTTTTGGGCGACCAACTAAGACAAGACTAATAGCATCACATGCTATTCTCCTGTGGCAAGTCTCCTGACTTTGACTTGTCACAAATAGCAATCTGCTACATGTTTTCCATGAAAACACTCGAGACATCAAACATGTCACAAATTGGAGGATGCTCATCAGGGTATTGGTCTGGCGGTTTACAGCGTGCGGTGTGCAACACGCCCATTATAAGAAAGTGTTAGAAAGCAGGGCAGTTAGTGGCAGTAAGAAGTAGTGGGTGTAAACTAACCAGTTTCCTCCATGTGTGGGAACGTGGTCTCTGGCATTTACCCATAACCCCACTTCTTCATTACTCAATCACTCCCACTTTCTACGAGATCAGGGTGCGTTCAATATGACTTGTATAAATAGGTTTTACCTATTTCAACAAAACAACAAGTTTTGGTGAGAACAACAACACAGTATCCAGAAAAATACCAAAGAACTGATAGCTTTCATTCTGCAAGTCAGTTCCAAATTCTGATATAATTCATAAAACAACCACACCTTCAGAATTAACCATTCTGGTCTCAACACCTTCGCTTCCCTCCCTAAGACAAACCCTTCTCCTTCACTTTGTGACCGAAGCAAGACTGGAACGGCCATATCTTGGTTTAGACCAGGATTGTACAGATTGATCTCTCGAATCTAAAGTACTCCCGTGCAGTGCATTTGTTTAAGGTTTAGGCTCGTTTCTCATCCACAAGCCCAAATTGACCAAAACTAGCAGAAACAGTTTTTACCCATAAACAATTGGCGATCACAGTGGGAGATTAATTTTTCGGTTGCGAAGCCAATTTCTTAATTTACATTCCAATCTTCCTAAACTAAAGATAGTGGATCTTAGGTCTAAATTCAATCATTAATTAACAAGAATTCAGTTCAATCACCAATCCCAACTCTCCGCTTCATGGGTTACCCCGGTCATCCCAAACACTTACAAAGCCGCTAATGCTCGAAATCCAATCACCATTGAAGAGTATGGCAAACCGGTTGTAGTAGGAGCCAACAAACATTCGCTCGGAGAACGCCACCAATTTCAGGGATGACACAAAAAATGTTGAATCGTTGTCTGAGGTCTGTGCCTCCGCCAACGACGATGCAGACAAAGTATGTGGACGTATCGAACGAGAGAAAAAGCGAATGACCAACACCAATGTAACGTCCGCAAGCGCAGTCAACACATCCCATGGCGTTACATCTTCTAACACCAACACCAGCAGCACCAGAAGCATCCCCTCTGGCGTGACGCTTCCTATTACCAAAGCCAGAGCCACCGCTATTCCTAATATTTCTTCGAGAATGACGCCTCCAATCATCACCATGGATGCTACCACTTCTTCGTCAGGACGAGAGACTGGAGAAGCTAGAGGAAACCAACCTCCCATTACCATTATCGATTTAATGGAGAGACAGGAAGTTCTTGCCAAAACTCATATGAACCTGGCCACAACTCAAAGGGAGCGAAACAAAGAACATCCAACTGATTATGTCAAGGGATTCAGAATCCGGGCGTTAGATTGTCATGTGACTGAACATCAATTGGTGGAGTTGTGCATCAATGCTTTCTGGGGACTCTTTTCACGAAACCGTGTAATCTATGATGGAGCATATATTTCAGCCCTCAACCGTGTCGCGTCGGGCATGCGATTGTCTTCAATTGAAGAAGCTACTCTAAAATCCCAGTCTCTCTTGGAAGGTACGGATGGTAAATGTAACTGGGGACTCCTAACCACTGCTCACTTGAAGGATATCGAGTTTGACAGCACACTGATTGACGCGGCCTCCGACCTCAACATTGTAACTGTCAAGACTCTGAGAGTTGCAAGGGAAAATGAAACAGAGGAAGCGTATTCTTTCTCATGAGGAGAAAACACGACTTGCAGACCATCACTATTTGTGTGCCGTCTTCCCATCCGCCATATCGTATCAACTCGTTTTTAAAATGAGCTATGAAAGAAGGACCAACACTCGAGGACTTCATTATCTTCCTTGAATTCTCAAAGGAGAATGAAGTTCATTCTATAGAATGAACCGTAGCATCTAGGTATACAATTTTTCTAGACTTCATTATCCCGTATGAACTCTCAAAGAAGAAACAAGTTCATTCTATAAAATGAACTCGGTCAAAGAATGACTTACACTTCATCAACATCAAACATCGAATATAATGAACTGTATCAAACATCAAATAAATCTACAAATTTTTAGACTTCATTTTATTCTGTGAACTCCGACAAGATATAGCCTACCTATAACTACCTATAATTGAATCAACATGCAAACAGCAAAAAAACATGATGAATATGCATTCAGAGGAACATTCAATATCAAAATTCAAATACCGAAGAACATTCAATATCAAAACTCATCTTCTATTTCTTCGAATTAAGCTTTTTTGTCGAATAGTACCTTTTACTGGTTTCTTTGATTTGGATTTTTTTGAAACTGGTTCTTCTTCAACTTCTTCAACTACAACTAAAAAATTGATTGTTTTCTTCTTCGATTACCGATTGTTCTGCATGAAGATAGAGAGAAGCGTTTTTTCTAAACGGAAAATGAAGAGACTGAAAATAGAGAGAAGATCTCACGTTTTTTTGGTAAGTGATTGTGTTCATGGCGGTAATAGTTAGGGAGGGTATTCTTGTCCATATTATGTACAAATAGAAAACGTGTTCTCCCATAGGACCAAATCGATGTGAGCCCAGATATAGATGGACTAAACAGTCATTTTATTATTGAAATTTCCCCAAATCTTAATATCTCGAATTATACTTTCGAAATTGTTCTTTTTGTGATTAAAAATTCTAAAATTATTTTCTTTCGGAAAATGGGTCATTTGTCCAAATAGTTTTAAAACATGGTTCTAATTGACGATTAACAATTAGTACGGGTGAAATGGACACCAAAAAAATAGCAAGAATGAAACTGGATTCATCTTGGCTTAAACTTAAAAAAGAGTGAGGATGAAACTGGATGCATCCTGATGTAAATTAAAAATAAAAAAAAGTATTTGAAAATGGGTAGGATGAAACTGTTTACATCCTGACTATTTTTACATTTTCGTCCATTTTAACAATATCAAATTTTACATGTCTTTTTCATTCAGGAATTGTTCATTTTGATCTTTTTAACCAAGTTTGTGATTTTCTTTCCAAATACACCACCACATTGCAACCTTTAAGTTGTCCCATATACGATCAAGTCTTTTATCACCCCAGTTATGACTCCGAATTTTTACAGTTGCCAAAAAAATTACTATTGTAATCCCAATTAAAATGACATCATTCGACCGAGTAATCCCCAATTATGGTCACTCCTCGCCTCTTCCTCCACCCAGTGTTGCTCATCTGGTGGGTACTGACCTGATGTAATTTAAGCACAACCATGAACCGTCGAGGCAAAGTTTTGCGTGCAAACTTAAAATTTGTCTGACCCTGTTTATTTGATCACGTCTGATTATTTAGAAGTAACACAAGGTAACAACAGAAAACATAATTTCGTCATAAAAATTATTATCTATGCTGTCTCTACTGAAAATGAATACTGCTGAAAATCGTTTGTTTGTTTGCTTTATCAACTTGGACAATAAACCACGTCCTCCGTGAACGAAAAACCGACATCTCCTGTTTGGCATGTTATAACTACGTATAACAAAATACTCCGTGTATGTTTTAACAAAAACAAAATTATAAAAGAAAAAAGATGTGTCATAAGTTTTATTGTATTGTTGTTCATATAAGAATGTACCAGTTGAAACATCATTGAGCACTTATGGCGCTCGATCTCAAAAGCCATACGTTTGTAGATGAAGGATTTGCAGTTTTTTAGACATTATATGGCACACGTCTTTAATCGTATCACACGATAGTGTGGGAAATCTCTCATATTTTATGAACAAAGGCTAACCCGGATGCTGTTCCTTTGAAGTGTCTCTGACAAGCAAAATGTTACTTCAACTGGATAAACGAAACACTGTGCTCCCTAATCCAGTTGAAATAGCGTCTCTCTTACGGTCGGAGTTGTTTAATGACTGCATCGAGTCTATTGACAATAATAACATAGGAAAAAGAGCCCCTTGGCATTAATATAGACTCCAGATTCCAGAAACACACTGAAATTTTTAAGGAACTGATCAGATACGTACACGACACTGCTGCTGGATGAGTCAAAACTCCACACCCTTGTTTGAAGAAAAAGTGGCAAGGGAACTTAATCACCATATTAATTGTTGCATGCACTTGATGATCATCATATTGGAATTTGAACTTCTTTTTCTTCTTTTTTGCAGGTAGTTAAGGTGTCAGAAGTAATGTATTGTGGACAACCGACTGTCTTAGTCTTTACAAGCCTTCTCTTTACAAAAAGTAACTTAGTGAGATAACGATCCAAATCTAAAGATGCTCAAAGGGAAAACTTTAAGTATAGGAATCTTTGCAAGTAGCATTTCATTAAATGGTAACCCCATTATGTGATTACGATTTTTATCTATATGAACAAAACGGACGAATTGATGAATGCATTTTGTACTTAATGATGGATGCAGGTGCCGAATTACATGTCATTAGCTGGATTTCCACACTTACTGATTACCGACTATTGGTAAGATCAGATTCAAGAAAAACACGGACAAATTTAATACTAGTATCGGAATGAAATAGATCCACCGCATTAGTGGCTGTGTTAGTAAGAAGTAAGGTCAGGTCAGGTCAGGTCAGGTCAGATAGTAGTAAAAGATTAAAATCTTCATCTCCCTTGGAGAAGAAGACTCAGGGTGGATCATCTGGTTGTAGATTTCATATGGGTCCTACTAAAACAATGGCTTGTTTACCTCCCTCTGTATTCTGTAATGAGGTCAGAGATCGTTAAAAGATTTTCCAGAATCTAGTAAAGATTCTAAAATAACTACAGTAATGAATATGGTGTTACAAAAGACCAAAATTTTTATCTCAACGAGGAAGAGTTCTCTGAGTCATTTGTTGAAATTCTAAGCAAAATGTAAGGTTTGGTTGGACATGTGTGATTTATTATTATTATGGCATTAAAAACAAGATCTCTGAAAAGGGATTCAAAGAATGAACCCAATTGTCTATCAAAATCGATATTTACACTGCTCAACCAAACCCATGTTTGATATTAAATTTGAAGTTACTGATATACACTACAAACAAATTTCACTATATTCAAGTTGTCATATATATTTTCAAGATTTTCTTCTTGTTATTTACCTAAATACTACAACAATTTACCTTAATGAAGCAGCCTAAGAACCATTTGTCTGTCATTTGTGAGCACTTTTGCAGATCTTTTTTTCTTTTTTGAAGCCTGCAGATTTTATAACACTAATTAAGTCATTAAATATAATATATTATTTAAAAAAGTTGGAACCGTATAATTGTTGAGAAAGTTTCTATCGGACATCCGTCCGCAGCATTTGCATAATGAAATTTTGTGATGAAAATACATACTACTATTTTCAGTATAAAAGAAGAGCTCAAAATGTTTTGGGGGCCACAAAAACATGCAAAATCATTCTGGAAAGGTCAGTGGTGCCCACAAGATTAGGTGGGGTAGAGTTTTAGAGATAGAAGGAGCGAGGGTGTAACGGATTAGGGTACACAAACAATTACAAAATAAAGAAAATATAGTGTAGTAGTATAAATAAGCAATACGAGTTCCAACAGGAGCAGGAGAAGAAAGATCTTCTGGAAGGAATTTTTGTATGAGTAAAATCTAAGAAAATAAAATATACAAGTATATATATACAGCACGTATTACGTAATTCAAAACAATAAATCCTGTTTAAGAGCCGTGAAATTAGTGTTCTCTAAAACAAACCACCACATCACCCGCTCATCTTCTTCGCATGAAAATTTCAGACGTATAATCTTCGTCTTTTTCTTCTTATTCCTTCTATATTCTGATTCATACGTTGTAATCAAATTTTCCATCTTCTTCTTCTTGGTGGTTTTTTCACTATAAGAAGAAGAAGAAAGCTAGTCTTCTTTTAAGTTAGGAAACGAGAGAGAGACAAATGGAGAGTGAGTTACCTTTGACGGATTTAGAGTCTCAGAATAAATCTGTGGCCGAAGATGAAGTTCAATCCATTTTCAAGAAAGCTAATCGTCAGGTCACATTGAAGGTATATAATTTTAGCTTTTTTTTTTAATCAATTTTTTTTTCTTGGTTTAGAGTTTAAAGGTGCTAATGCGTCTTCAAAAGAATCAAACTCATTGTTGAATTCTTTGGTTTTCTGCATGTTTTTTTGTCTTTTTAATGGCACCAAACGAGAAGTAAACTGTTAGTTATCTGTAAATGGAAAAAATTAGTTTTAATTTCTTTTTCTGTTGATAAAGTAATGGTTTTATCTCTGGGTATTTGATGATGTAATTGCTGAATATAAGATTTTGTTTTTAATTTCATTAAGTTCTCAACTATTTTATTATTAGGCTTTTCCTTCTTTATGTTGTTGTTGTTCATTTTTTATTGATTTTATGATTCAAGACCATAACAAGTTAAAACTCTAATTTTGATGTTAATGACGATCTTAATTTTTTTTAGTAGGGATTTTGTTTTATACTGTGCATGCAAATTCATCACTGAAATGATTCTATAATAAGCAGTAATTTCTTCTAAGTATGTGAAATACATTTTTCATTAGTTCTCCATAAATTCAATGGCGAAATATTGCTTAGTCTTTTCAAGCAATTCATTAATGTAAATTTTCATTATAAAATTGCAGTTTGAAGATGTCGTTTACAAGATCAAGATACAAAAGAAAGGATTTTTTAATATCAAATCAGCAAAATCTGCTGAAAGAATGATCTTGAAAGGTGTTACAGGTACAGTGTACCCTGGTGAGATGTTAGCTATGTTGGGTCCATCAGGTAGCGGGAAAACGACACTCCTAACAGCATTAGGTGGAAGACTTGGTGGGAAGCTTAGCGGGAGCATAACCTATAATGGAAAACCCTTTTCTAATCCCATGAAACGAAATACGGGATTTGTGACCCAAGACGATGTTCTCTACCCACATCTTACTGTCACTGAGACCCTAGTCTTCACTGCTCTATTGAGATTACCCAATACCTTGACTAAAGAACAGAAGGTAATGCATGCTGAAGCAGTGATAACTCAGCTTGGTTTAACTAAGTGCAAGAATAATATTATAGGTGGGTCTTTACTCAGAGGTGTTTCAGGTGGAGAAAGGAAAAGGGTAAGTGTTGGGCAAGAGATGTTGATTAATCCAAGTCTATTGTTTCTCGACGAACCGACTTCTGGTCTTGACTCAACAACGGCGCAGAGGATCGTATCGACGCTGTGGGAACTAGCCAAAGGTGGGCGAACGATAGTTATGACAATACATCAACCATCAAGTCGTTTGTTTTATATGTTTCACAAGGTTCTTTTGTTATCCGACGGTAATCCTCTGTATTTTGGGAAGGGATCCGAAGTTATGGATTACTTTTCGAGTATTGGTTATGCTCCAATGGTTGCTATGAATCCTTCTGATTTTCTTTTGGATCTTGCTAACGGTATGTTTTTCTACTCAGTTCTGTTAAGTTTCCATGTTTCTGCAGTAACCATGTAACCAAGTCTGAATATTTAGTACTTATATCAACGGTAATCTGAATAGGTGTTTATAAGGACGAGGAAGGAGAAGACCAAGCATCTATAAAGGAAAACCTGGTCACAGCATATAGGACTAGTCTTGCTGATAAATTGAAAGGAGAGGTTGAAGCAGAGATTCAGTTCCTCGATAGTAGTGGAGACGGCAAAGAATTTGGGAGGTGGAGTACAACTTGGATTCAGCAGTTTTCGGTGTTACTCAGGAGGGGGATCAAGGAACGGAAGCATGAAGCATTTTCTGCCTTAAAGATTGGTCAAGTCTTGGTTGTTGCTTTACTTGCTGGAGCCCTATGGTGGCAGTCTAGTATTGCCCACCTCCAAGATCAAGTATGCGTTTATATATATACTCTTCTTCCCCAATTCGTATAAACTTGAGACTACTATTTTGGATATAGATTTGGCCATTAATTCTTCTTTCCAATTTTTATAAAACATTTGGTTCATTAATGATTTATACGAAGCCTAGAAAGTGTATATGTATATGTTGTAAAACGAAGGAAAAAGAGACAACAGGTCATTGTGAGGGAATCCCAAATTTTGATTCTCATGTAGGAATTTCCTTATAGGATCAATTGAATATGTAATCCACATTGAAATTAGATACTGTTCTTTTAGAAAATGGATCTCGTGACGTTAACTCTGTTTGTGTACGTAGGTGGGTCTACTATTTTTCTACTCAGGATTTTGGGGTTTCTTCCCTCTCTTTCAAGCTATATTCACCTTTCCTCAAGAGCGTATGATGCTAATGAAGGAACGGTCATCAGGAATGTACCGGCTTTCATCTTACTTCTTTTCGAGAATAGTCGGTGACCTTCCGATGGAACTTGTTCTACCCACAGTATTTGTAACAATAACCTACTGGATGGCAGGGCTAAAGCATACACCAATAAACTTCTTCCATACACTGTTTGTTCTTCTTTACAGTGTCTTGGTTTCCCAAGGCCTTGGTTTGGCTATTGGTGCACTTGTAATGGACCTAAAATCTGCAACAACACTTGGAGGAGTTCTTATGTTGACGTTTCTTCTAGCAGGTGGATATTATGTACAACATGTACCCAAGTTCATTGCTTGGATCAAGTATGTATCACTTAGCCATTACCAATTCAAGCTCTTGTTGGGGTCTCAATACGCAGAGAATGATACTTTTCCGTGTGGACCACCGAATGTGAGTTGCAGAGTGGGTACCTTCCCAATGATTCAGATGGTTGGTCTTGACGGTCAATTGAGCTCTGTCATAGCAATGCTTGTCATGCTGGTTCTTTATAGACTCATCGCATATCTGGCTCTGATGAGGGTTGGTGTGACAAAGTAAAAGACAACTTAGCTTTGTTTAAGCTCATGCACTTATTAGCTATCATCGCCTTGAGGATATATACGTATTACATAGTCCCCCTGATTAAATGACTATAGCTTAGCCTCGTGTTTTTGTTTATTTTTATAATCTATATTTGAAAGATGAAGAAATTGTAGTTTTAAATTTTGTATGTTTTAGTTTTCTGAATGAGAGACTTATATGTATAGCAGTTCAAGCTAAAAGTTAGTAATGTATTTTTCTCAAATTCAACTGGTCTTAAATCTTAATTGGAAACTTTTTCTTGCAACTCTTGCACAGAGAGGGTATAATTTGGGAGAGGAGAAGAGAGTTAGGGAGGTTCATTCATCACCCACGGGCCTTGAAATTATACATAAAATGAGTATCGAGACGGTACCCATCGTAGCCTTCCTGATCCCTAGGCGTTATATATCGATAAAAAGAGGCAATTTAGCTGACCGAGAGGTTTTTACGTTTGCAAAAAGACCAAACGTATTTTTACCCATTTTTTAGGCTCACTGGAGTTGAATACACATTCGATATTTGTTATTGAATTGGTGATGCGCGCCACTTGTTTGTGTTAATTACGCAGTAAGTTGTGACTGTTATGGGACTATGGGTGTTGCATACAGAGTGGCGGTGTTGTAGATTCATTGACACTTTCACACCTTTGTCTTCCATATTTAGAAGCGGTTTAAAAATCTTGGATTACTTATACCAGTAGAGATTATGCACCACGGATCCTGCAGATTTCCTTCTTCTTCCTTTTTTTTGCCTCGTGGCCAGACGGTAACTATACATTTCACAAACAAATTAAAGTCGAACTTGTACCAGAAGTGCAGCTTCTCTCGAACTGCAAAATAAATTTACTTCAGCTTAATATTTTTTCCTGTTGGGTCTTTTTGCGAAAATAGGTGTCTATGCGTTCATTTGGATGCTTTTACTGCAGAACGAAGATCGGTCGACGATGAAAAATGGTCAGAAGGGTTACCAGTTCAGCCAATGGCCACAAACTGGGACTAACAGCTTTTAGTGTTGCTCAGAAGGGATCCTAAAGAAAGGAAGCATGAATCCTCAACCTTAACCATTCGGGGCAGGTTGTTCTTGCATTTGTTGGAATCTAGTATCGCCTACTTACTAGCCACATCTATATTCCTTGATTTCTAGCACCACTTCATGATTTCCCTTATTTTAAGCCAATATTAATTTGTTTGCATGCATTTATAGTTTTCAAGGTGCAGAACTGGCTAGCTACATATATCAGTGGGCGGGTCTCATTCCACCTCTCCTCATACGTGGGGCATTCTGTTGGTGACTTGATTTATTGCATCTCCATTCTTCAGTCAGCAATAAAATATGCAGTATCTTTACTACGGACATTCTCTCTAGCCAATGGGTATTACATCAAACATGCCTTGAATTCACATTACTGTTAATAAATTTTCTTAAGCTTATCATTTTTCCTAGTAACCCTTTCTAGTTCACAATGCTAGAGTGGTATATGGAAGCCTAGATAACTTAAGTTGCTAGGTGACATGGGATTACAGGCTCATCGTTGTTGTTGCCCAAACGAGAGTCAAAGTGAGTCGTATAAATCTCAGTGTTTGTGTCCTTAAGTTTTCCATCTTTAGGTAAATATAGTTTTCGTGTGGTTGGAGTGGGTTGTATTACTCTGCACCTTGATAAATGTCAAGTCACTTTTCCATAGCCATCCGTAAGTTTGCAGGTCTTTGCCCTTTATCATGATTTTTGATTATCAGGAAAGTAGGGATATAAATTATACTAGGATTTGCTGATTAGGGTAATAGAGAAACACCTCTTTCCGTTTATCCTTCAAGAACTGAAATAGTCTGTACAAAGGTAGGTGTAGACTGTAGAGCAACTGAGTTGCGTGAATAAAGACAAAAAATCTTTAACTGTCGTAACTTGAAAGAGGAAAAAAATTCTGGCATCGTCATTAAGATCATGGATTTCTATAGTTAATGCCATGAGCACAGTTATAAAAATATAAAATCGTCCCAAATAACGAAAGATTCTCTGTTTCATTTTCTCATCTCTAAAGGTTGAATGTACATTAAATGTGTGTCATCCACTGGTTGTTAATAAACAATTATATTTCAAAATATTTTCATGTTTATTATTTTTAGCAAGTAGATTAAAGACTATAGATAGACTTATTATAGCAGTGACAAATCATTTCATCTTCTTCTTCTATTTCTTCTTTTGGTGTGTGTTAGAATATCGGGCATACAAAAATGGAGATAAAACAGTTGAAGGATCAAACAGAGTTTGATGAGCAAGAAGTAACGTCCTTTGACAAGAAACAAACTTTTCCTGTTACATTGAAGGTATTTACTATGAGTATTTGTTTTTTTTTTCTTTCTTAAAATGTGCAATGAATATTACAATTTAGTTAGTTGAAATCAATTTTATGTGAATGATAAAGTAGTTTTTGTTACCCATATACACAGTTTGACAACGTTGTGTACAAGATTAAAACCAAGAACCAAGGATTCTGCAATCGCACATGGATAAACAAATCGAAACTTGAAGAGAAAATTATATTGAAGGGAGTAACAGGTGAAGTAGCACCAGGGGAGATGCTAGCAATGTTAGGCCCCTCTGGTAGTGGCAAAACAACCCTTCTAAATGCTTTGGGACGCCGACTTGGTGGAGACCTAAGCGGAAGCATCACATATAATGGGAGGCCTTTCTCCAATGCTATGAACCGGAGAACCGGTTTCGTTACTCAAGATGATAAATTCCATCCGCACCTTACAGTGACCGAAACACTCATATTTACTGCTCTTTTGCGATTGCCACAATCTTTCACTCTAGAAGAGAAGATTAGGCAGGCCAAGGAAGTGATATTTCAACTTGGATTAACCAAGTGTAAGAACAACATCATCGGTGGAGCATTTATTAGAGGTGTTTCAGGTGGAGAAAGGAAGAGGGTTAGTATAGGACAAGAAATGCTGATCAACCCGAGCCTATTGTTTCTCGATGAACCCACTTCTGGTCTTGATTCGAGGTCAGCTCAGCAAGTCGTTTCTATTTTGTTGGAGCTAGCGAGGGGAGGAAGAACTGTTTTAATGTCGATTCACCAACCTTCTATGAATATATTTTACATGTTTCATAAGATTTTACTGTTATCAGATGGTAATCCGATATACTTCGGGAAGACAGAAAAGTCCATGGAGTATTTTTCCAACATTGGCTACTCCATATCTAATGCTAATACTAATCCGGCAGATTTCCTTTTGGATCTTGCTGAAGGTAAGCACTTGAGAACTTGATTGGAAAACATTTAATTCATTGGTCTATTCTGTTAGTTCAGTGAGAAGTAAACTGTCTACATAAAATGCTCAGGTGTTTGTCTAGGTGGTTCGGACAGTGAAAAAGGGATAATGGAGATTAAGCAAGAACTTGTCTCTGCTTATAAGACCAATCTGTTGGACAGAATAAAAGAAGAACTTCTGGAAACGGGGAACCTTCAATTAACTCAATTTGAAGAACAAATGGATGAAAAACAGTTCGGTCAATGGAACACATCTTGGATACAACAGTTTTTGGTATTGCTCAAAAGAGATCTCAAAGAGAGGAAGCATGAATCTTTTTCCAGCCTAAATGTCGGTCAGATATTGGTTTTTTCATGTATATGTGGACTGCTCTGGTGGCAATCAAGTTCTACCCATTTACAAGATCAGGTATGCATAAACCTTTATCAGTAACATTCTAAAGATCTCTTTCTTTCTTTTCTTGTGCACGCCTGCTCCGCCTTAACCCATATTTTTTTCTCTTTTTGTTGTTTGGCTATTGCAGATGGGGTTCTTATTCTTTTATTCACTGTTCTGGAGTGTTCGACCATTTTACAACTCAATGCCTACTTTCCCTGAAGAGAGAATGATGCTTGCTAAGGAGCGCTCATCAAGCATGTACAGACTTTCTTCCTACTTCATTGCAAAAACAGTTGCTGACCTTCCGATGGAACTTGTTCTTCCCACAGTTTTTGTCATAATAACGTACTGGATGGGAGGGTTAAAACCAACAGCGGAGCATTTCTTCAAGACATTGTTTGTTATTCTGTATAGCGCACTGGTTTCTCAAGGCGTTGGGCTAGCACTCGGTGCTGTTGTCATGAATATCAGGGCTGCTTTAAAATTTGGTTCAGTCATAGTTGAGACATTCTTTTTAGCCAGTGGGTTTTACGTGCAAAATGTCCCAAAATTCATATCATGGTGTAAGTACATTTCTCCTACTTATTTCACTTACAAGCTCTTATTAGCTTCCCAGTACAAGGCTGACGATCTGTATCAGTGCGGCCCAAATAATGTGACATGTAAAATTGGGAGTTACCCTGCTATAGAGAAAATTGGACTTGGGAATGAAGCTATATCTATCATTGCGCTTACTGTAATGCTTGTAGGTTACAGAGTCATTGCTTATCTTGCCCTAATGAGAATTGGAGTCGCCCGTTAAAAGATCCTTTTACAAGTTTTTTTTTGTTGTTTTTATTAAATATGCTTTTGGTTTTTCTGCTTAGATCCTTTTACAAGTTATTCTCAAGCTTCAAACATGCTTTAAGAGTTGAATCGAACTTGAGAAGAGTATTGACTTACTATCGGTGTACCCAATTGTTGCATATACATCACTCTGAACTTTCCTGAAATTCAATGACAACTAAGTCTTCCCATTAAAGCATTTTTTATTTGTTTGCTTCGTTTGAGTTTTGATTTGTACTGTTGTTGGTTGTGAACATTGAACCACTATACAAGCAGAAGCAAAAAGTAACGGTAATGCAAAGGGGTGTAGGCTGTATTCTTCTTCTTTTTTTCCTTTAATTTCTTTTATTATTTATTTATGTTTATATATCGAATTAACCAATTCATTTATACCAAAAGATTGATTATACGATGGCTTTCAAATACAAAAACTGTTGGAAAAGTTAGGTTGACTAAGAGGATGAAACATTAAAACTAAAAGAAATGTTGTACTATTCTAAAAGAGAAATGTCGCTGTATTTCCGACTTCAGGGCCTTTTAATTCGTTTAGATAATATTTCGACCCTCCTAATCAAATTTCGATTACAAATGGATATATGAAATATTGTCGTCAGGATGCAGTTAAGCCATATAACAACGTCATTGTATTCAAGGTTTGTACCTCTTGATCCAACCAAGAATAATAAGGTATTGAGGCTTAGAAGAGAGAAGACTTCTTTTTAACGTACTTCATTTATGGATGAAAATCAAACATCACTACTTATAGTGGACTCATACATATTGGAGGTGGCTCTTCATTTCCGATAGACATCCATAGTGTCCAATGGGAACAGTTGTGTCTTATGTGAAGCATCACATTCATTGGAGATGCCTCTTCATCTCCAACACACATCCATTATATCTATTCGACAAGAGATGTTCTCTTCGTCGTAGTGACAAACCAAAAATCGAAAAACGTTTTATTTTCTATGTTATTAAAAATATCTAACAAGTACATCAAATAACAAGAAACTCAAAAACTAATTACAAAGAAAGATACAATAAGCAAATAATTCGAGAAAAGAAAGATAGAGATACCGCGAAAATTGTGCCAAATAATTCTTTGGAAGGTAGAGAGAAGGAATAGTACTAGGGTTTAAATCTAACCATTTTGGATATTGTTGAGTTGTTTTTCTGGTAGCTCATGTGAAATAAGAATAATTTGTCCAATTACATATCATCTTGCAGAGAGTAAAAGGAGAAATCTTTGTCAATCTCTGCGGTACTTGAATTCAAACAAGCGAATCACAGACTAAAGTTAACCAATAGAAAGAATCCCATAAATAAGAAAGGCTCGAAGTCCATACCAAAAGAAATAGAGAATTGCTAAAAGTAAAAACTAAACCTAATTAAGAACAAAAATACACCGAAAAATCAAAAAAAAACAAACTTAAATCTAAAGAAAACAACTACGATCACTGAACTTAAATAAAACTAAAAAAAAAAAACTAGAAGTCCTTGCTTAGATCTAATTCAAAAAAAAAAATACTTTCTTTATGAAGGAGAGCGGAAGAGAAAAAGATTTTTTTAAAAATATTAAAATCTAATCGAAATAATATGGCCAACCTCTAGTACAAAGTAAAACTCTAATTGTAAGAGCATAGTGTAACTAGGGTGTACAGATATCTCCCTCATAAAAATTTTATGTTATTATGTTTATTTTAGCAGTTAATGAGTCTGCTGGAAGTGTACTAGTGCCTGTTAGTGTCGTTATGGCTTGTGTAGCTTGTAATTGTTAGAGCATTGCTCGGTCGAACTCACAAGTATTTCTATCTCAATCTTGTTGTCAAATTTAATTTTTTTTTTAATAGAAAGAAAAATTTATTAACTGTGGTGAAAGTTTTGATCTATCGCAAGTAGACCACAAATATAAGTGAAAATGCGGAGGTCTAACAACCACACCCAACAATTCGTTTGGAAATCTGAGAAGACTTACTCCAATACACTTTATAGAGAATCAACTAGACAGTCAGACTCAATCTAGAATAAAGTATATCAAAGAGTTTAATATCTCTAACTTTTAATTCAATCCGCAGTCAGCAAATAGAAATCTGCGAGCCCGATTGAATATAAGAGCAATTACTTGAACGGTACCAAAGACCAATGTTCAAGTGTCAATCAATGTAAATCAATAACCAAAGGTTGGATATTCTAATTGATTGATCTTAACACACAACCTGTGATATTTCAACTATATAACAAAATGTAATGCAAAAAAGAAATAACACAGACACCAGAATTTTGTTAACGAGGAAACCGCAAATGCAGAAAAACCCCGGGACCTAGTCCAGATTGAACACCACATTGTATTAAGCCGCTACAGACACTATCCTACTACCAATTAACTTCGGACTGGATAGTAGTTGAACCCTAATCAATCTCACACTGATTCAAGATACAGTTGCGCTCCTTACGTCTCTGATCCCAGCAGGATACTACACACTTGATTCCCTTAGCTGGTCTCACCCACAACTAAGAGTTTCTACAACCCAAAGTCGAAGACTTGATAAACAAATCTGTCTCACACAGAAAAGTCTATAGTATTGAATAAATTTGTCTCCCATAAAAATACCCAAGAGTTTTTGTTCCGTCTTTTGATAAATCAAGGTGAACAGGAACCAATTGATAAATCGGACTTATATTCCCGGAGAACAGACTAGTATTATCAATCACCTCATAATAAACTTAATCGACTAGCGAAACAAGTTATTGTGGAATCACAAACGATGAGACGAATGTGTTTGTGATTACTTTTCTATCTCTCCTATCAGAGATATAAATCTCAAGTCAATTTTACAATTGCACTCAATCAAGATAGAAACAGTAAGATCAGATCACGCAACTACAAAGAGAATAGTTGGATCTGGCTTCACAATCCCAATGAAGTCTTCAAGTCGTTAACCTATAGGGTCTCGAGAAGAAACCTAAGGTTAAAGGAGAATCGACTCTAGTTATGCAATTAGTAACACATAGGAGGTGTGGGGATTAGGTTTCCCAGTTTTTAGAGTTCTCCTTTATATAGTTTTCAAATCAGGTTTGCAATACAAGTTACCTTGGTAACAAAGCTTTCAATAATCACCATTAGATGAAAACCCTGATTCAACCAAGCTAATATCTTTCAACCGTTAGATCGAACTTAGCTTGTTACACATAAATGAAATGTACCCTCATTTAGGTTTATGTAACCGTACCTAAACGTGTACACCATGTTGGTTCACAAATAGTTAACTGAGGTTAGCCATATAATTACTCTCATATCAACCTTATTCATCTTAACCATAACTAGTTCAAATGACCCAAATGAAACTAGTTAAAGAGTTGTTCAATTGTTATATTCTCATGGATTTATACAAGAACACAATTGAAGAAAAATCGGTTGGATTCACTAGAATCAATACATGAACATTATAGCCACGGTTTGCAAAGATTGCATTCCTTATTGATAAATATTTTAGTTCATGAACTGACCGATTTGATAAAGTAACCATCTTAAGTATGCGTACGTGTATGCGTACTTAAGCAACCAGATTTGAGTTTGTTTTAGTTTTCAAATCTCAGCGGTTCGAAAACTTCCGCCAGTATGCATACGGGTACGCATACTAAGGTGACTAGTTAAGAGCTTGTTAATTCCCAAACTCAGCAGAATTTTTCGGTTAGAAAACTTCCGCCAGTATGCGTACGGGTACGCATACTTAACCTTACTCATTCGCCAATTTCGTATACACACATATGCATACTCTTGGTTCCCGGTTTATGGGTTTATACACTAATGTGCGAACACACTATATATGCTTATATCCAAAGATGGTTACATAATCTCAACTCTTCATTTCAATCATTGAAACATTCTTCTATAATGATAATAGCCGTTGTCACATACTATTAGCATCAAAGCAATTTTCAAGATATTGAAATAATCATTATCGAAACATTCCAAGTCTTACACCAAATGATTGTATCACACAAACCATGTAAGATGTTACTCGGCAATTTTCTCATGATATAAGATGAATTTGGTCGAAGAGAAAGATTCCCAAAACATATTTTGAGAAATATGTAAGCGAGATATACTCATCCCGAAATCTCAAATGTGTATAGAGAAAACTATATCGTAACACGACTTATGTCTCAATATATGAGATAGAGTAGAAATAGACTTTCCAAGTGATAGATGAGTTTAAGTCTCCACATATCTTTTGTCGATGAAGTTCCACAAGCTCTCCTTAGTAGTTCTTCGTCTTCAAGTGATAAGCATCGTGAAGTTTAAGCTCAACTACACAAACTATGTCCTAGTCTGAGACATCTATAAATAGGCTAGAAATCAAGACTTATAGTTTTGATCACTAACATTGACAAACATGCTTGAGATAGAAACGGATGCGAGTTCGACCGAGCTGTGCTCTAACAATCTCCCCCTTTGCCAATTTTAGTGACAAAACTATCAATACATATGGATTACAAAATAAATAAAAATTGTAGCTTCTCATCCAAATGCTTGATCTCCTTGGCATCTTCAACGCGACTCGAAATCTTCGTCACTTCTAAATACTCCATGATCCTAAAGGTTGTAAGTTCAGTATCATAGTTGTTGAAGATCCGTAACGATAACAATTAGAAAAAAAGTGCTCTCAATCATTGTTATACAGTGTCATAGTATTATTACACAACATCAAAGTTCAATTGTATCACAACTTTGACAACAATACTATGGTGACATGTATCACTCCCCCTTAGTCAATACTTCATCTCCGCATGAAAACCACTCCCCCTTACATAATGATCTGTAAACCATATGTATTTGTAGTATCACACTACACATTAATTCTTTCCCTTTTTGTCAATATAAATTGGCAAAGGTAAGAAAACTAGCGGGATCCTCATGAAATTTTCATAGAGATACTTCATGACCAAAAGAGAATACCATATCAACTTATTTAGATGTCATCATAAAGCCGAAGCTAAATGTATTCATCAAGGAGTTTATAAAGATACAAGATAACCCCTATAATATTCCACAGCCGCACTCCCCACAAATATTTGGCAATTAAGCACAAGTTCAAAAAGAATTCTCTCCCATAAAATGTCATTCCCGAAAGAACAACAAAGGCGATCTTACTTTCACGAGAAAATAAGGATTTCTTTGGACATAACCAAATCACATGAAAACATGAATTTGAATCAAAAGTATTCAATTGAATTATCCACGAAAGAATTCATGATTAATACAATCGAAATGTACAATTAAATTAACTACAAGAAAACCCATGATTAATTCAATTGGAATTACACAACTAAATTAACCACAAAAATGATCAATTCAATTGGTCATGCTCGTCATAAGAGAACTTACGGAGCAACAACTAAACTGACCACAAGAGAATGATCAATTCAATTGGTCATGCTCAAACATAAGAAAACTTATGGAGCAACACAGTATATGCACAAGAAATGTGGATCGGAGATCGACCAATACTGTGGAATAGACAAGGATTCATTTTACTTTCCATCACTATTTGCACAATGACATATAATGCACTTAATCCTTGCAAACAAAAGTTTTATCCTTTCTTCCATCAAAACAATGACATAAAAGGCTTTAACTTTTGTATTGTCAAAAGTTCATTCTATCTTCTATCAATACTTTCGTACCGACATAATAAAGATAACTTTTGAACAAGTATGGGATAGTCACAGGTTCACAGACGTAAACAACATATCCCATAACAATTTGCAATATATAAAATCATAAAGATTAAAATTGCAAAAAAAACCATCTTCCAAATAACTTAAAATTTAAATAAATAAATCTAAAAACATAAAAGATGAAAATCGTTGGACATAGCTATGTGTACTCACAATAATGGCTATTTCAAACCCTAGTTATTCTTCTAAAAGCATAAAAAAGAAGATTTACTAGACAATCAAAGTTCCTTGAGAACCTCATACCTTTCAATAAATCCATCATAGAAGGTGTCACTTATTTCCTTCACTCTTCTGACCGTAGAAACTCCATGTTTGTGAGTAAGCACACAAACTTTACGTTCAACAACCCGAGCAAGTTGTCTAGCTTTGACACAGTCCATGATGAGTTTCTTCTGATTCCGTATCAAAATATTCTGATTAGCAAGGATTCTGGCCTGACCATCTAAGAGTTGGTTTATTTGCAGTTGAAGATTTGCAAATTCGACCTTTGAGTCGTCCTGAAAACGAGTTAGATCCTTGACAGATTCATCAATCCAGGAGTTATGCCCTTTCCTTGCAAGCATCTTCTTTAGAACCAGCTCTTGAACCGAGTCACGTCCTTGAGTGTCCTCCTCCATGTCAATACACGCAATCTCTTGAGATTTAGTTGAGTTCTCCATATAATTTTTGAAGGGATGGAACAAAACAATATATAAGTAAGCAAGAAGAGACTTCATGATAAGGAAACCCTATGAACTCGTGAAACATATGGAGAGATATGGACGTGTTTGGACCGGTTGCAAGGTAAAATGTATTCGAAGAAAATCCAATAAAAATGGCTTAATAGTTTAAAGATAAAATCTCAAATTAGAGCCAGAGATCGATAGTAGAATAGAAAACTCAGAAAGTTAATGAAAACGCATAAAGAACATACAACTAATCTTGAGACTTCCACAATCATCATCCTTGTACCTCTCAAGATAGATTCAAGGATGAGATGACCTAGAATCAGGTAAATGAGTAAGAGATAAGCTTACTGCGAATTGTGGGAGAAGGGTTGTACAGGTTCTTTGAGTGTTTAAACTGTGTATTTCCTTCTTTCCACCGATTATGACTTATTACAAAAGAATTTGTCATAAACCTTTTTAAATATCCATCAAAAGGATTTTTCTGAGGGCTAAGTCTAGGTCCTCTAGAAACAGGTTCCAGAGGAGAGGAGAAAAAGGATTTTCGTCTCCTTGACTTAGACTTACCAGACACATTCTTATAGGTGCAGGAACTCTGCTCATTAATGGTACAAGAGTTTATACCATGCATCATGTGAGGATTTTAGAAGAGCGATCATTCTTATGAGAATTCTGGTTTTCTGTAGGGAAGAAATTCATTGAAGAGAATGTCGTACAACTTACTCCATTTACAGTAGAGAGAAGCAACTGACGAAGATGTGAGATTTGTTTATTTCTATCAAAGCAATGAAGAGCATAGTGATTCTTTTTCCCATAGAAGCAACAACATCATGGATTAGAGATTTGCTTGCCTTGATCCATAACTTCTTATGCCACATGAAAATTTTGCAAGTGATTCACAATGGATAATTCTTTAGAAGAACTATTCTTCACACTAGGTAAAGCCTCTTGTGAGAAACAGAATAAGGTGCAAGAGATGACTTTTTCATCAACACAGAGTTTTCCCTTTTTAAGGTGTTACACTGTTCTCGGGCATATTGAAGAGATGCAACAAGTTTCTCTTTTTTAACACGAAAACTGTTAATTTCTGATGAATGAGTCTTGACTAAACTTTCTTCTCTAGCTGAGTTTTCTCTGACAGTATTCAAGCATACTAATATTTCTGTACTGTAGAGTAGTTTCTTGAGCCAGTTTTCAATACTGTTAGAGAGAGATTCAACGTAGTTGTAGAGTTCACATTCCCTTTCAAGAAATTTCTCAAATTCATCAATAAGCTGATCATTCTCTTCTTCAAGAGACTTGATTTTGGCCGCTTGACAATAAATGATTTCTGCAGATTTTTTTTAACGTTCCGGTGAGTTCCATTTCTGATTCTGACATGTTATCACAAGTCTTGTGTTTTCCCTCTGGATTCGAAAGAATCTGCTAAGGAGTTATCCTTTGAGGCAAACCCAAGATTTGTGGTGTAATCAGAAGATTTGGAAGACATCTCTGTATGAGCTAGTTTAAGAGATACACATGCCCACAAAAATCAGATTGCTACAAACACATACTTATAAGTCTTTAATGTGTTTTCCTTCTCTAATACTAATTGAAAATGCGGGGGTCTAACAACCACACCCAACAATTCGTTTGGCAATCTGAGAGGACTTACTCCAATACACTTTCTAGAGAATCACCTAGACAGTCAGACTCAAGCTAGAATAAAGTATATCAAAGAGTTTAATATCTCTAACTCTTAATTCAATCCGCAATGAACAAATAGAAATCTGCGAACCCGATTGAATATAAGAGGAATTAATTGAACGGTACCAAAGACCAATTTTCAAGTGTCAATCAATGTAAATCAACAACCAAAGGTTGGATATTTTAATTAATTGATTTTAACGCACAACTTGTGATATTTCAATTATATAACAAAATATAATGCGGAAAAGAAATAACACAGACACCAGAATTTTGTTAACGAGGAAACCGCAAATGCAGAAAAACCCCGGGACCTAGTCCAGATTGAACACCACATTGTATTAAGCCGCTACATACACTAGCTTACTATCAATTAACTTCGGAATGGACTGTAGTTGAACCCTAATCAATATCACACTGATTCAAGGTACAGTTGCGCTCCTTACGTCTCTGATGCAAGCAGGATACTTCGCACTTGATTCCCTTAGCTGATCTCATCCACAACTAAGAGTTGCTACGACCCAAAGTCGAAGACTTGATAAACAAATCTGTCTCACACAGAAAAGTCTATAGGATTGAATAAATCTGTCTCCCACAGAAATACCCAAGAGTTTTTGTTCCGTCTTTTGATAAATCAAGTTGAACAATTGATAAACCGGACTTATATTCCCGAAGAACAGCCTAGTATTATCAATCACCTCACAATAAACTTAATCGACTAGCGAAACAAGTTATCGTGGAATCACAAAAGAAAAGACGAAGGTGTTTGTGATTACTTTTCTATCTTGCCTTTCGGAGATATAAATCTCAAGCCAATTTTACAATTGCACTCAATCACGATAGAAACATCAAGATCAGATCACGCAACTACAAAGAGAATAGTTGGGTCTCGCTTCACAATCCCAATGAATTCTTCAAGTCGTTAACCTACAAGGTCTCGAGAAGAAACCTAAGGTTAAAGGAGAATCGACTCTAGTTATGCAACTAGTAACAAATAGGAGGTGCGGGGATTAGGTTTCCCAGTTGCTAGAGTTCTTCTTTATATAGTTTTCAAATCAGGGTTTGCAATCCAAGTTACCTTAGTAACAAAGCTTTCAATAATCATCGTTATATGAAAACCTTGATTCAACCAAGCTAATATCTTTCAACTGTTAGATCGAACTTAGCTTGTTACACATAAATGAAATGTACCCTCATTTAGGTTTATGTAACCGTACCTAAAGTTGTACACCATGTTGGTTCATAAATAGTTAACCGAGGTTCGCTATATAATTACTCTCATATCAA